>NC_051075.1:32331039-32641721 GCF_004664715.2 Peromyscus leucopus | reverse complement strand
GAGCAGCAAGCACTCTCATCCATATTGCTATTGTAATAATTACTCTCTCTCCTATACATCAGTGTTTTTTTTTTCCAAACTAAAGACTGCTTCAAGATAGCTTCTGATTTCTTTCAACAGAAAAAAAAAAAAAAAAAAAAAAAAAAGCAAACAAAAAAAAAGCCAGAAAACACCCAAGTCAGGCAGGTGCAGTGTCACAAGCCTCTAATCTCAGCTTTTGTGAAATACTTGCAGTAAGATCAAGTGCTCTATAATGGGCAACAGAGGAAGGCCCTGACTGAAAAGGATAATCAACTGTAATCTCAGTACTCGGAAGACTTGATTGGGTTACATAAAGTCCAGCCAGCTTGAGCGATATAGAAGACCCTGTATTTGGGCTGCAGAGGTGGCTCAGTTATTTATAGCATCTACTGTTTTCATGGTGGGCTGCTCATAACTACCTTCAACTAGGCTGGGCAGTGGTGGTGTGCACCTTTAATCCCAGCACTTGGGAGGCAGAGGCAGGCGGATCTTTGTGAGTTCCAGGCCAGCCTGGGCTACAGAGTGAGATCCAGGAAATGCACAAAGCTACACAGAGAAACCCTGGGGGGGGGGGGGACGGACACGGACGACTACCTTCAACTCCATCTCCAGGGGGTATCCCACACTTCTGGCCTCCATACCCACCTGCACTGACATGCACATACCACTAGACACATACACACAGAGGGAAAAGTAAGAAAAAGAAAAGAGTATATACGTACATTAAGGGCATATGCTGAAATACACACACAATTCAACTCATATAGACATCTTCTATTTTGAGTGCAGTAAAAAAAAGTTAAAATACTGCACCGCTGTACTATTAGTACAGATAACTAATCTTACTAGATTATTAAATTTAGGGAGAAGGGAGCTTTGTATCCCTAGAAACCTTTGAACAGATGACATATCCAGCCCTAACTTGGCAATATGTTATTCCTTAGACTAACAAAACTCTTCATTCCTACAACTCACCACATTAATGGTTTACTAAGCATACTTTCATATGCTATGACATTTTCTTATAAAACGATAGGGATTGCAGACTCAAATATATAAGGTAAAAAAACTAAGTATATATTACATGGAAACACAATCCCTCTATACTGTAAATTCAATATTCATTTTATTTGGGGCCTATTAAACACTTGCCTAACAATCAGCATGCTATTTTAAAAATTAAAAGGAATTTTAGAAAATGACTTAAATGATGAAAACTCATTAAACACAGTGCATTTGACTTAGCATCTTTTTTATATGCCCATGGAAGCACATAAAACACTATATATCATTGATTGTTACCATAAACCACGTAAGTAATATATATAAACTTAAGTCATTAGCTAGCTAGCAAGCTAGCTAGCTAGCTTTACAATCCACAAATTACTCCATGTCTCATCCACAGATGACTCATCTGTGGCTGTTAGAAGAAGAGGGGTTATTATAACAAGTGGTTTTGGCAACCGGTTTTTAGAGACTAAGTAGGATGTTCACAGACAGACCTTGTTTCCTCATTTTAAACAATTATGTCTCAGAAATTGAACTTTGTTTATATATTTACAATGTCTGCATAATCTTCAGAGTTTATGTCTTACACAGAATTCTTTTTTGGTTTTTGTTTGTTTGTTTTTTCCAGACAGGGTTTCTCTGTGTAGCTTTGCGCCTTTCCTGGAACTCGATTTATAGACCAGGCTGGCCTCGAACTCGCAGAGATCCACCTGCCTCTGCTTCCCAAGTGCTGGGATTAAAGGCGTGCGCCACCACCGCCCGGCAGGATTCTTAACACTTAACAGAAGATTCTGCTTCTCCTTGAAAATGCACAAATCTGAATTTTATAACTTGATTCACAAAATCTTTTTTCCTCAATTCAACTCTAAGATACAAACAGCACCAACTATTGGGTCTTTAAAATGCAAAATGGCTCAGCAGGTAAAGGCACTAGCCACCAAGCCTCAGAGGGAACAGTGTAAGTTCCAAATTTTTAAATTCTAGAAAGAGGTTATAAACATGAGGGGGGGGAGGAAGGGATTTAACAGCTGTTGCTCATTTTTCTCAAAGCCTTAAAAGACGACCACGGCGCCCGAAGCACTGAAGTCCCAACCTAAGCCTTCTTGTATGCACCGTGCATTCTTAGCGTCCCCCTTTCTCCTTCCCGTTTCCAGCAGCTGCAAATTTTAAAGCATTTCCGAATACATTCCATTGGTTTCTCTAGTGTAAGTTCTTGAATAGAAGGCCATATCAGTATCAGGCCAAAAAGGGACATCTGAATCGGCAGAAAGCTACACAGTATCATCGCTGCATCACCACTAATACCTTCCACGGTACTGTGAGCTCCCAGGAGGAGTATTTATTAACTAAGAGACTGCGGGCTCCTGATCACGAGAGGCAAAAAAATCGATAGACGCAGGTTGTTTAAAAAGGGTTCTTTCACGTGTCTTTTCACATAGGCTCTTTCACATGTCCGTCCGTCCTTCTGCCGCATCCCCCCACCCCCCACCCCCAAACCGCTGGCCTACGGTCTCGGTTTCTCAGTGACCCATGTCCTGGCCCTCAAGAGCCTCTCTACTTCCCGTCGTGCGGGCCACGCGGGGCCGCGGGTCCCGGGAAACACGGGGTGCAGCCCCCACGGCGAGCGGGCTCGCCAATGCAGGCGGAGGCTCGCTCCCCGCCCTCCCGCCGCAGCCCTCGGGAGAAGCACCCGCCCTCCCGCCCGCCCGCGGGCGCCCACCCCAGCCCGGCTCTTCCCAACAGGTGGGACCGGGAATCCCGGCAACGCGCAGCCAGCCCGGCGCCAGGCCTCGAGGCGGACGAGCAGGCGAGGCCGCGGCCCGGTGCGGCCTGGGGCGCCGCAGGCCCTTCCCTTCCCGGGCGCCTCCCCCGCCACCCGCTCCATGAGGCGCCCGCCCGTCCTCCACAGCTACCTCAACGATGGACGCCGCTCGCTGCCATGAGCCGTAGCCCGGGCCAACCTCGCCGAAGATGGGACGCCCAACGCCTCGCTCCACGCAGCTCCCTCAGCCACCGCCGCCACCAGCGCCGCCGCCGCCGCCGCCTCGTCGGGGGACACACGGCGCATGCGCCGGCGACTCCGGGAGGCGCAGCGGTCACGTGGTGCTCGCCGCCTAGGCCCCGCCCTCCGTGGTCTCCGGCCGCGGTTGGCTCTCGCTGCAGTCTGCGTTTCCAAAAACCTCCCGTGTGCGCTGCGCAAGTTCAGCCTCCAAGAAAACCCCTGACATACCGTCGTCATTCTTTTCCTAACTGCTCCACCTTTACCCATAAAAATTTATCAGGAAACGGCCAGAAATTCAGCCTAAAACCTCCGAACGTCAAGACACTATGGTCATTGACTCAAGTATTCTGAATCTGCTTAGAAACCTCATGGGCTTGGGAGTTTGAGGCTCTCCTCTGGGCAGAGAGAGGCGGCTCTGTGTTGACGACCTTAGCAGCCCTCTTCGGTTGTATATACTCTAGTCCTCACCTTTAAGTATCTTTTTAAAGTCCTGGCTTCTCCGAGTAAGACTGTAACAACTGCCGGGCGGTGGTGGCGCACGCCTTTAATCCCAGCACTCGGGAGGCAGAGCCAGGCGGATCTCTGTGAGTTCGAGGCCAGCCTGGGCTACAGAGTGAGATCAAGGAAAGGAGCAAAGCTACACAGAGAGACCCTGTCTCGAAAAACCAAAAAGTAGAAGAGGAGGTGGAAGAGGAGGAGGAGAAGGAGGAAAAGAAGACGACGACTAACAACTGAGCGAGCACATGTTTACTTATCACTCACCAGTCTCCTGACTGGAGTTCAATAAAGTCACAACTGGGTTTAAGTCCTTCTCTCTCTAGAATCAGACTCCAGAAAAACAATTTTTTTTAGGTTGTTTTCCAGTAGCTTTGCTCCTTTCCTGGATCTCGCTCTGTAGACCAGGCTGGTCTCGAACTCACAGAGATCTGCCTGCCTCTGCCTCCCGAGTGCTGGGATTAAAGGCGTGTGCCACCACCGCCCGGCCAGAATTTTTTTTAAGATGGCTATTACTCTGTTAGCTATAAATTACCTTGACTGCGCCTCTGTGCCCAAATAACCAATTCCTCCCACATTCTGCATTGCATTTCCATTGAATGATCACACCTTTCCCTTTGCCTCTTCATTGGGCAGTTTTGGAGTCTCTAAAAATCAGCAGCTTCTAAGTGTTTACCATCTGGAGGAGCAATGAAGAGAGGGCACTATATTAAGATGTATTTATTTTACACGTCCGTTTGCCTGCAGGTATACATGTGGATCACAGGCTTGCAGTTCCTATGGAGGCCAAACGAGGGCAGTATTTAACAGCCACACCAACCTTCTCACTGTTTTCCCCAAACTCCCAATAATTCACAGTGTTAGAGCTCTTAAGTGTCTAAAACACTCATTATAATTAGTCTAAAATGTGTTCCTCACCACTGACAACATAAATTACTCAGGCATCGTGATGCATGCCTATAATCACACTTGGCGGGTAGCGGCAGAAGAATCAGGACTTCGAGGTAATGTTCAACTGCATGAGTTTGAGGTGAGCCTAGGCTGCACAAGACGCAAAACAGCAGCAGCAGCAACAAAAAGAAAACCACATAAACCACTTTAAAAAACAGATTGAGCCGCCAGGCGGTGGTGGCGCACGCCTTTAATCCCAGCACTCGGGAGGCAGAGGCAGGCGGATCTCTGTGAGTTCGAGGCCGGCCTGGTCTACAGAGTGAGTTCCAGAAAAGGTGCAAAGCTATACAGAGAAACCCTGTCTCGAAAACCAAAAAAAAAAAAAAAAAAAAAAAAAAAAAAGAAAAAAGAAAAAGAAAAAGATTGAGCCATAATTTACCTTAAAATAAATTATAAAATTATATATCCTAATTATAAGCACTCCAAAGAAAAAAGTATTAGACCAAATACTGTGGTTTATAGTCTAGTGGTATCTATAATACTGTGTTTAATGTCAAATGATTGTGGAAACTGAGAAGATCTAAAGAGGAAAGAGGTTATTTATTACCATAATACGTTTCCTCCTCCTGATCAATTCTATGCCAGCCTGCTCCATTCTCTGGAGACTGACCCTTACATACTCTATCAGTGAACTCCCTTGCTCCCTCGCTCCTGTTGGATCCAGCCAGTTGTCCTTCACTGAAAGGCATGGAGGAGTAAAGTGGGAATTCATTTCTCCTTCTCTGTTTAGGGGTCTCAGGTCTGATGAATGTGTCTTTCTCCACATCAGTTGGTGCTCCTTCCAGACCTCAGGTTTCCCTAAAGTCCACCTTTGCAAAAGTAACTTCTCAAATTCTGATTTTGGTGTTCTATCTACTTCTTTCTAAGATCTAGACTGGTAAAAGAGCAAAATGGTTCTTTCTGGACTATTCAATACAAAGTTTCTTTTTTTTTCTCTCTATCTCTTTCTTTTTTGATTTTTCAAGACATAGTTTCTCTGTGTGGCCTTGGCTGTCCTGGAACTCTGTAGACCAGGCTGACCTCGAACTCACAGAGATGCACCTAACTCTCTGCCTCTGAGTGTTGGGATTAAAGGCATACACCACCACCGACTGGCTCAAGGTTTCTTTTTTATGCTTTTCAAAACATAGCACTGCCCAGCTATGGTGGCATTGTCCTGTAATATTAGCATCCAGGAAGACACCCCTGTGCTGTGGGATGTTCTGTATGTGAAATGTGTTGCTCTGATTAGTTAATAAATAAAACACTGATTGGCCAGTGGCCAAGCAGGAAGTATAGGCGGGACTAACAGAGAGGAGAACTGAGGAAACAGGAAGGGAAGAAAGAGACTGCCTGGAGCCGCTGCCAGGACAAGGAAGATGTAAGGTACCAATAAGCCATGAGCCATGTGGCAAAGTATAGATTAATAGAAATGGGCTAAATATAAGAGTAAGAGCTAGACAATGATAGGCCTGAGCTAATGGCCAAGTAGTTTAAATAATGTAAGAGTCTGTGTGTTTATTTTATAAGTGGGCTCCGGGACTGGCCGGACTTGGAAGGAGCTGGAGAGAAATTCTCCAGCTACATAGGCAGCACAAGAAGAGAGGAGAATTCTGGGAAGTGGAAGGCTGAGGCAGAGAGACACTGCCAGCCGCCACCATGACAAGCAACATGTAAAGATACCGGTAAGCCACAAGCCATGTGGCAACTTATAGACTAATAGAAATGGGTTAATTTAGCCGGGCGGTGGTGGCGCACGCCTTTAATCCCAGCACTCGGGAGGCAGAGCCAGGCGGATCTCTGTGAGTTCGAGGCCAGCCTGGTCTACCAAGTGAGTTCCAGGAAAGGCGCAAAGCTACACAGAGAAACCCTGTCTCGAAAAAACCAAAAAAAAAAAAAAAAAAAAAAAAAGAAATGGGTTAATTTAAGGTAGAAGAACTAGATAACAAGAAGCCTGCTGTGGCCATACAGTTTGTAAGCAATATAAGTCTCTGTGTTTACTTGGTTGGGTCTGAGCAGCTGCGGGACTGTCGGGTGACAGAGATTTGTCCTGACCGTGGTGGGCCAGGCAGGACCAGGAAAACTCCAGCTTCACCCCTGTAGTGGTATTTGCTCTGCCCATGACCTTGGGCTATAGGCCCTTAAGGAGGCAGTGCTTCTTGCAGTTCTGACCTCTTAAAACGTAAGGGAGTCCCTTCTCCCTTCTGTCTGATGTGGTCGGACTGCCAAGTGGATTCACTCCAGTCAGATCAGAGGATGATTTCAGCTGTCTCCTGTATTCTGTATTCATGAGTGTATTTCCACAATTTACCCTAATAAATTTCCCTAATACTCCTTAACCAGACTTCTGTGGATTTATCAATTATCTGGCCCCCAGACTAGATAGTTATAATTATAATCTTCCTTAGTCATGATAAAAATACATTAGATATAAACTTTAGACTCACAAAAATAGGATAGATAATATTTCTTTAATTTTGCCAAATACAAATAGACTAGATATTGTAACTGTAATTCTTGCTTGATAACTGTTTTTGTTATATATAATTTTACTGTGTTAAAGTTAAAACCTTCATTTTTGATTAGACAGAAAAGGGGAAGTGCTGTGGGATGTCTTTCTGTATGCTGTGAATATGTGAGGCTCCCATCGGATAATAAATAAAGCTGTTTTGGCCTATGGCAAGAAAGCTTACAGCCAGGTGGGAAATCCAATCAGAGATACAAAGAGAAGAGCAAAGTTGGGGGAGACACCAGCCGCTGCTGAAGGAGCAATAATATGCCAGCAGACCGGTAATGCTACAGCCATGTGGCAACATATAGATGAATAGGAATGGGTTAATTTAAGATGAAAGAGCTAGCTAGCAAGAATCTGAAGCCATAGGCTATACAGTTTATAATTAATATAAGACTTTGAGTAATTATTTTATAAGTGGCTATGGGACCTTGGGGCCAGGCAGGACCGGAGAAACTTCCATCTACAACCCTCCCTTCTTATTCTAGCATATTATGGGATTCATAGATAATAAAGTGGTTCTATGGCAAATTAACCCATCCATGATCTCACATGGATGGGGCAGAAGCAGCTGAAGCATATTCATTCAACAGGAATCTCAAATAATTTTTAATAGACTATTAACATAGTACTACTAACTACAGTCTTCCTGTTGGACATTAGCTACCTACATTTATTCATGATGTGTATCAGTTATTTCTATTTTTAGTCCTATAACCACGGTTTTTCTAACTCCCAACCTCACCCTGTCTATTTTATTCTCTATTATTACATCTTTGGGGTTTTTGTTTCTGTTTTGTTTTATTTTGTTTTTCCTTCAGTGTGAGATCATGCAGTATTTTCCTTTTTCAGCCTGACTTATTTTACTTAGCATGATTTTTCTAAGCTCAGCCATTTCCAAATTTTCATGAGAAAAATCTCATGAAAGTGGGGCTGGAGAGCTGGAGAGCTGGCTAGGGGTTTAAGAGCATTTGTTCTTGCAAAGGACCTGGGTTCAGTTCCCAGCACCCATATGACAACCATCTATAACTCCAGTTCCAGGGGATCTGATGTTCTCTTCTGGCCTCCACAAGCACCAAACACACACACACAGTGCATAGGCATATACGAAGGTAAAACGCTCATACAGATCAAATAAAATTGTTTAAAAAATTTAAAGTCTTAGAGGCTTTTTAAAATATGACCTCAAAACCACAGATATCAAAAACAAAAATATATGAACATGCATCAGACTGAAAAGCTTCCACATACACCCATAATCTCAGTCCTCTCGAGGTTGAGGCAGAAGGATCACCATGAACTCTAGGGTAGCATGAGCAACATGGGAGCTACAGGCCAGTCTGGGCTAGGTATCAAGAGCCTGTGCCAGACCAGACCAAATCAAGCCAAACCCTTTCGATGTAATTCTAAACGGTCTTATTAAATAAGAAACACAGAGCCAAATGCAGAGTTAAAAGCCCAGAGATTGAGCAGTAGCCAGGAGCTAAGACTACCTTATCTTACCATTTACTGCCGTCTTTCCCCTGAGAGAGAGACCTTCTTCCGGTGTCCTGTCTTTTTATTGCCTTTCTGTTCTGCCTTCTCATTGGTTCTAAACCTAACCACACGACTTCCTTGCCACTGCCTGTCTATACAGACCTCCAGGTCTCTATGGTTTGTACTGAGATTAAAGGTTCGGGTCACCTCTTGGCTGTGTTCTTGAACACACAGAGTCTGCCTGCCATGTGATCAGATTAAGGGCGTGTGCTACCACTGCTGGACTTCTGCTAAATGGCTTGCTCTTAGTTCTGATCTCCAGACAACTTGATTAACATACAAATAAAAATCACATTTCAAGCCGGGGCGGCGGCGGCGGCGGCGGCGGCGGCGGCGGCGGCGGCGGCGCACGCCTTTAATCCCAGCACTCGGGAGGCAGAGCCAGGCGGATCTCTGTGAGTTCGAGGCCAGCCTGGGCTACCAAGTGAGTTCCAGGAAAGGCGCAAAGCTACACAGAGAAACCCTGTCTCGAAACCCCCCCCCAAAAAAAAAATCACATTTCAGCACAAATGAAATATCACCATAAAACCCCTCTGCACAGAAAAGGAACTGATTAACAAAGTAAAGAGAGAACGTGTGAAATGAGTTGAATATTCTCAAACCATAATGCTAATAAAGGATTAATTTCCAACTTTGATAGGGACTTCAAACAACTAGCAAGAAAACAAATAACCCTATTTTTAAACAGCCAAAGAACATAAATGGGAGGGCAAGATGGGTCAGAAGTAAGATGCTTGCCATTAATCCTGGCAACCTGAGTTCAATTCTCTGAGCTTCCATAATGGAAGGAGAATACTGGCTCCTGCAAGTTGTCCTCTCACTTTTATACACATGCTGTTGCTTGTATACTTGTACACATATACAACACACACACACACACACACACACACACACACACGGTGATATTATGTTCCCCAAAATATTGTGCACCCTAATAAACTTATCTGGGGTCAGAGAACAGAACAGCCACTAGATATAGAGGCGAGAAAATTGTGGCACACACGCCTTTAATTCTAGCATTTCGAAGGCAGAGATCTGTCTGGATCTCTGTGAGTTCAAAGCCACATTGGAAACAGCCAGGCATGAAGACACACACCTTTAATCCCAGGAAGTGATGGCAGGAAGCAGAAATATATAAGGTATATAAGGTGTGAGGACCAGGAACTAGAGCCTGGTTAAGCTTGTTAAGCTTTTAGCAGCAGTTCAGCTGAGATCCATTTGGATGAAGACACAGAGGCTTCCAGTGAGGTTAGATGTGGCCTGTATTGTCTCTCTGATCTTTCAGCATTCACCCCAATATCTGGTTCCAGATTTGTTTTTATTAGTAAGACCTTTTAAGATTCGTGCTACACACACACACACACACACACACACACACACACACACACACACGAAGAAATGTAATTTTAAAAAGACAAGTAATTGGCCAACAGGCATGTTTAAAAAAAATGTCCAACATCCCTAGTCACCAAAGAATTAAATTTTAAACACATGGAGTCAGGTGAAGCGGCTCATACTTGTAATTTCAACATCAGGGAAGAATTGGCAGAAGGATCATGGCTTCAAGGCTAGATCCTATCTCAAAATCAAACAAGTAGACATCCAAACAAAACCACAATGAGTTGTCACACCAATCCCGTTATCACTTTTTCCTCCAAAGACAAAGGAAAAAAACTTATCTCATTGGTGAGAATTTAAATTATGCCTATGGCAAAACAAATAGAAATTTTTCAGAAAATTAGAAATAGTTAGTACACAATGCTCTGAAAATTTACTTATGGTTGGGTATGCAGCAAAAGGAAATGAAATTAACATTGATACAATAAAAGACATTTCTGAGCTGGAGAGATGACTCAGAGGTTAAGAGTACTGAGGCCTTGAGTCCAATTTCCAGCAACCACATGGTGGCTCACAACCATCTATAAAGAGATCTGGTGCCCTCTTCTGGCATGCAGGCATACATGCAAGCAGAACACTGTATACATAATAAATAATAAATGTCGTTGTGTGTCACTACATGGGTGTGTGAGTTCAAACTGATCCGTGGAAAGAAGACACAGAGGCATCTTTAGAATGAATCTAGTCTTTCATGGCTGCAGGGGGTCCAGTCTTGAAGGACTAAAGCACTATCCCTTCCCCTAGGGCATTTTTATTACTATTTACAGTTTAGTCAGCTAATTTCCATACCTTTAAAGCAACCTAAAAGGAGCTCCCAGAGATAAAATGCCAAGTGCAAATTACTTGATTTCTCAGGTACCACAGGGTTCCTGAACCAAGTTTTGCATAGGCCTTCGATCCTTGGGAGACTCTCTGATCCTTGACTCTCAGCAATTATTCACATAGGGCGATAAGACAAACAAAAGGCGTGGTTAAACAAAGGAAGGATTAGGGCTAGGAGCTACCCTTTGGAGCCAGGCCAGGAGCTCAGCAGGAATGCAGCCACAAGTAAATCTTAAAAACAAAACAAAAAAAACCCCAAGAGTTGTCAAACTTCCATTGTGTTGATATAAGAAAGAAAAATAAAAAGGAATAACTGTGCTTTGAACAACTAACTCCACATACTGCCCTTCCCTTGACAAGCTCTTTCAATCCTGTCAGGCCTTCGAGATTGATACTACTGCACCATTTTACTCAGCAGAGGCCAGGGGCTCAGAAGAGTCTCAGTTGCCAATAATATGGAACTCACATTAGAACAAAATGTTCTCAAACAAAATATCACTTTTTTTCCCCCTACTTTCCTAATAAACCTGGATTCCAAAGCCAAATGTCTACATTTTTCCCCACATGCTTTTGCTTGAAGGATATTGTCTCCTGATTACTTAAGATCTTCCAAATAGTTTTGTTACTTATAGGATTTCACATAGAAACCTGTTTGTTTTCTAATGAGAGACAGAAATAGGGTGGAGGTAGCTGGGAGGAGTACAGGGATGGAAACCTATAACCAGAGAGAAAAAACATATAATTTCAATAAAAGGAAAATAAAAAGATGTTTCTTCATGTCCACATTCATTACAGAATTATTCACAATAGGAGAAACATGAAATCGATTGTGCTGAACAGTTTTATGTCAACTTGACATAAGCTAAAGTCACCTGAGAGTTGGGAACCTCAATTAAGAAAATGCTGCCATAAGATTGGGCTGTACACAAGTCTGTAGGGCATTTTCTTAATTAGTGATTGATGTGGGAGGACCCAACCCATTATGGGTGATGCCATCCTGGGTTGGTGGTCCTGGGTTCTATAAGAAAGCAGGCTGGCCAAACCACAATGAACAAGCCAGTAAGCAGCACCCCTCCATAGCCTCTGCTTCAGTCCCTGCCTCCAGCCCTGCTTGAGTTCCTGTCCTGACTTCCTTCCATGATGGACAATGATATGGAAATGCAAGCCAAAGAAACCCTTTCCTCCCCAACTTGCTTTGGGTCATGGTGTTTAATCACAGCAATAGTAACCCTGACTTAGACATCCATGTAAGACTCCTTCAGTGTATCAAGAAAATATGATGCATACAAAATGGAACACTCTTCAGCCAAAAAAGGAAACCCTGTCATTTGCAGCAGTTTGGGTGTAAATGGAGGACTATGCTAAGTGAAATAAGCCAGGCACAGACACAAACATAACCTAACGTGTAATCTAAAATGATCTCATGTGTAACCTAAAATGGTTGAACTCAAGGAAGTGCGGGTATCAGGACTCATGGGGGATGTACTAAAGGATACCAAGTGTCGCTTGGAATAAGTTCTGTACACCTGCTGTATATCATAATTTCAATGAATAATAATGTATCCATGCAAACTGCTTAAGAACCTTTAAGTGTTCTCACCATAAAGAAACATTATGTGTTCTCATCCTATAATGTACTTATAGGGAAGCATGAGGTTGTACTCCATATATAAATATAGGCAATAAATATCCATTTGCTTATGCAATTTATAATTATTTGAATATAATCTAGTTACAGAATTAATCCAAAGCTGTAATTTGAATCCAGAAGTTTTATCTTCAGAGTTCCTTAAAAATATTTATTTTCTGACCCTACTCAGAAAAAGTCTGTAATTGACAAACCTAAACTACAGGCCTATAGTTTACCTAAAAGAAAATATAAGGTCTATGGAATTATAAGGTAATGTTAAGTCTTCTGTTGTAGAATATTATTTTAAAATGTGTTACTTTTGTTTATTTTGCATTTGTTTATCTCTGTGAAGCTGTGTTACTGTGCCTGCCTAAAACACCTGATGGTCTAATAAAAAACTGGCCAATGGCAAGGCAGGAGAAAGGATAGATGGGGCTGGCAGGAAGAGAGACTATATAGAAGGAGAAATCAGGGAGAAAAAAAAGAGATGAAGGAGTGAGATCTAGCAGCCACAGGAGGAGGAGGACTCCAGGGGCCAGGCACCCAGCTACACAGCAAGGCACCGAGTAAGAGCAAGATTAACAGAAGTAAGAGAATGAGAAAAGCCCAGAGGCAAAGGTAGCTGGGATAATATAAGTTAAGGAAGTAAGTCAAGCTGAGGCCAGGAATTCATAATTAAGAATAAGCCTCTATGTGTGATTTATTTGGGAGCTGGGTGGCAGTGCTCCCCCACCTCCAAAGTAAAAAACAAACAGCAACAGTCTCCATGGTCCTTTCATTTACCTTCAAACAGCCTCAGAATCCATTCTTCTGCTTGTTTCCTCAAAAGTTACAGATACACACAACAGCAGTGCCTCAGAGACTGGCAAACAGCAGCTGTAGAGTAGTGTGAGGGCTGTCGAGAGCACACGTACCGTCTTCAAGATCCTGGGTTCTTGCCAGAGCACACTCTCCCCCACCCCCGGAGGCAGACAAACAGATTGAAAACTCACAGACACGAAGTAAAAGAAGACAACCAGAGAATCAGAAATTTAGAACAAGGTAAGACCTTAGAATGCATCTAGTCTAGCTCTTAGAAAGGAAAGGAAAAGGCTCCAGGAAAGGAGCATAGACTCACTCCCTGTCATGTAGCTAATTTCTTGTAATTTGAGAATGATAATTTGGGTCTACTCTTACTAGTAATAGGGCAGATGAAATAAAACAAGTCAGTACTAAAACACTGTTGTTATTTTTTATTTATTTTTCTTTTGTTTTTTTGAGACACGGTTTCTCTGTAACAGCCCTGGTTGTCCTGGATCTTGCGTAGTAGCCCAGGCTGGCCTCAAACTCACAGAGATGTGCCTGCCTCTGCCTCCGGAGTGCTGCGATTAAAGGTGTGTGCCTCCACCACCCGGCTCCCATTGTCTTCATTTTAACATATATGAGAGTTAGAAAAATAGGACACCTGTCACACATCTACAGAAATAAATCCTTTTATTTTATAACATTCCTTTTCTTCTTTAAGATGCATACAGTACTTGTAAGCCCAAGAATTCTGAGAAAAACTATAGAAGACCTGGCACTATTTTTGAGAATTACACAACTGGGCAGCAAAATAACACCTTTATAAATGGACAGACATACAGAAATTAAAAACTTAGTGTTTGCACAAAAAAATAATAGTTACATTCAACACGTTTCTTAAACGTGCATTCAAATGTTTAATGTTTTCTAAGCTTTGGTCATCATGCTTTATCATAACTTGTTAAATTTCACAATTGTGCAGATGATTAAACCCAAAAGTTCAGCAAATATACCATAGTAACACAGCAGCAATAGCAAGCTAATACTGCATAATCATATTAGCAGACTGATTCAGAAACATGTTATTCACAAAGAGCACACAAAACTTATTTTGTGATAACATAGTTAAATGACTTTTCTTCCATTTCATAAAACAAGGCAGAGTAATGAGACATAGCAGAACATGATTACATAATAAAAAGTATATTTTTAATTACAAATCTAATTGTACATATGGGGCAACAAATTGCAGTTTCTATAGAATAGTGCAAATGAGCAGAATTTGTCTCAAAAACGTTTAAACTTTAGTTCATCCCAGGCGCCACAGGTTTCATGACTATTAGTTTATAGAATTATTTCAGGTTTTCACGTGATGGCTAGAAGGGCAGAGCTGTACTCACAGGTAGGCCACTGGCGTAATTTACTGGACATGAAATGCAGGCACTCAAAATGCAAAATATAGCTTTAAAAAGATTTCATTTGTTATCATGTAAATTGTTCATCATAACTATTTCATCAAAAACTCATAATTCATTTAAAACTGTCATATCGAGCAATTCCTCTAAATTTTTTTTGATATGTGGTGGTTGAGATGCAGCCTGGTTTAATAAATTCTGACCCATCTGTGCAAAAAGTGCTTTTGACAATTTAGCTGTGGCTGTTCGTATGTTTCCGCCAGCTCCAGGCAGGGAGCCGCTGTGTGTCATATTCCCTAAGAGGTGCCACAAAACCACCAGCACTTTCTGTTCCGTGGCATGAGGCTTCCTTTGGTAAAGCTCCATGACAATATCTGGAATACAAAACATGGGCAACAGTCAGCTTCCCCCAAGTCAATTCAGGGTCTGTTAAATGGCAAGTAACCCAAATATGGACTTCTGCCCTGGGCAGAAATCCTAAGAAGTTAGGCCTTCAAAACAAACAAAACTAGGCAAAACTTGCAAAGACTGGATCTTCAGGTGTCACAGTGCCATATGTATAAAACAACTAGTTCAGGGGAAAAAAATGCTAAAGAGAAACATCAAACCTACAGTAAATCTCAATATTTTCCAAATGCAGTTAAATACAATTTACAGAGCTCAATTCATGGACTGTTCATCAAACAAAAGACTGAACCAACATTCTTCCGTGTGCATCCACATCGGCTCTAATGCCCATTTAACAAAGGACAGAATTCTCCATCTTCCTCTTCCCTCTCCATAGTGCTGGGCATCAAATCCAGGTGTTTCAGAGTGCTAAGCAAGCAATCTATTATAGAGCTACACCCTCAGTGCTAGAATTACTTTAAAGACTATTTTGTAGCCTTAAAATGTTCTTTTGTAGACTACTAATACAATTTATTTCTATTCTGTACAGACTGAATTGTCAGCTGTAGTAAAAAAAAATGGAAATACCCATCAGTTTATCCTTAATATCATTTGCAGGAAAATGGACATAACTGGTGTACATCATTTTCAGCAAAATAAATCACACTCAAAACCAAATGTTGCAGGCTTTCCCTCATTTGTGGGTCATAAATTTCATGTAGATACCCCAAATACTTATGCACATAGGCCATGAAAGTAGAAGAAAGCCTGGCCTGGGAGACTGAATGGGAATGGGAAGGAGTCAGGGGAGCAAGGGGGAAGTGACATATGGTTAATGTATATAATATACTTGCATGCAAATGTCTGTCCATAAACTCTACATTTGGTAAAATGAATGCATCCCTATAGAAATTCGTAATAAAAGTACATTACTTTAGAAAATATTACTTAAAACTATTTACCAGCAAGTTTTTCTGTCATATCTTGTTTTGCTTTTCCATTTAGAAACTGAGCTTTTGTGCAAAATGGTTGAAGAAGTAAGTAATTGTCTAAAATAGAAAAGAGACATATCTAAGAATAAGCTCTCAATAATTTTGATTAAACAGCATTAATAGGAAAAAGAAATAATTTCTACCATGTAGATGTACTAACTTAAGAAGTCCATATACTTAATCCCTACTTTATAGTTTTCTATAACTGTAAGAGTAACATTCTTGAGGCAAAGATGAAATAAAAATATGCATAAAGCATTAAGAAACTACCACACAGCACAGAAGGCAAAGGGCTGTTGATCTCCTGGGCATCTTATTTTCAAATGACTTTATTATAAAACAACAACAACAAAAATGGTTTTTATGGAGAAGTGGTTTTTACATTTTTTTAGAAAAATATTTTTATTATAATTACATAATCCCCCCTTTCCTTTTTTCCCTCCAAACTTTAAAAGATTCACAGGAAGTTATAATATAGTACTGACAGGCCTTTTACATTGAAAGGCTACATCTTACATAATTATAGGAAAGTATCAAGCCAGGTGGTGGTGGTGGTGGTGGTGGTGGTGGTGGTGGCGTACACCTTTAGTCCCAGGAGGTAGGAGCAGGCAGATCCTTGAGTTTGAGGCCAGCCCGGTCTACAGAGTGAGTTCCAATACAGCCAGAGTTATACAGAGAAACCCTGTCTCAAAACACACACACACACACACACACACACAAAATCAAAATAAGGGATGAATGTACAGAGCTCTATTCCATTTCCTCACCTGCTCTGAGTCACACAACAAATGAGATAGAGAAGGGCTCCTTCCCCATAGACACCTTGCTAACTCCTCCCTTCTATAGTGATGAAATGGAATCGTGAATGGAATTAAAGCCCATTGCTTTGGGCTCATGTCAGTTGAGTCCATGCTCACTTAGGGCCTATGGGAGCACAGGACATCATGAAGGAGGCTTACAGTGGTGTAAACAGTTCACCTCATGGAATCCAGGAAGGGGAGAGACAGGAGAGGCTTGGGCCTAACATTCCCTTCAAGGGTGGGTCTTCAGAATTCTGCCTTCTAAAGTTTCTAAAACCTACAATCAGTGCCATGGAGAGAGAACTTGTCTTCAAAAAGGGGGGGGGGCTCTGCTGTACACTTAAGATGTAAATCATGCTGGGCGGTGGTGGCGCACGCCTTTAATCCCAGCACTCGGGAGGCAGAGCCAGGCAGATCTCTGTGAGTTTGAGGCCAGCCTGGGCTACCAAGTGAGTTCCAGGAAAGATGCAAAGCTACACAGAGAAACCCTATCTCGAAACCAAAAAAAAAAAGCAAGCAAGCAAGAAAGAAAAAGATGAAAATCATAAAAATACCAATACTTGCTTCCCTATCTCGCATCAATGCACACAACAACTAGAATGTTCATCACCTTAGTGATTTTTGTCCTTTTAAAAACATGAATAAATCAAACAGAATAGAGTATGACTTCAATATAACTTTTTTTTTTTGTTTGTTTGTTTGTTTTTGGTTTTTGGAGACAGGGTTTCTCTATGTAGCTTTGCACCTTTCCTGGAACTCACTTGGTAGCCCAGGCTGGCCTCGAACTCACAGAGATCTGCCTGGCTCTGCCTCCCAAGTGCTGGGATTAAATGCGTGCGCCACCACTGCCCGGCCTCAATATAACTTTTTAAATAGAATCATGCCTCTGTGGTTCATACACATCAACCCAATTATCAAGTCTGCTCCTTTCTATTGCTTAATAGTATTCTATGGATATGCTATGACTTGGATATGGTCGAAGTGATGTTTTACACTAAGTATATTTTGTTTTAAAAGAAACTTGAAATTCTTTCTAGAGTGCCTGTACTACTTATACTCTCATTAGAAATGTATTCAAGAGCCAGGCTGTGGTGGCCCACTCCTTTAATCGCAGCACTCAGGAAAGAGGCAGGCAAATCTCTGTGAGTTCAAGCCCAGCCTGGTCTACAGAGCTAGTTCCAGGACAGTCAAGCATACACAAAGAAACCCGGTCTCAAAAAACAAACAAACAAATAACCATTCACAATCCACTGCTTCTGGGCTCCACAAGTATTTGGTTCTTTCTACTTCCTTCCTTTATGTGAATGTAAGTGTGTAGGCATGTGTGTGCCACAGGTAAAGTGTGGAATCAGAGAACAACTTGTGGAAGTTAGCTTTCCCCTTCCACCACATGGATCCTGGGAATCATCAGGGTTAGCAAACAAGCTCTTACCCAGTAAGCCATCTTTCTAGCCTCAGTCAACACTTAAAAAGGAAAAATGTAGCTGTTCTAATATCATACAGTAATTAATGTCTTAATTTGTCTTTGCATTGCACTAAGGCAAAGTAATGGTGAATATCTTTTGTGGGCACATTTTTCATGTATATGTTGTCCTCAGTGAAATGCTTCTTCATGCCTTTTTGCTACATGGATTTTTTTGTTCAAGGTTGAGTTTTGAGAGTTCTTTATATATTCTAGATATGAGTTTTTTTGTCTATTATGTAGTTGCTAAGATTTCTGTCTCAGGATGTCTCTTTTCTCTTTATCTGCTTAATATAATCTTTTGTACATTAAAAAATTAATTTTGTGTATACACATTCCATAATGAGACAGCTAAAAAAATTTTTTTGGCTTGCATCTGGTTCCTTCACACTTAGACCGTTCCCCCTGAAGATTTTGCCTGTGTATCTGTCTTTGTATTAAATCCCAGTCATAAGCAAAACTGTCTGAATATATAAAATGTCTTCCATAGAAGACTGCTTTCCTTCAGGAGTCTGGGATTTTGTCACATCCTAGGCAGACAAGATGACAATCTAAGGAAGACTCTTGGTCTTTAGTGAGCTTCCTTGTTAGACAACATGTCACAGTGGATGTGCTCTGTGCAGTGCTACTGCGAAAGGTCCCTTGAAAGCTGGCCTCTAGCGAGACATGGTGGCACACGCCTTAAATCCCAGCACTGGGGAGGCAGAGGCAGGTGGATCTCTGTGAGTTTAGGGTCAGCCTCAAACATAGCAATTTCCAGACCAGCCAGGGGCTTCTGTAAAGGCTGGAGGAGGTCTTTCCTTCCATCATGTGGGTCCAGGGATAGAACTCACATTGTCATACCTGGTCAAAAAAAACACCTTTACTTGCTGAGATATCTCATCACCACAATTTAAATTTTTTTAACACAGTTTTTTTTTTTTTTTTTGAGGGTTTCATGTATGAGTACTGTATTTACATCATTTCCACCACACACTCTCCCCACTCTAACTCCTTATCCATAACCCTTCCACTCCCTCTCAACTTCATGACCTCTTCATTATTTTACATATATCGTGTGTACATATAAGTACAACCAGCTGAGTCCATGTAGTGCTGCTCATATGCATATGTGTTTTGGGCTGACCATTTAGGATTGTACAGCCTATCAGGGGCTTGTCCATGGAGAAGATGGATTCTGCCTCTTACAGTAGCCAATGCCTGCGGCTCTTCATCTAAGGGTGGAGTCTTGTGAGATTTGCCCTACCTATGCTGGCATGTCAACTGGTATAACACTGTTCCTGCCTTCCGTACACACCCATATTGTTAATATTAAATTGATGGAAAGTAACTCCCTTTCATAGATAGAAGACACTATTGCTAGCAGACATCCTGGTCCTCTGACTCTTATATCTTCCCACCACCTGAATTCAGTTTATTGACATGCATGGATCATGCTTGTAGAATGATTCTTAAAGGTTTATTAAGTTCTAATGTCCTGAAGATGTTTGAATGTTATGTCCCAAAAGCATTAGTTATATTTTACATTTAAATCTATAATCCATTTAATTTCATAAATGTGAGGTAAAAAATTTAGAACTCAATGAAAAAGACAGTCAATTTAAACATTTCATTACTAAAATAATTTATGAAAAAGTTTAGGATATACTAGGAGTTAAAAATATGACTTATTTCGCCAGGCGGTGGTGGCGCATGCCTTTAATCCCAGCACTCGGGAGGCAGAGGCAGGCGGATCTCTGTGAGTTCGAGGCCAGCCTGGGCTACCAAGTGAGTTCCAGGAAAGGCGCAAAGCTACACAGAGAAACCCTGTCTCAACCCCCCCCCCCAAAAAAAATGACTTATTTCAACATATAAATACTACACAGGCTAAGAAAGCATGGAAGTAAAATCACTAATTGGAATACCAACTGCGATGCCTTACCTACATGCTGACTCAGTGCATGAACAACATTGGTGGCGGCAGCATATATGCCTGGATTCTTGGAATTCAGATTGTTATCCACAATTGCGGGGATGAGCATGTTGATTATGGGAGACAAGTTGTCTCCAAGTAAAGGAATCATTTTATGCATTGTTTCTAGAGCCACCAGATTCACTTTGCTGTTAGAATCATGAAGGCGAGACTTAAAAGCATCAAAGATCTGAAAAGAAATTGGTTAAATTATTTAAAGTAAAACAATGCTTATACCTATTACATTATCCTTGTTTGCCACTTCTTATTTCTCCTACTTTACTCTTTACACACACACACACACACACACACACACACACACACACACACACACACTATTCATTCGTTTGTTTTTCAAAACAGGGTTTCCCTATGCCACAGTCCTGGCTGTCCTGGAACTCCCTTTATAGACCAGGCCTTGAAATCAGAGATCTGCCTGACTCTGCCTCTGAGTGCTGGGATTAAAGTTGTCCACCATTACACCTGGCCATCTCTCTCTCTCTCTCTCTCTCTCTCTCTCTCTCTCTCTCTCTCTCTCTCTCTCTCTCACACACACACACACACACACACACACACAATTTAAACTTAACTCAGACAAAAGAAACTTTATGATTTGTCAAGTTTAAACATTTACAGGTAGTAAAAATTCACCCTGAAAGATGTTTTAATAAATACAGGTTACTAATGTGGCTTGACAGGAGGCTGCCTTACTCCAAGCATGATTAACATGTGGTTAGTTAGAAGATGCTAAGAACTTGAGGAAAGTTTCTATAATTTCTTTATTCAGAACAGAAGACAAGGAAATTTTACTGTAGGTATCTGACATAATTTTGGTTTAAGTTTGGTAGGACAATTAGATGTAATGTCACCTCCCTCCCTTAAACTACAGTAAGAATCAAACCCAAGGCCTATGCTTCCGTGCTTGGTAAGTGCTCTACCATTAAGCTGTATCTCTAGCACCCGAGTTTTTAAAGGGGTCCTCCCACACTCCCTGGGCCTTTGAACTTGCAGTGTAGCCGAGGATGCCCTGGAACTACAAGCATGTACCACACTGTAGCTTATGTGGTGCTGGGGAATCTAACATTTGTGTGTGTTAGGCAAGCACTCTACAAAAAAGCTACATCCCCAGCCTCCTCAGAGTAAAGTTTTATTAGTTTTTAATATGATACTTTACTAATTACTCCTATTTCTTTGGATTCCTTAATTCATAAATCTCAACACATAATACAATGGATGTTAAATAAGCCTTTAGTCAGGCATCAAGGAGCTACTCTATGAAGCTAAGGCCATTAACTAATCATTCCTTATACTTACTTTTTCTTAATTTTTCATGTTGAAAATAATTTAACCAAGAGATTTACTTTTATTTAACAGATACTAGAAAATGACTCACTGGAATTAAGAAGTAATTATGGTATGCTTGTCAAGTTTAATGTAGCTATGCAAACTTAAAATGGAATCTAATTAATAAATTACTAATAGAATTAACTGAACTAAGTGCTAGTAAAACAGAAGTAACTTGTGTTCTCATACCACAATGTTTATTAATCTCTACGTCATTTGTTTCTTTATCTAAAGATCCATAAAAGTAAAAACTATGTAAATATAAAGTAAGTATAAATCTAATTTTTTATATACTGAGTTCTAAAACACATAACAACTCTTAACATCTGTAATAAAGCAAATGCTAAGTCTAGTAAATTTTCCTTTGTTAGAGTATGTACTGACGTTCTCACATATAGTTACTGAAGCCAGGCTGAGAACTCTCAGAATACTAAACTTGCCAATGTGTGAGAAGTTTCGGAGAAATTCTGACTGTCTTCTTTTCTTTCTTAGACTGCACTGGGTCTGTGCCTGGGTATATGCATTTCCTACAGGTTCCCTCAAAGCCAGAGGTGCTGGAGTTACAGGCAGCTCTGAGCTGCCAGAAGTGGGAGCTGGGAAACCAACTCAGATCGTTTGGAAGAAAAAGCACTCTGAACTTCAGAGCTCTCTCTCTAGCCCCCTACACGACCATTTTCTTATTTTTCTTACCTATTACATTTTAGTTGCTCAGCATATTTCTAACATAGCAAACCCTATGTAATACATTCCTGTCATTAAATTTATTTTTAACACTTTTAAGTAACATAAATACAGATCCATGGTTTTGGGTAATTTGCTACATTAATGCTTTTTTTTTTTTTTTTTTTTTTTTTTTTTTTTTTTGCATTTAGATTATACATGAAAATTAATCTTGAGGGGCCAAGGACCTGAATTTGATCCTTTGGTCCTATGTATGAAAGGAGTGAACTACCTTACCTCCCTATATCTGTCCTCTGAATTATACAAATGCAGTAGGGCGCGCGCGCGCACACACACACACACACACACACACACACACACACACACACACACAATTCTTAACAAAATAAACTTTGAGTTTCTTACCTTCACAATGTTACCAACAACAAGCTCTTGGTTGTTTTCAGTATCTGATAAAAGTTGTTTAATCCCATTAATACGATCACGAAAGTCTTTTGCATTTAATAAACCTGTTATGACTTTAATGTACTCAGCACTTTCTAAGGAATTTCGAGGAGCTGGTTTTCTGGGGACTTCTCGAACGTCAGTTACTTCCCTAAAATGAAAGATTTCATTTTTACTTCCCCACCTAAAATTAAAAATTCTTACTATAAATTCAGTTTTTAATTTCAAGAAATGATGTAGCACATCTGTGTTGGGAACTCCTAAGATGTCTCCCTAACACAGCAGATGATTTGCTGGAAGGACTCACAAAGTCAGCATAGTTTTACTAATGACTGAGATTTACAAAGACAGACACCAAACAAAATCTGTAGGGGTAAAGGCACATGAGTCCCAAGTCTAAAGAAAATCAGACACAAGCGTGTTTTTGTTTGTTTGTTTTTGTTTTGTTTTTTTGAGATAGGGTCCCACTATAGCTCTTGGATGGCCTAGAAATTATAGACAAGGCTGGTCTCAAACTCAGAAATATCCGCCTGCCTCTGCCTCCCCAGTGCTGGGATTTAAGGCGTGTGCCACCATGTCTCGCTAGATGCCAGCTTTCAAGGGACCTTTCGCAGTAGCACTGCACAGAGCATATCCACTGTGACATGTTGTCTAACAAGGAAGCTCACTAAAGACCAAGAGTCTTCCCTGGATTGTCATCTTGTCTGCCTAGGATGTGACAAAATCCCAGACTCCTGAAGGAAAGCAGGATAGATTATGCACAATAAACAGCTTTACAAACTGGAGAACAGTACACTGCTCTTCAAATCCTATTTTCTAATACTAGTAAAGATTCACTTCACAGGCAAGTCAAAAACAGCATTTTTCTCCCAATCAATTTACTTTGTTGGTCTTGTTAATCTTTTTTCTTTCTTTTTTTCCCCCCCGCAGAGACAGGGTCTCTCTAAATAGCCCTGGCTGTCCTCCAACTCACAGAGATCCACCTGCCTCTGCCTCCCTTAGTGCTAGGATTAAAGGTATGCACCAAGTCTGGCCAAGAACAGAAGTTTTAAGCTGGACGTGGTAGCATACATCTTTAAATCCCAGCACCCCAGAGGTAGAAGCAGGTGGATCTCCCGTGAGTTTGAGGACACCTAGGGCTACATAAAAAGACCCTGTTTTGAATAAACAAACCAATAAATATAATAGTAGAGTAACAAAGGAGGCACTGAATGTCAACTCTGGCCTCTGCAATGTACATACCTAAGAACATGCGTGTGCATGCACCTCCCCCAGATCTTTATCTAGAACATAGGATGTGAAACTATGGTATTGAAAGGCCCTTTTCTAGGCCATTTGTTATCTCAACTCATTCAGACCACAGTCCAACATGCCACATAGACCACATAGACTCATTTGGATAGCAACCTCTTGATGCACAAATACAAATACTATTCCCTGACTCAAGGATCATTACCTGACCAACCAGCATGAGATGAAGAAGAAGGGGGGACTTTATCTTACTTCCTACAGTGTTCTAAGTTCAACAGGAAGTAGTAAGAAGTCAACTCCATAAATCCCTTGGGCTCTATCTCCCTCTACTCTGTTACATAAAGTTATTTTTTCATTTTCATTTTTTTTTTTTTAACGTAGGCATAGAGGCTGAAATCCTGTGTCACAAATGCTGCACCTAAGATATTAGCCATGCCTTTTATCTAGGGCCTTCGTGAGCTCCTAAACTCCTATCATATAGCAGCTTCAAGACTTGTGAAACACTGTTAAATTACTGCCTTCTATCTTACCTAACACCTTTAATAATCTGCTAAGGTCAGAGACCCTGATCTTCTAACCTGAGACGCCTTCCCTCTAAACTCTGTAAACGGAAGGAATTTCCTTTTGTTCTGTGGGTTGCTGTTGGAACCTTCTGTCCCAGTTTCTACGTTGTGAGTGGCTAGCATTATTAAAACATTTTTTTGATGTTTGTGTATATGTACAATGTATGTGCACATGATGTGTTGGAATGTAGGCCCTCACATGCCATGGCACTCAGGTGTCAGTGGTCACTGTCCACCTTGTTTGAGACAAGGTCCCTTGTTATTTATCACTGCATAGGCCAGGCTAGCTGGCCAGTGATCTTCCAGGAGTGCCGTCTCTGCCTCTCATCTAGTAGGAGCACTGGGCAGCACACAGGGCTGTTGGGTATTGATAAAGGAGTTCTGGGTACTGAAACCCAGGTGCTCCTGTTTACACAGCAAGCACATCATCCAATGAGCCATCCACTCCGGCCTCATTTTTGTTTGAGACATGGTCTCACTATGATGTCCAAGGCTGGCCACTGAGTTCATTATCCTCCTGCCTCAGCCTCAATAGTAGCTGGGATTACAGGAGTGATCTGCCTGAAAACAAGAGCATTTTATTGTTTTTTTATTTTTTGGGAAAGAATCTCATTCTGTAGTTCATTCTGGCTTGAAATTTGGTATGTAGTCCAAGCTGGTTTCAAAGGAATCCTCATGCCTCAGTCTCCCAAGTGCTGTATTACAAGTGTGAGTCATCATACCCAGCAAAAAATTTAAAGAGCATATTTAAATGAATGAGCCCAGGCTGACCTCAAAGTTACTTTGTAGTCAAGGATGACATTCAGTCTGCTAAGTGTTGGGAGATAGACATGTGTTAGCACTGTCAGTTTATGAGATGCTGAGCATCAGACCCGGGGCTTCGTGCAAGCTAGGAAGGTACCTACCAATGACACTCCTGGCCCCACCCTGTGCATGTGCCAACTCTAGACTTGAATTAATAATTTATACTGAAATACATAGACAATTTTAAAGATATATGTATATAAAAACTGTAAAATTTTGCCAGCTGGTTTTATGTAAACTTGACATAAACTAGAGTCATTAGAAAAGAGGGAGCCTCAATTGAGACAATGTCTTCATGAGATTGGGCTGTAGGCAAGTCTGTAGGGCATTTTTTAAATTAGTGATTGATATGGGAGGACCTAACCCATTTTGGTGGTGCCAACCCTGGTCAGGTGGTCCTGGGTTCTATAAGAAAGTCTAATACTGGTGAGTTGGAGTAACACTACAGTTCACTATGGTGCATGTAAAGTTTCCAGGAATATATAACTACTCAATTAAATCTAGTCATCTAGGTACTTACTGAACTTTTAAGAATCATTAAGTTTGACAAATACTACAGAGTTAGGTCATGAGAACATGAGATAATGAGGATCATTTCTCAAACGGTATGGACTCTCAAATTATCCTACCTTTCAGCTGAACTGAAAACATCTCGAGAAACAGACGATGATCTCGTGTGTCCAACACTGCCAGTATGAGATCGCCTTCCTTTTGCTGACGGCGTGTCTAGCGGGATCTCTCCCAAACCCTGTAAGGAAACACAGTCAATGGGAGACAGAGTTAAACTCGCAGTACAGTAACGTACACGATGGCTTTTCAGAGCAGCCTGGTAAACACATTATGTGTTTTATGGAGCCTGGAGAGATGGCTCAGTGGGTAAAAGCACTTGCTGGGCATGCCTGATACCTGAGTCAACTACTGAGACACACCTCAAAGTGGAATTGAATGGGGAGATCCAATGACATGCTCACAGCCACATACACATACACATACACATACACACACACACACACACACACACACACACACACACACACAAATGATAAATCTTTGAAATGCTAAGTGTTTCATAAACAGGTTGGTTTTTTCTTTTTAAGATTTATTATGTATAATGTTCTGCCTGCATGTATGCCTACACGCCAAAAGAGGGCGCCAGATCTCATTACAGATGGCTGTGAGCCACCACGTGGTTCCTGGGAATTGAACTCATGACCTCCGGAAGAGCAGCCAGTGCTCTTAACCTTTGAGCCATCTTTTCAGTCCCCTAATTAACAGGTTTTTAAAGGTACTAGATACATAAGATATCTTGGAAGTAGTGGTGAACTAACAGATTTTGATGTCAGCATTGTAAAATAAAGGTATGTTAATACGCTATATAATTATATACTCTCCCACCACCACCATATTGAGGATTAAATTCTGGGCTTTACCTATTAGTGATCTAAATCACCATTACTTATAAATGCTCTTTATTTATCTTAAACAGGTCTTACCATGTAACTGCCTGGTCTGGAACTCACTACAAAGACCAGGCTGGCCAAATTCACAGAAATCCACCTGCCTCTGCCTGCCAAGTGCTAGGATGAAAAGTGTGTACCACCTAACCTTGTCCTACTCTTTAAAATTTTTTTTAAAAAAGGACTGTATTTTATTTTTGATTATGTGTGTACGTATAGGGATGTGTACATTGAGTACAGTGCCTATGGAAGCCATTAGAGGGCGTAACTCCTGGGGCTGGAGTTAGACAGTTGTGAGCTGTCCACTGTGGCTGGTGAACTCAAGTCCTCTGCAAGAGCAATATCACCATTACTTACTTACTGAATTAATTAATTAACTAATTAATTAATCACTGAATAATTTTTCCAAACCTTAAAGTAATTTTCTCAAGGCTTAAAGTTTGTAGAGAAAACAAACATAGTCCATAAATAGTGAATTTCTATATGACATCAAGAGTGAGAATAAACATTTGGTTAGAGCTATTTTAGGCTCTGTGGGTAAAGGCACTTGCTGCCAAGCCTGAGAGTGTGGGTTGGAGCCCTAGGATCCACATGATAGGAAGAGAAAACTGACTCCCACAAGTTGTCCTCTAACCTACAAACACACTTATCATGGCACGCAGGCACGCGTGCACGCACGCATACCACCCCACACACACTCACAATAAAATATTGAAACATTTTTATCTTTATTGTACTGGAAATGACTCACAAATATGATCAACTTCATTTTAGTCAGTTGTTTGCATGGCTATTTTAGTAAGTTCTTTATGAGTAAGAATCTCTATGAAATAGTCACTATTAATAGACAGAAAATTTGCTCTAAAATGCTTGTTACTGTGTATCTTTGTAATATCCCTTTTTAAACGAGTCCTCCTTACACCATGTCATTAAAAAAAGACATGAAGTTACAATATAAATATTATATATTACATTTTACACAGTAAAAAATAAATATATTTTTCACATTTTACTACTATTCTCATTTTATAAAAATAAAAATTCCAGTTATAGAAATGAAGTGCTGTGCTGAATATTATAATGCAATTACAATGCAGAATTATAATGCAAGTCTTACAACTATAATAGACCAAATAACATCCTACCATATTTAATGCTTTCTTCAAACAATGCCCTACCATCATGTAATCTTCTTTTCAAGATTTATTTTAAAAATTATTATTATCTTCTGTGTTCTGTTGCCTATAAGCCTGTGCACCACACATGGGCCTGGTACCTGGAGTTCAGAAGATACTGGATCCCCTGGAACTCAAGTTACAGACAGTTGTGAGCCTCCATGTGTATGCTGGGAATTGAACCTGGGTCCTCTGCAAGAGAACCTGTGGTCTTAACCAATGGGCCATCTCTTCAGCCTCATAATTTAAATCTTAATAACAACAAACGTTTACTCTTTACGCCCTATAGCATATACATCTACTTAGAATCGCAGGTTAGCCCTATTTCAAAATGGGTAACATAGAAATAATCTAAAAAACAACTGTTTCTATCCTTTACATTTCTGGAAAAACACACTTTGTAGTTATTTATATTTATTTATTTCTTAATCTATTACTTTATTTATTTCTTTATTTGGAGGACGGACTGTTTTTTTAGCAACTGGGTACTATGTTGTTAAGGCTAGACTGACAGTCAATATGTAGCTGAGGATAACCTGAATTTCTCTGATTCCCCTGCTTCTAGTTTTCAAGTGCTGTGAGTGCTTGGCTTATAAGCTTTGCTTTTTAAGTTGTTTTACACAACAAACTTAATTTACATACCTTTTGCCGTAAATTCTTAACAGATTCTTTAATATATGGCAAATCTTTTGATGGGATATACTTTTCAAGCATTTTTTCAAAGTTAGGATGGCCCATCATGAGGAAAAGCATCTTTCGACCATAATACCTATGGATTTGATAGAAATGCATTAGTACTTTTTCCTCTATTAACAAACTCAGTTTCTGTGCCTGATGCACTTTTCCCAATGGGTGGGGCTGGGACATAAAGACTGCTGATCCCTTAGGTAGGAAATCACTGAAGTTCAGATACACTGACTGTCCTTGAGAGAATAACATCCCCTACTCTCCATCTGCCCCCTTTTAAAGTCACTGCAGCTTAAATCTTTCAGCCACGAGTCAGATGGAAAGTACAAAGGTACGGCTATTTTTGTTTGTTTAAACGCACTACGGTTCATATTCAAGCTTGCATTCTGCTGAATCAAGAGCTAAGGGAAGTGCATCATCTCTATCTTGGGCTCCTCAAACACTGACCTTGCTGCTCCCCACCAGCCAATGTCTGACCTTGGTTAACCTTCTCTACATCTGTCTTTCTGACTTACCCTCTCCTTTTCCAGCCCAAACTTACCTGGATGCCACTCTTCAAAATTTTATTCTGTCCTTTACAAAATGAATTTTAAAAATGAACCCAATGTCAGATAACACAATTAAGGTTGATATGCTACTGAAATGGTGGGGTAGTCTTCAAGCTAGAATTATGTTACAGAAAACTAAACATAATCCTTTTAGGGTAAAGGAGCCAAATGTCAATCTAGTAGAGGAATGGCAGGCACCACAGAGGTGCACATTGGAGAGACCTTGGGACAGAGATCTTAGCAGCACAGTAGAACTCTTAAGGGAGGATCGGCCTGTGATAAGTTACAGTCACACTTGTGCTGACAAGTTTCATTACAGGAGGCTACAAGACTCAACAGACAACGTTTGTGAAAGCAGGATGCAGAATGATCTCAGGACAGTCTGTCAAGCAGACCTCTTCAGATGTAATGAAACTGCAGGAAAGGATGTGACAGCAGAGAACCAGCAGGAACTTCCCCACAAACAGAATCAGATCTACAACTACTCAGGTAAGTAAAACTATTCAGCTAGGCCCT
This sequence comes from Peromyscus leucopus, assembly GCF_004664715.2. NCBI lineage: Eukaryota > Metazoa > Chordata > Mammalia > Rodentia > Cricetidae > Peromyscus > Peromyscus leucopus. The sequence goes on along the minus strand of NC_051075.1, from coordinate 32,612,107 downwards.
CTGGACAGGAGAGACAGTGGTTTAGCTTGATTCTCTTCAATTCTTGTTTGGTTTGGTTTATATGAGGCAGGGCCTTACTGAACAGTCCAGGCTAACTCAAGCTTGAGATCATCCAGCCTACTGTAGCTTCCTGAGTTTTAGGATTACAGGTATGTACTACTATGCCTGACTCTCCTCAATGTTTCTAAATGATTTTATTTGTTTGTTTTATTGTTTTAAAACAGGGTTTCTCTCTGTAGCCCCAGATGTCCTGGAACTCACTCTGTAGACCAGGCTGGTCTCCATTCAGAGATCCACCTGCCTCTGCCTCCTGAGTGCTTGGATTAAAGGTGTGTGCCATCACTCCCAGAAACTATATATTTCTCACAGAAAATTTTAGGTTTTTTTTTAAGACACTACTGGTTACCATGTTCAATCTTCCTAAATTTACAAAAACTGACCAACAAAGACTAAATAACTTACCGAAGGCCAACAGTGATGGAGACGAGGAACTTAATCTAGACTTCTGACTAAATAAAAATTTTCCACCACCACCATAGTTATCATGCTATAAATATTATCTTGTCTTCTTTTGTTGAATGTTAGTAACCTTCCTAAACTGGTTCAAGTAACAGTACCAGAAATTCATGAAATACTCTGAGTATTACAAAATAAAACACATTATTTTCTGTTGATAATATGTTGTTAAGCATATTCTTGCATTTTACCTGAGTACCTCTTTCCTAGATTTTTATCTAATTGCTTTAAAAATTTAATTTTTCCCTAAATATATGACCTGACTTTTGCCCACAATGAAGCTGCCACTTTTCTGCCCATTACAGTCTGTGTCACTTGGCAGCTTACTACTAAGGATTATGAAGTGCTATCTGTACAGTTGGAGAATTCCCCATGTGCTTGCTCAGCTTCATTTACAAACTGGCAAACAAGACTATCCTCAGTATCAATCTGAGGCTTCATATTTCTCTTTTGGGAAAATGTTCATCTTTAAAAAAATCTTGTTTTCTCTCTGTAAGGCCTTATTTCTAAAACTCGGAGGCCAGCAAGATGACTCAGTGGGTAAAGGCAGGTGCACACCACGGCACGTGTGTGCCATGGCACACTCATGGGCCACACACACAAAATGAATAAATGCAAATTTGTAATTAAAACAAAAAAAGACTTAGAAACATTACCAATTATTCACCTGGTTTCTTGTGAGCTATCTTGAGCGAACTTAGCAGCAGCAGGCAATAAGCGTTCAGCCATATCCTTTGTTCCAGATAAAATACGCTCTGGCTCCATGAATTCTACTACATCTGCTAAGTGCTGGGCTGTACACCTTCTTACTGCAATGTGCAAATGGCTGCCAAGAAAACATGACCAAATAAATGGAAGCTGAGGCGTCAACTATTCCCAACAGTTGTAAAGTTTAACAAACTCCTCAAAAATTGAACAACTTCTCATTTTGAGGGGGAGATTCCAAGGGCAGATGGTGGGTACGAAGGGACGGGGAAATGAATGGATAGAGATGCATGATGTGAAAGACACAAAGAATAATAAAAAGAATAAATTAAAAGAAGGAAAAAATTAACAACTTCTTATCAATCACCCTGGGAGGCTGATATGGCAAATGATTCACCTGAGTTCCCTCTCCCCAAGAAGATACATAAAAATGTCAATTCTTTTTCATTTATTAAGATTTACTTTACAGCCTATATTGTGATCAATTTTAGAGAAGGTTCTATGGGCTTCTGTAAAGAATATGTATTCCATACCTGTGATATGGAATAGTCTGTAGATGGTTATTAAATCCAATTGGTCTGTGTTGCTATTATTATGTTTAGTGTGTGTGTGTGTGTGTGTGTGTGTGTGTGTGTGTGTGTGTACGAGAAAGACATAGACATGCATGTGAGTGTGGCAGCACACATGTCAAAGTGCTTATGTGGAGGTCAGGAGACAACCTCAGGGGTCGGTTCTTTTCTTCCACCATGGGATCCAGCTATAGAATTCAAGTAGCCCGGCTCGGCAGCAGACACCTTTACCCAATGAGCTATCTCACTGTATGCTGAAGTTTATTTGTTGATATTTTAAGTTTGGCTGACCTATCGAAAGACTTTTGTAGGACAATGAAGTCACACACTATACTGAATCAAGACCTTTCTGGCCTTTCATTTCCTTTTAGTGTTTCTTTTCTGAAGTTAGGAGTCTCAACATTAAGTGCATTTGCTATTATAACTTCTTGATAAATTGTTCCCTTTATTAATATGTATTAATTATTATCTCTTGTGATTAGTTTTGGTTTGAACTCTATCAGGTATCAAAACAGTTACACTAGCTTGATTCTGGCTCCCATATGCTTAAAATGTTGACATCCACATTTTGCCTCTCAGTGCCTTTCTTAGTGGGGTGTGCTTCCTATAAACAGATGGATTTGGTTTTTAATTTAGTCAGCTGGTCTGCATCTTTTATTTCTATTAATTTACTTTGCGGCAGGTTTTCACTATATAGCTCTAATTAGCCAGGAACTTGCTAGGGAGACCAGGTTGATTTCTAACTCAGACATCTGCCTGCTTCTACCAAGTGCTGGGATTAAAGGTGTCCCGCCGACCCTTTTTTCTTTTGTTTTTTCAAGACAGGGTTTAGAGTTCCATTTCCCATACCAGGCTCACAGGCAGCTTCTAGCCTCCATCTTATCTTAAAGTCCCAATGTACCCAGAAGTGAAAAACATGACTGACAATAGTTTAACATATGTGATATTATTAGAAAAACAATATTATGGTTCTTTTCATGCTTAACATATAATTTTTATCATAGAGAAATTATATTTGCAAAATTTGCTTCTATCCTTCCTATGCACAGAAGCACAATTTAAGTTTTAGTTTAAGGGTATTTCAAAGTTACTTTGAACACTACCTTTGTCCTCCATTGAGAAGAGAGATGACTGCACGTGCAGGAGTTACATTATTAACCATAGCTCTCAATGCCTTGTCAACGTCTTCCCTTATGAATGTATTCGATTCTCCAGCCTTGTGCAGCAACGCTCTCACTGCAGTGTCTAGTTCTTGATCCATGCTCTTTTTCAGGTAAGTGAAAAGGTCACTTAAACACACCACAGCAGCACGGGACACTCCAGACCGTAAATTTTTCACCTAAAAACAATTTTGAAACATGAACTTTCCCCCAACATGCTGTTAGAAACACAGCAACATCACTCTGGAATGAGTTTTAACATTAAAGTACCATATCTGATTATATGAGCTCGATATGCAGACCAGGCTGGCCTTAAAGTCACAGAGATCAGCCTGCCATTGCCTCCCCAGTGCTGTGATTAAAGGCGTGCGCCACCGAACCTGGCCATGATTATGTTGTTATTATATATTCCGCAAATCAACATCAAATAACTTTTCAAATATGACAACTTAAGAATGTTCTACTTTATATACAAGTACACTCAAATCATGTAATACAGAGTTGCCTAAACAGTTTGAAAATCAAGTAAGTATGTAGGATAATTCCTAATTAAACAACCCTCAACTTATCTAAAAACATTACCTCTTGAACTACTGCAAAGTTTGTTTCATGCAGCTTTGTGTTCAACAAGTCAGAGTGAAAAGCAGCCAAGCATCGGATAAAGTTCAGTCCCTCCATCTTCTTCTCCCTATGGACAAATGACAAAACCATCTTTGAAATGGGATTTAACTAGAACAGAATCTCAAATTTCTTTTTTTTTTTTTTTTTTTTTTTTGGCAATGAGGAAACTATTTTCTTCCTTAATAGTTAGTAATCTCAAAAATCCATGTAAAGAACTTTTTTTTTTTTTTTTTTTTTTTTTTTTTTGGTTTTTCAAGACAGAGTTTCCCTGTGTAGCCCTGGCTGTCCTGGAACTTGCCCTGTAGCCCAGGTTGGCCTCATAGAGATCCTCCTGTTCCTCCCTCCTGAGTGCTGGGATTAAAGGCGTGTGCCACCAGTGCCACCATAAAGAACTGTTAATAGCAAAAACCACCCTAAGAGTCATGCCAGCCCAACAGTGTTGGTGCATGCCTTTAATCACATCACTCGGGAGACAGAGGCAGGTGGATGGATCTCCGTGAGTTCGAGGCCAGCCTGGTCTACAAAGTAAGTTCTAGGACAGCCAGGAATGTTACACAAAGAAACAAAAAAACAGACAAACAACACACACACACACACACACACACACACACACACACACACACACGCATGCAAATGTCATGCCAAGTTATTATTTCAGTAAAAGTACCATCTTCTTTCTGGAAAGTAGGAGATAATAGACGAAAGTTAAGAAAAGCAGTTGGGGGGGAAGGAGGAAGAAAACAACTACTTGTTAGTTCATTAGTAAGGAAAGAACTCAAAAGCAGTGAAAACTACCAGTTATTTCTATGGCTTGAATTTATCTTTCATTATCGGACTGAAAGGGTCAGAGGAAGTGAGTGGATACTAACAAAAGAGGTTGGGACTCAGCTGGTATTTAGGCGTAATATCAGATTTGATGGTTTTCATCTTGTAGGTATAAAGAACGTGAAGTATGGCAATACTGCTCATGTTCACTGTGTGTGTACTATCAGTGAGTATGCGTATACACCACGTGTATGTGGTAGCCAAAGGGTTTTCCGAAAGAGCTGCTAGTGCTCAACCTCTGAGCCATCTCTCCAGCCCAGATGTATTTTACTTTGAATTATGGGTATATGTGTATGTATGAACACGTGAGTGCAGGTGCCCATGGAGTCCAGAAGAGTGTTAGATCCCTTGGAGCTATAATTACACTTAACTATAACCTATCATATGGATGCTGGGAAACACAACCAAGTCTCTACAATAGCAACAAGTGTTCTAAACCACTAAGCCTCTCTCCAGCCCTAGGTATTTTAAATTCATATATTCTTTTGTCTTTTTGCTTGTGTTTTTTAGGGACAAGGAATTATACAGCCCAGGAACCTCACACTATGTAGCAGGGCCTGGCTTTACCCCCGACCTTCCTGTTTCCACCTCCCAGGCGATCTGATTACAGGCATGCATCACCTCCAGCTCTCTAACATACAACAGCAGAGTTGAATACTCACTATAGAGACATCTGTCATCTAAAAATATATGCTCTCTGGCTCTTTACAAGAAATGACAGCTAAGGAAAGACTGTCCCTGATGTACAGAATAAAGATAGCTTAGAGAACATCAGAGGAATAAAGATAGCTTAGAGAACATCAGAGGACTGAATTCCACAGTACTCCTAAAGGAAAACAGAATAAAAGAATCAGAAGGTATTACAGCAGGAAAAGAACCAAAGGACTGAGTTTTTAAGGCCAAGTGAAAAAAATTTACCAAAACGACAGACCAAGAAATGAACAGGGTAGGTTTAGCAAAATAGTGACTGTGTAGTTTTAGTGAAGTGATTCCTAACTGAAAGCCAATTAAAGAAGGTTAAGAAGGGAACATGAGAAACTGTAAAATCAATGAAATTTATGAGACTGTTCGGTTTTTGGGGAGAGGTAGACAGAAACGGGGAAATGCATAAGCTTATGGAGATTTTTTAAATTAGAGGTATATGTTATAGAATACTTGGGGTGGGGATCAATCCAACCTGGCACATGTCAAGCATGTGTGTTACCACTGAGCAACACCCTAAGATCAATGACACAGTTTGATGTTTATGAGCATAGTCTAGCAGAGGTAAAAATTCATTAGAGTGCAAGTGAATTATGACATATATAGTCTAATGCCAAAGGTTTTGCATAAGTCAAAATGAAGCTAAACTATGTCCTTATGTTATATAAATTAAAACATAACTGTTACTACATCTGGGGCAGAAATAGCTACATTAATAAGTTCAAAAGACTCAGATACCTAAGAACTAAATAATCTTCAATGATACTGTGTGTGGGGTATCAGCCCCTACCTTTTCCCCCAGGGTACTCTTGAGGAGTGAGGGATAAGAGATTTAGATAGAAGGACAGAGGGGAGAGAGACAGATGGAAACACAGGATAGCCTCGGGAGGGCCTGAATCCTTATCCACCAGCCCCTTCTGTCTCTTCTAAAAGGCTTTTTATAGGAATGCCAAGGGGTGGAGCAAAAGACCTCCCCCAGCACAGCCAAGTGCAGACCTTCCAAACACTTTATAACCACACACACGGTAAATCCATTCCCTTATGCAGCACTGCTGGGTAAAGCAAGCTCAGATCTCACTAGGAAACATCTGTGGGCTCAGACAACTATGCATAGTATTAAGAAGGGTGCTAACCTACCAGTCCTCATCAGCTAAAAGCCGTAAGGCTTCTGTTAGGGCTATTTCTGGTTTGGAAAACGGTCGTAATTCCAATGAATCCATTATCTCTGGACTATGAGTGACAGAAGATATTCTTTCTTTATATTGTGGAATGACTCCAGGAGATGCTTCACCTGAAACAAAACATTAAATAAGGCAAGAAAGAACCTTTACATAAAGGATATAAACACATCCAACTATAGGTGTTATATGAATATTTCCTCATATAACATTAGTTTATTGTTAAAGCAAATAAACAAAAACTTTTTCCAAGTTACATTTATTCCAAATCACATTTATTTAAAACTGTTTCTTTTGCCGGGCAGTGGTGGCTTATGCCTTTAATCTCAGCACTCAGGAGGCAGTGGCAGGCAGATCTCTGTGAGTCTGAGGCCAGCCTGGTCTACAGGGTAAGTTCTATGACAGCCAGGGCTGTTACACAGAGAAGCTCTGTCTTGAAAAACCAAACCAAACCAAACCAAACCAAAAAACAAACCAAAAACCCTATATCTTTTATATTAATTTTTCATATAAAATAATGGTCATATAAAATGCTGCAATATACCAACTGGAATATATGTGTAAGTAAGACTGACAATTCCAATAATGAAGACTGATACAGAACAACTGAGTTGTATCATTAGCAACATATGGATGATATACATCCAAATTATTAATAATTTCATGAGCCATAACCAGACCTAGGGTTTTTATTGTTGTTTTGGGTTTGGTTTTTTAGGACCTATCTCAACATCAATCATGCTTTATCCATTATTTATTCTAAGCAGTGGAGCTCATTAAAGCCCTTTACAGAATGGGGGTCTCTAATGTCCCACATTCTCTTCAAGGACCCTGATGCCACCACACTGTAGTAGTGACTGTGAGCAGCTTTTTCCAGAGGGTCTACTCCAGCTTCTGTCCCCTCCCAGCACAGATGCCATCCCCTGTTGGAGGTGATACTTTGGTCTTGGGATCTTCTCTTAGGAATTTGTCGCTCTGATGGAAGCATACTAAGAGCATAAAAGCTGCTTGACTGGGACGGAGGTAGCTTAAAAATAAGTATAGTTTTAAAAACAAAAGGAAGTCAATACATCTAATTTCTAAAAAACAGATACTTGTTTTACTATACAGCTATTAATTTAAAAATGAAGGTACACCACATTTATATAGAGAGAATCATCAGAGAGGAGGAAGCCTCAATTGAGAAGATGCTTCTATAATATTGGGCTGTAGGGCATGGGCAGGCTTCTGGGAATCTGGTGCCTGTAGTGTGACACCTTGCACAGCCTTGGTGCAATGGGAGGGGCTTGGACCTGCCTAGGCTCAGTGTGCTGGGCTCTGCTGACTCCCCATGGGAGACCTTGATTTGGGGGATTTGGGGATGCAGGGCGGCTTGGGAGGGAGGGCTGGGGGGTGGAAGGAGGGAGGAGGTGGGATCTGTGGATGGTATATAGAGTGAGTAGAAAATTTCTTAATAAAGAAAAATTAAAAAAAAAAATATTGGGCTGTAGGCATGTCTGTGGGGCATTTTCTTAGTGACTGATGTGGGAGGGCTCAGCTCATTATGGGTGGAGCCATCCCATGGGCTGGTGGTTCTGGCTTCCATAAGAAAGCAGGCTGAGCAAGCCAAGGTGAGAAAGCCAGTAAGTAGGACCCCTCCATGGCCTCTGCATCAGCTCCTGCCTCCAGGTTCCTGTCCTGACTTCCTTTGATGATGATCAGTAATGTGGAAGTATAAGCCAAATAAACACTTCCCACTTCCCAAATATACACTTTCCTTTTGGTCATGGTGTTTCATCACAGCAACACTAACCTTAACTAAGACATTAAGTAAGACAGATGAGTAACAAACAGTTTTCTTAGTTGGGTATGGTGGTTCAAGCCTGTATCTTCAGAACTTGGGAAGCTGAGTGAGAATTGCCACTGAGTTAAAGGCCAGCCTGGACCACAGAGTGAGATGCTGTCTAAAAATAATACAAAAGTTTACTGAGACCATGGACCATCCTTTGGGTAACACTAACCTGGAAACAGCTGTTTTTTTTAATTAAAAAAAAAAAAGTTTGTATATATGGGTGGGTAGGGGTATGTGCATGTGAGTGTAGGTGCTCCTGGAGGCCAGAGGCTTCAGACTGCCACGGACCTAAAATTAAGGTGAGCCACCTGATATGGCTGCTGAGAACCAGATTCAAATACTCTGAACTGCTGAGCTATCTCTCCAGCCCCATGGAATCTTCTTAAATAGAGATCTATCCAACTAGAACTTTGTTGTTAGAAACTATTACTGCCAATATGTTTACAACTATAAACAGAATTAAACATTTAAATTCTGGTTGATCTACATCACAATTTTCTATGTATATCCAAATGTTTAAGGAACACATGAATGACTTCAAGAAAGCAGTCATAAGTTTCAGATATCTAATGTAAAGGCTGCATTATAGACAAAATTAGTCAACATCAGTAGCAACAATGAGCACTCCTAAATTTATGATTCTTTACTGCTTGTAATTTTACTACTACTCTTAACACTGACGTAGTGGATTTTTCTGTCCTTTTAAATTTTATTTTATTTAATTTTATTTTATGAGTATTTTGTCTATACCTGTGAATGTGTGTGTGTGTGTGTGTGTGTGTGTGTGTGTGTGTGTGTGTGTGTGTGTATGTGTGTGTGTGTGAGTGCCTGCTTGCAGAGGCCAGGAAAAAAACATCAGATTCTTTGGAACTGGAGTCATAGACAGTTGTGAGCTGCTATGTGGGTGCTGGAAATGAACCAGGTCACCTAGCCAGTGCTTTTAACCACGAAGCCATCTCTCCAGCTCCTTCTCCCTGGCTTTTATAAGATTAAAACATGGTGAAATTATATGAGAACACTAATGGGTTAAATTTCACAAATGCCTATATTTAATAGGTTGTAGGGCATGTTTAGGTAGCAAATTTACATACCAACACCTTCCATCTGATTAGCTCTATGTACATAGGATTTCAAGAAGAATTCTGCACTCTTTTCATACTCTAGACCTTTTTATTTTCACTTTAAGAAAATTTTGTGCAAGATTACATTTACACATTAATTTTCTTCTATTTCTTGTTGATATGCACTTTGAACTCAATATAAATATAAGAATGATAATATAGTCCACAAAGTTTAGTTTAACAAAAGTAATTAAGAAATTACTTAATGTTTACTAAAGCTCACAAAAAATTCAATTTTTTTCCTAGTTTGTACTATACTCAAGATCTTTAAAGTGGTCTAAAGACATCACAGGAGATGGCTGTCAGTAAAGTACTTGACACATAAGCATTAGGACCTGGTTTCTATCAGGAGGGCCCATGTAAGAAGATGGGTGTGGCAGCACAGGCCTCTAATCTCAGCACTATGGAGGCAGAGAGAAAAGAATCCCCACAGCTTGGTGCAGTGGGAGGGGCTTGGACCTGCCTAGGCTCAGTGTGCTGAGCTCTGCTGACTCCCCATGGGAGACCTTGATTTGGGGGATTTGGGGATGCAGGGCGGCTTGGGAGGGAGGGCTGGTGTAGCTGATTTTGGAAGCTCCAGGTTCAGTGAAGACTCTTAACTCAAAAAACAAGGTAGAAAATGACCTAGGTGTCAACCTATAGCCTCCACAAACCCATATACAAGTACACGAAAACAAACACCTAAGTGCACACACCTGAACATGGAGACACACACACTCCAAAACCACAGAAATCATGGCACCTACTCTTCTTGCCTTAAGTGTAAAACATAGTAGTTCTCAAGGACAAACTGAATAGATGATAGTGAATTAATTTTTTTGTTTTTGTTTTTTTGTTTTTGCTTTTTTTGAGACAGGGTTTCTCTGTGTAGTTTTGGTGCCTGTCCTGGAACTTACTCTGTAGACCAGGCTGGCCTCAAACTCATAGAGATCTGCTTGGCTCTGCCTCCAGAGTGCTGGGGTTAAATTCGTGCACCACCGTCGCCTAGCATGACTTAATTTTTTAAATTACATTTATTCACATGTATACATGCCATGGTGCACATATGGAGGACAGAATATTATTTCTGAGAGTTAGTTTTCACCTTTTACCATGTGGTTCCTGGGAATCACACATAGGTCATCAGGTTTGGCAACAAGTACCTTTACCCTCTGAGCTAGCTCATCAGCCTTAGACTGACTTTTCTGATCAAGATCTAACAAAATCAACTCCACTATCTCACCTCAACTATAACAAGGGAATAGCACTTCCTAGTGAAAGAGGATTATTTCTACTGAGTACGGAAGGGTCTATTGAAGTCAATCTGGATGGGAAAACAATCTGGATATTTACATATGTAAAAAAATGAAGCCTGTTCCCAGTTCTTAAAGCTAATCAAAGGCAGAACCAAGACTTAAAAAACTGTGTCCGTCTACTGACTCCATTGTTCTCTGTTATAACTGTACCGGACCACATGCAACCACGTTATTTTAACAAACATTCACAAATTTACTTACTTTCAGATGTCATTTTCTCACTTCCTGTATGTTTTATTCGTTCCCAGGGATTCGGTTCTTTCCTTTCACAATCTTTAGCATCAAAAAGCTCTTTTTCTTCTTTTCTCTTTTGTCTCATCTTGTCATAAGTAGATTTTGCCATAGAAACTTTAGTCTGCATGAAAAAGTTGAAATATCTGTGCTGTGGAATAATCCTGTACACTGTGAAATGGTGTTCCTTTTATTGTTAATAAGCAGATTGGCTGATAGCTAGGCATCATTTTTAGGGCAGAGAGAATGCTGGGAAGAAGGGCGGAGTCTGAGGAGTCGAGAGAGATGCAGAAAGAAGCAAGATGAACATGCCGTGTTGAAAGAAGGCACCGCCATGTAGCGGAGGGAAGATAATATACATGGGTTAATTTAAAGTATAAGGGTTAGCTAGTAACAAGCCTGAGCTATCAGCCAAGCTTTTATAATTAATATTAAGCCTCTGTGTGGTGGTTATTTGGGAGCAGCTGCTGAGACACAGAGAAACTCCACCTATTGGTGCTCCAAGATGGAGCCAGAATTTCTACATAAGATTCTAAGCACATAAAAATGAAGCCAAATATAGCTTCCTGATAACAGTCTTTTCTCAAGAAGGCTCGATACTAGTGATAAACAGAAGTACTGCACATTTAGGAGGTGGCTTCCTTGGCTAGGTGCTAGCGACTAACATGGATGGTAGCTTTTTTAAGAGGCCCTGCTACCTAACACTTAAAAGGGGTTTATGAGCAGCGAGCAGCATGCTACTCAGTGACAGCATGGACCCAACAACTTCCCAGGTCTAGGGCAGTAAACATAATTCTGCCATTATCTCCACCACGAGGCTAGGCTCTCATGGAACCAAGCGGGAAGGAGCCAGTGCTATTGCCATGCACCAACACATGCACTAAGCTGAGCCATGCCAGCAGTTTAAGATTCGTCTCATTCGATCAAAAAAACAATGCAGATGCTCAGTAAAGATAGATCCAGATGGAAAAAAAACCTCTAAATGGGTTACAGTATGTTTTAAAATATACATTGGAAGAGAAAAGAAAAAGGACAGTCATAGATTAAAAAATAGTTTAAAAATAATAAAGTCCTTAAAAAGAAATAGAGTAATTAAAAAATACAATAAGCCACATAAAGATGGGAAATACACAGAAAGTCTGGATTGTGTTGTCTTTAGATTTTCTGATTGCTAATGAAGAAACGACAGCTACTAAGACATACTGGATTATGAAAACTGTTGGATTAAATTAACTTATATATTTTAAAAATGTCTTGACTTCAAAAAGGAAGTCAAAAGATATGTTGCTTTGGGGAAGAGGTTATGCTTTTATTTCCACAGGAGATGAGAGGCTGGAGATTCGTTCCAGGTTGATATGGATCAGGATTGATCAGGGAAGACCCCCTGAAAACCCTGGCTACACGCACAAAGAAATAAACCTAGAAGAACTACAAGACATGTGACGTATATTTTACCTGCTCAAACATAAAACAAAAAGTCATCTTTGGTGACTTGTGTACAGATATGCATGTTACCTTTAAAAGTTTATGTATTTTCAGAGCAAGGGGACCAGACACCAACAAAAATGGATGGCCCACGTGATCCAGCACCCAGAACAGCCTCACTCTTTATCTACAGAGCTGCCTCCTCATTTGATTAAAATTTTAGGTAATTGAAATTTCTGACTTTCAATCACTTAAATGTTGATAAATATATTTCATGCTAAACCTGTGCTTTATATACTACGGTTGTGAGTGTATATATTCAGTAACAGACCGATACTCTTAAGCATGAATTTAATTGGATATTAGCACTATATAATTCTTTCAGATTTTAGGAGTTCTAAAATAAGGATTAAAAAGCATGTAGTTGGTCCAGGATCAAATATGTAAAGAGTGTGCTGTCCAAGTTTGCTGTTCAAGTGGTGGTGAAGTACTGTTCAAGTGCACTCCTTTAATCCCAGCATTTAGGAGGCAGGCGGATCTCTGTGAGTTCAAGGACAGCCTGATCTACAAAGAGAGTTCCAGGACAGCCAGAGCTGTTACACAGAGAAACCCTGTCTCAGAAAAATTAAAAAGAGTGTGCTCTTCAAGTTTGCTGTTCAAGCTTGCTGAACTTAAAACCCTACAACACAGGTAAAGCCAGGTATTGTACTATACACCTATTAACTCCAGTTCTCCTACAGCAAGATGGGAAGTAGAGATAGTAGAATTCCCAGAAGCTTGTGCAAGAGCTAGCCTGGCTTACACTGCAGTGACAGAGATGCTCCTTAAAATAAGGTGGAAGTTGTAGACCAACACAAAGTTATGTCCTTAATTACACACACACACACACACACACACACACACACACAAAGTTGTTAATTAAAAGATGTTTACTATCCCACATCTCATATAAAGAAAATAATGACATAGCTAAAGATTAGTAGAGAACCTTACATCTTTGTCATTTTCAACATCAAGATATGATGGCGTATTTTGCTGGACTGCTCTTCCATAAATCCCTGATGGTGGTTCAATACTTGGTTTCACTGAAAATGTATCCTCATGTTCCACAGAGGATATCACTGGTTGGTTGCAAGTTGCTGGTGCTGAATTTGGATTTCCAAATACCCCTGCAATCAACCAAACATCAAGCAGTTATTGTTTCTGTAATGCACTCTAGATAAAAAATTTTAAAGTTTTTCATTTAAGAAGCAAACAATACTTTGTGAAACACATGTTAAATAATCATGAAATGTACAAATATCCTACCCATGCAAGAAGATAGCTGTTCAGGAAGATATAGGTCAACCTTGCATTTTTAAGTGAGGTTCAAGGGAAGACTCATAAGACTGTTGTGACTTGGTATTTAAGTTGATTATTAAGAGCACGACTTTGAACTGGGATTTGTTTTTTTTTTTTTTTTTTTTTTTTTGGTTTTTCGAGACAGGGTTTCTCTGCGTAGCTTTGCGCCTTTCCTGGAGCTCACTTGGTAGCCCAGGCTGGCCTCGAACTCACAGAGATCCGCCTGGCTCTGCCTCCCGAGTGCTGGGATTAAAGGCGTGCGCCACCACCGCCCGGCTAAACTGGGATTTGTTTAGATATACAAGGAAGAAATGGAAGCAGATAGAAATCCTGAGGTAGAGACATTTATATGCAATGCTAGACAAGTAAAAATATGTCCATGAATACAAGATATGGTGGTCTGAATGAGAATGGCCCCCACTGGCTTATAATTTTTAATGCTTGCTTACCAGGGAGTGTTGCTACTTGAAAGGATTAGGAGATGTGGCCTTGTTGGAGGAAGTGTGTCACTGGGGGAGTGATGTCAGATTTAAAAAGCCCATGCCAAGCCCAGAGTCTCTTTCTTCCTCCTGCCTACAGTTCAGGATATAGAACTCTCAGCTCTTTCTTCAGCACCATGTATGCTTGCATGCCGCCATGCTTGCTGCCATGATAATGGACTAAACCACTGAAACTGTAAGCCAGTCCCAATGAAATGTTTTCCTTTGTAAGAGCTGCTTTGAGCATGGTGTCTCTTCACAGCAATAGAACACTGACCAAGACACAATAGAAATTGAAATTATATGTGGTAAATTTTCAAGGACTGTTCTAGAGGTAATTTGAGGAGGGTATTTAATGAGGTTATCAAGCAAATTATTTTCAACAAAATCTATTTCATAATACCGAACAAAAAGATGCATTCCTAACTTGATATGCCATGTTTGGCTGATATCCCTGGGAGGCCTGCCCTTCTCTGAAGGGAAACAGAGGAGGAGTGGATTGGGGGAGAAGAGGAGGTGGGAGGGGGACTGGGAAGAGAGGAAGGAGGGGAAGCTGTGGTCAGCATGTAATATATGAGAGAAGAAACTAAGTAAATAAATAAATAAATAAATAAAAAGGTGCCTTCCTTGCTGTGGAGCGTTCACTTCCCTCTGCTTCCTGCACCCCCATGACGGAAGTGTGAAGCACTGCCTACACTCACCCAAACACCACAACCCAAGCGGGCACAGAACTTGGCAGCATAATCCACATGGTAATTTTGCATGCAGGCAAAAAGTAAGAGATAAAGGGCCATGAAAATTTGCGTCAGGATTCCAGAAAATTATGGTGTCCAGGCAATGTGCGACAGGAATAGGTGCCATGCAAGGGGGTCCTTGAGAGGTTACTGAGTAAAACTGTGTTCCCTATAGTCTCAGGCACTCGAACACTTGGTCCCCACTTGGTGAGACTACTTGGGGAGGTTTTGGAGGTATGGCCTTGCTGGACAAGTACGCCACTAGGAGGCCCAGCTTGGAGGCTTCACAGCCTTGCCCTACTTGCAGTTTGCTGTCTCTGCTTCCTGCTCCTACCACCATGCCTGCCACTTGCTGGCACGCCTTCCTACCATGATGGAATGCTATCTTCCATGGTCTCTGATTCAGTTTCTGCCTCTAGGCTCCTCCTAGAGTTCCTGCTTGGCTTCTCTTCATGGTGGATGGTAAGCTGTAAGTCACATAAACCCTCTCTTCTCCCAAGTTAGTTTGATCACAGCAGTAGGTACTGTGGAACAGACAGGCTAGGAACATGAACACTAATTGGCAATGAAGACTCTATAGAGTGTTAGAGATCACAGGACCATGGGATAGTTTTTGAGGAAGTTGTATGCATAGAGCAGAGCTGGCCCAAGAGGAGGGCACTGTGCTGCAGGGGGTGGAGTTGGAAAGATACTGTCAGCACAAGTCACCGACCTATCACAAGATACATATCACAAGACACAAAGCTGTGTGGTTCGGTCCCATCTTCCCTTGGCTTCATTCCTCCCTTTGGATGGGAAAGTTTACTTTGTGCTACTGTATACTGAAGTAAGCAACTGGGTTTTTATCTTATTTTTTTATTTACCTGGGGTTTATACTAACAGACTGCCTTCAGGCTCAGAAGAGATTCTGGACTTTTTAATGGTGGGACAATGGACCTTTGGAAGTTGGAATAAACAGATTTGTATTATGAGACGATCACGAACCTATCGGGCCAAAGGTGGAATGTTATGATTTAAAGTGATGTGTCTGAATGTCAAACTGACAAGGGGTGGGCTTGTGATAGTTAAATCTATTTGACTGAAACTGGAATCATCTTGGAAACACCACCTCTGGGCTTGTCAATGAAGGCATGTCCAGAGAAGTTGAACTGAGGGATGATGCACCATGAAGGTGAGTGGGCTCAGGTCCTACACTGAACGGGAAGCACAAAGTAAGCTGGGCACGAGCATTTATCTCTCTGCTTTCCTCACTGCAGATGCCCTGTGAGCAGCGAGCTCACGCTGTCGCCATTATGACCTTCCCAGCACGATGCACTAGATTCTCTCAAATCAGGGGCCAAATTCAACTCTTCATCCCTTAGGTCACTTTTTGTGAGGCATCTTGTTACAGTCATGAGAAAAGTAACTAAGACAGCATTTATCTTAAGGAAAAAGAAAATAATATTTAAAGATACTTAAACGAATTACGCTTCTTCAAAGTCCCCTTGCATCTCTGAAATATATAACAATGGTTCACTCTGATTTTTCATTAGAAATAATAAATTCCACATTAAGTTCTATTAATTATGTTACACTGATAAAAGCTGATATTTGACTTTAATACAATTATCATAATTATCCTTTTTTTTTTTTTTTTGGTTTTTCGAGACAGGGTTTCTCTGTGTAGCTTTGCGCCTTTCCTGGAGCTCACTTGGTAGCCCAGGCTGGCCTCGAACTCACAGAGATCCGCCTGGCTCTGCCTCCCGAGTGCTGGGATTAAAGGCGTGCGCCACCAACGCCCGGCCTCATAATTATCCTTAAACTGTCTTATAAGTATCTAACTACTTTTTGAAAGTTACTAACATGAACATCCCATAGTTTCATTAAAAGGCAGAAGTATGAAATTAAGTATTCATTTTTAATTATTTCGATTTAATATTGATAATTGTTGCTTATGTGCAATGAGTGCATAAAGTTAAAAGCTAGACAACTTTGAAATACCTTTTCCAACAATTACTACTGAGTCTTCTGATAAGGTATTTGTAGATGTGAAATCAAAACTGGCAATCTGCTGTAAATTTGATGACCTTGTAAATCCTAAAAAAGAAAGAAAAAGGATGAAAAAAAAAGAAACAAAGGCAAAAAGGCACATTTAAAAACACTCAATTTAAGTATAGTTTAGGATATTATGTAGCCTTTTGAAATTAGAAATTTATTTCATAACAAATACAAACCAATTAATTCAATGAATATTTAAAATTAGAATACCCACTATACACTAGCTACCACAGAGATCAACAGCAAAAAGAAGAACCTTCCGTCTCTTAAGGAGTTTACACAGGCTAGGGTTGAAGATGAGAGAAACATACAATCACATAATCATAAAGTGATCAGCAGAGAGCAAAACGGTGAAAGTGGAAGAGAGACTGTCATGCCCATGAACAGATGAGGTCAATCTCAGGCAAAGTACTTTTCTAGCTAAACTGGGTTACTCCCACACACAAGTAAGTACACATCCTAATACTTGACTGCCTCCCCGTCCGTGACTTAAGATGACAGAAGGAATGAAGCACAGAGGTTGTCCCCCCTTTTCCTTTTTGTCAGTTTTCTGAGGCAGGGTCTTGCTGTAGCCCATAGTAGCCTCAAATGTCCACATGTCCTGCCTCTCCCTCCCGAGTGCTGAGTGTGCAGGTGTGCACCACCACGCTCAGGTGAAAGATTGATCTTGCAGGCTCACAGCTGTCACATTAAATATCAAAAAACAAAACGGCAGCTCTTTGCTTATTGGAACTCACAATGTACCCCAGGCTAGCCTTAAACTCAGGGTAATCCTCCAACCACAAGCTCCCAAATGCTGAGACTACAAGTAGGAACTACTTTGCTGGCTGAGGCACTTGCTTTAAAGGCAGCTACCATAGAGTAACTTGGGAAATGGACAAAGCACTCACCTGATATCCTGTTCACTACTGCAGTCTTAAAATACAACAGTTAACAATGGCTCATGACAACTAGAAGTTCTAGCATAAGGAAGGTACTCTCTTATTGCCACATCTTGGTTAACAACTACATAGACAATTTCTTCACATGGTTGTTCTCACTATGTGAGTGATGAAATGTCTTCTAAAAAATCTGTTTGTATGTACCTGTGTATGTTTCTTGGGGTGAAGCCCAGGGATACCTAGTTTTAACTAATGTTTAGTCCTTTGCATTGGCTCCTTTAGACAAGAGTATAGACCATGAACCCTAAAAAGTTATTTCAGAAATAACCTTTCAGTAGAATGGTAACTTAAAAACCTTAAAGTTAAAAATTCTTAGTTATATCTTTTTCTTGATATGTTTAGAAGATTCTGACTTAGATACATTGAATTTTAAAAATTAATTTGTCATGAAATTTACAAACCTTTTGTATGCTTATATCTTGGGTGTTCCTTATTTTGTATTTTTAAAGCACTAGGTGAAATGTCATGTGACCTATCATCTTCAAAATCACCACATCCAAACCCATAGTTCATACGTTGACCAATTATGCTTACACTGGATGTTGTAATCCCTATAAAATAAAATACATATTTATTTGAATAATTTAAGTAATATTTACAACAGGAGCATATCTCTCCTCTAAATCTATTTTGCTAGCTACCCTTTTGAAAAGATCAGTAACATAATATTAAAAATAATGTTAGTAATTTTTAAAGTTTTAACATATTTTAAACTATGTAACTTTCAATTAAATAAAAAATGTAATGTTTGAAATAATTGTATGTTAAAGTTGATGAGGAGACAGATATTTGTAATCCTAGCATCCAAGAACTGGAGATGGGAGGATCACAAGGCTGAAATCAGCCTAGGCTGCATACAAGTTCAAGGACAACCAGGGCTACAAAAAAACAAATCAAGACCTTAACTGATTAAATTAATAAATAACATCCTTAACTTTTCACAAAAAAAGAAGAAAATTACCAATGTTAAAACAGTGGATCAAGGGGGCTATGTTCTTCACACCTTTCTCTTCGGCTCCCATGTGATGGGTGTATAGTGGTTTGCTAATTAGGCAGTACACTTCACATAAGAAGTCTGTATCTGGAATCATGTTCAGCAGACTAGGTTTCTGCCCTGCTACTTAACTGCTGAGAGATCCTGGTATGACATTGAATGTGTGTAAAATGGGAAGAAGAGTAGACACTTGACCAGAACTGTCACATGAGTTCAATGCAGGAAATACAGAGCTAGACATAGTGGTGTGTGCTTTAAAAGTACTAGTGCCTGGGAGGCTGAGGCAGGAGGAGCACCATGAGTTTGAGGTCAGCACAGGCTATATGATAAGTTCAAGGTCAGCCTGGTCTACAGAATGAGCCCTTGTTTTAGATCCCCTACATCTTCAATAAGAAGGAAAAAGAAAAGAAAAAAAGAAAGAGCAAATACACATAAAGAACTTAGTATACTGCCTAGCATATTGCAAATATTCAAATAGTATTTTATCTCTAATAAAAAATAAAATAAAATACTATTGTGTATGTCCCTTTAACAAGTAACAAAGAAGTTAGTCCACATTTGAATGTTATTATTGTCCATGTTATACTAATACTTTACCACTACTGGAGCTACATAATGTTGACTACAGAAAAAGCCCTATTCAGCACATTTTCATTGCTGCCCATTTTTATACAGAGCTACATTATAAACCAGCAAGCAGGGCTGGAGAGATGGCTCAGAGGTTAAGAGCACTGACTGCTCTTCCAGAGGTCCTGAGTTCAATTCCCAGCAACCACATGGTGGCTCACAACCATCTATAACGAGATCTGGTGCCCTCTTCTGGCCTGCAGTCATACATGCTGTATACATAATAAATAAATCTTTAAAAAAATAAAAATAAAAATAAACCAGCAAGCAATAATAATATACTTCATTTTTAATAACACAATACTTGGAGCTGGAGAGATGGCTCAGAGGTTAAGAGCACTGGGTGCTCTTCCAAAGGACCCAGGTTCAAGTCTCTGCACCCACATGGCAGCTCACAACTGTTTATACTCCAGTTCCAGGGGATCCAACACCCTCACACAGACATACATATAAGCAAAGCACCAATGCACAGAAAATAAAAATAAGTCATTAATAGTGCAATACTTTAATGGAAACAAAATAGTTGGAAAAGCGCTAGCTGTTGGAAGCTGGGCTAGAAAAACAGTAGACAAAAGCTTTCAGCTAAATCTACCGAGTTTAAAGAAATATCTCTTGTAAGTGCTTACACATACATGGCCCTAGGTTAGATCTCCAGTACCACATAAGATTGGCATGGTGGCACATGCCAGTAATACTAACACTTGTGAGGTAGAGGCAGGAGGGACAAATGTTCAAGGCCATCCTCACTTACAGCAAGTCAAGACCATCTGGCTACATGAGACCTTCTCTCAAAAAAATAAAACTAAAACCTCATTTGAAATGATACTAGTCTTACAGAAGGAACTGATTCTTTAAATTCTTAGTTTTAACAATTAATCTAGATATTGGATATTGGTGGAAGATATTGGCTTTAGGTGGAAATGTTTCTACTAATATTTGACAGAAACAATGTAAGAAAATCATTTAGGAAATGCAGTGCTATTTACAATACTGTAAAAATATATGAGGAAACATTCACTGGAAACATCTGTAGTAAAGACATGCTGTCTTTATCATTTTTATACCATTTCTGCATTGAACTTCGTTCACGTGCACGTAAACAAATAATAATCAACTAGTAACAGCTAGTAGTGCCTAGATGAACATATGTTTTTACTTGTCTTCTGTGATACCCAGTGTTCTCAAACTATGTTGTATATTAGAATTATTAAGCGAGCTCTCAAAATGGTGACAGTCAGGTTTCAATGCATTTCTATTAAATAAAAATATCTTTTCCTCCCTGCTTTTTTGAGACAGGGCTTCTCTCTGTAGCTCTGGCTATCTTGTAACTCACTCTGTAGACTAGGCTGACTTTGAACTCACAGAGATCCTCCTGCCTCTGCCTCCTGAGTGCTGGAATTAAAGGCATACACTACCATTTCCTGGTTAAATAAAATATCTTGTGGAGGAACCTGGCATAGGGAAATCAATGACTGAGTCAAGTAAATATTTCTTTCAAAACTAGAGCCATATTTACTCTCATTAGAATGGCCTTCTAATGAGTTGTGGTTAGTTGTAAATTAGTAAGTATAAAAACTAAATCTAATAAAAGAAAAAAAAGAAAAAAATAAATCTAAAATGCATTTCCTATATTACAGATCAACCATATTTTTTATAAAGCATATTTACAAAAACAAGATACCTGTACTGGGACTCTGTTCAGCAGCATGGGAGACTTTCTTTGCAGAAGACAGTCTTGTTGAGCAAGGTTTTGATCCAAATGTTGGAAATATGTCTGACCTAATGAAACAAAGTAATTTCAATAAACATTTACAATTCAGAGCTGTATAACATTTATATCACTCTTTGTATATTCTTTTCATTAACACATTAGGATACTAGATAAGCACAAAAACAAGAATGAAAAATTATGGCTAAAAACCCCACAGTTCTGCTTTGATTTTGAGACTAAGTCTCACTATGTAGTCTTGGCTGTATTAGAACTTACTATAAAGACGCACAGAGATCTGTTTGCCTCTGCCTCCTAAGTGATGGAATTAAATTTGTATACCACTATGCCTGGCCTAGCTAAAAGTGATTTTTACTGCCTGAGTCGTAAAAGAAGCAGATCCAAATCATTTCCTAAAACACTATATACATGTAATCTATTGTTATACAGACAGAAATAGAGACAACACTGTATTATGAACAGGAGCAACAACTGAGTTTGTAAATGCCACTTTCTAAAAACTATTCTTTGCTCTACCATCCATATATTATGAAGGCCCACAGGCCTTGCTTAACAAACAAGGGGGGGCGGGAGGGGGAGAACAAGGGAATCCGTGGCTGATATGTAAAATTAAATTAAATTATAAAATAAAATAAAAAAGAATATTAAATCTTTTTTTTTTTTCTCGAGACAGGGTTTCTCTGTGTAGCTTTGCGCCTTTCCTGGAGCTCACTTGGTAGCCCAGGCTGGCCTCAAACTCACAGAGATCCACCTGGCTCTGCCTCCCGAGTGCTGGGATTAAAGGCGTGCGCCACCAACACCCGGCTAAGAATATTAAATCTTAATGCAAAGATATCTAGTAATGTTATAATACAATGAATAACCGACATTTTACAAAGCACCACAACTGACTAGCTAGTTACCATGTACATATTCCAATATCCTTAGTAAGAAATCAACTTTAAGTAATTAAACTTTTTAGTATTTATTCTGTATACACAAAAAAAGTGTATATGTGTGTGTAAGTACATGTGTGCAGCATGTGAAGGTCAGAAATTGTTTCTTTCCTTCTGCCATGTGGGTCCTGAGCTCAAACTCAGGGCATCAGGCTTGATGGTGGTAAGCACCTCTACGGAGAGAACTATCTGGATGGCTTACTTTCAAGCTCTGGAAAGAGCCATTTCTCTAGACTACTAGAAGAGTCCAATCATCCTGAGTATACTTTAGCTGGAGGAAAGAAAAAAAATCTTCATTCTAAAAGGACAGTTTGCAACAGCTTCCCTTCCAACTCACTAGAAATGACTTGTCTCCGGAGACAGTGGTGGTGTTAATGACTCTTGAGGCAAGGTACAAGGTGGTTAAGAATAATTATTCTCTACTTGGGAAGCTGAGGCAGGAGAATTCTGAAGGTAAGGCCATCCTAGACTATATAGCAGCCTGGAAAACTTGGCAAAACCATTAAGAAAACAACAACAACAAAAATCACAAAAGGGCTGCAGATGTAGTCAGTGATATTATGCTTGTATAGTAACTACAAGGCAATCCCTGTTCAATCCCCAGATCATTCACATTTCCTCAGAAGAATGTATTCCAAAGCAGTGAAACTCAAGGCAGAAATCTTAAATTCATTAAAGGTAATGTGGTCAATTCTCATCTTAAAGAGTTCAATACTTAGGGGTAAGAGAGATGGCTCAGCAGTTAAGAGCACTGGCTGCTCTTCCAGAGGACCCAGGTTCAATTCCAGCACCCATATGGCAGCTCACAACTGTTTGTAACTTAAGTTCCAAGGGATCTGACACCTTCACACCAATGCACATAAAATAATTTAAAAAAGATACTTGAAGAAAATAACTGTGAGACAAAAGGAGAAATACATAATTCTAAATGTTACAAATATAAAATGAACTTCTCAACTGGCTTCAAATTTTTAACACTATGTTGCATCTGAAGGAGTTACAACACATAATTTCATCTTTTTTAGAGGATCAAGGAAGGACATTAGGTTTAAGAGGAGAAATTATATATATATATATATATATATAAAATATGTATAATGCTCATTGTAAGCTGTTACTTGGTTAAAGTCATTCTAGATCATTCTGTAAATATATTCCAATATGCTATCCGTTTGTGAAAGGTTTATTAAATTCATTAAATTGAAGATAATTTTAAATTTTAAAAATTTACTTCGATAACTGTCTATTAACAGGGATCCAAATAAAGCCAAAACAAAACAAAAAGGGGCTGACATCATCAAATTTTAGCAAGAACAAGCAACAGTCATAACTTTCACATTACCAATGGGAATATAAAATAATATCATCAATTTAGAGAAGCTGTTTAGCAATTATTTAAATACACATCTATCTACCCATATCATGGTAATTCTACAACGGACTTTCAATCCCAAATAAAGGGAGAATGACTTCAAATTCTATGAGGTCACAGAAATGCCCAGAGTCCAAGGTGAGGTCACTTTTCCAGAGCAGAGGCTTCCTGGGAAAGCTGGTAAGAGGCCAGGACTTGAATCCCAGCACTATTCTGTAGGTAGAACGACTCCTCACTGGGTTCCAAGAGCTACAAGTATGGAGGCCCAAGCTTTAGAAGACTATGGAAATAAGATGTAAGAAATAGGGGGGCAATACCTAGGAAGCACTTACTCATCAACTAGAATGGACTTGTGATGAGTCAAAATAAAAAAAATATAATAATAATAATAATAATAAATAAACATAGTTGGCAAAAAAAGCAAATTATCTAGAAAAGAGCTAAGGGACCAAGAGTATCAGAATAAATCTTAGGAAAATAACTGGGGCGTTTGATACAAGGACTATAATAATCAGGAGCTCTAAATTAGTCCACTAAAGGTAAACAAGGTAGGTAGTATGTGTAAACTTCCACACTGTAACTTACAGGTAGTTAAACTCTTCCTTTTTGCTTTATTTTTAAACAGGGTCTTACTATACAGCTCTAGCAAGCCTGCAGCTTGCTATATAGACCAGGTTATACTCGAACTCACAGAGATCTGCCTTCCCAGTGCTAGGATTAAAGGCGTGTGCCGCTGCACCTGGTGTATTTAATATTTAAACACTTCTAAGAACTAAAAATAAAATCACTTTAAGTCTTTTCCGGATACAGTGTTAAAGGTCTAGATTAAATTAGAGGTGAATTAAATTAAATTAAATTCACAATTAAAGGTGAATATTAACATGTAGAAAATCAAGTACATTATTCTCTTCCCCTGGGGAGTTGTAGAAAGAGACGAGGTCAAGGACTCTTGGCTGTAAACTCCACTTTCACTGTAAGAGCTGATGTTTGGCGAGGAAGACCGGGACGGGGAGTCCATGGTCAGCTCCAGCTTCATGGCAGAGTCGGGGCTGTCGATATCAGAGGTGCCGCCGCCGCCGCCGCCACCGCTGCCACTCAGCTTTGCCCTTTTCTTAGCTGCACTATTACGGAGGGACCTAAGAGAGCTCTGCATCTAAGAAAAAAGGAAAATAACTCATGAGACTGAACTCTTATATATATAAAAGAGGTATCCTTGGATTTTTGAACTCCATTAACTTTGCCAAGCTAGCCAATCCTCCATCTAGTACAAACAAAATGGATGGTGATACACGCACAGAATAAAAACTACATTGGTCGGGTAAATAAACAACCTACTAGGCTGTGAGTTGCTATGAAGACAATTCCCCCCTCTGACATTTTTGGCAAATGGCAAAATGACTGACTATACTGTATGGTTTCAATTAATACGGAATCAGTGGCTCTGAAAGTAGAAACCAGAGACTACAAGTGAGCGAAACTAATCAGCTCTATAGCTCCTCACCTTCTGGAGAGGCGACAGGAGCAAGCCATTTTATAGATTGTGAAATTTACATGAAGCCTGCACGGGCTACACTTCAAAGTAATGAGTTACAAGTGAGCTACACTGCCAGCCCCCAAACGGAATTATTTTTATATGTAAGAAAAACTGTTGTGGTATAAAAAGTACCACTTTTTCCTTATGCAGCAATTACATAACAGAATATTAAAGGAATTTTTAATGATTAAAAGTGATCTGAGTTCTCACCTCTTCTTGATCCAAATCTTTATCCCTGAAATTCAATTCTGAAAGATCAATTGTAAGACTATCTTTTTCACTTTTCCAAATATCATCAGGCTGTTTCTTTTTGTGTCCCACTGTGCTTAAGTCAGTTTTATCAGGCAAAAGGCTTAGTCCCCTTGGTATGGGAGGGACAGGCTTTGTCCCATTTAGGCCTCTCCGGGAAGAAGGTGATCTCACCAAGGCAGGTGTAAGTTGAACTGGAGTAGTTTTTTCTTGAGAATTTTCTCCTGTATGAAAAACATGTATTTTATTTTCTCTTATTTTCAGAGGAAGTAAGTTTGATTCATAAGTATTTAGAATATAGTATCTTTTATTTTTTATTTATTTATTTTTTTGGTTTTTCAAGACACGGTTTCACTGTGTAGCTCTGGAGCCTGTCCTGTATCTTGCTCTGTAGACCAGAACTCTGTGGCCTCAAACTCACAGAGATCCGCCTGCCTCTGCCTCCCGAGTGCTGGGATTAAAGGTGTGTGCCACCACCGCCCGGCTAGAATACAGTACCTTTAAATTAAATAGCACATTATCTGTTGTGAAATATTTGTACACTGTGTGAAGATGTATTGCTATAATAATATAAATATTGCTATCATAATAAAAAACTGAATGGCCAATAGCTAGGAAGGAGGTATAGGTGGGACTTCTGGGTAAAGACAGAACTCTGGGAAGAAGAAAGGTGGAGTCAGCAGCCAGACACCGAGAAGAAACAGGAAGTACAAGATGGAAGAAAGGTAACACCATGTGGCAGAACATAGATGAATATAAATGAGTTAATTTAAGTTATAAGATCTAATTGAGAGAAGCCTAAGCTAAAGGCCAAGCTTTCATAATTAATAAGTCTCTGTGTCATTATATATGGGCTGGTGGTCCCGAAGAGAAAGTATTACTAACAATTATCTTATATTAGAAACAGACTATTATGTAAAGTAAGATGAAATAAAAGCATTAGTGTTCCCTAATAAATATAGCAAAAATAAGCATATGAAATCCCTGCATATTACATAAAAATACTATATACTAAGCTACATTTTCAGTCATTATGACTAATATTTGTTAATGATAAAAGTCCAAACTAAGCCAGAAAGTCTATACTTTTTGTTTAATTTAATTATACTGGTATGTGTGAAGCAGTACTGGTCACTGGGGAGAACAAGCTGAACAGACAGACAGATAGACACACACACACACACACACACTGGGGAGAACAAGCTGAACAGACACACACACACACACACACACACACACACACACACACACACACTTTTGAGAGTCGGGGATCAAAATCAACACTTCATATATACTAAGAGCAAGAGCTCTACCACTGTGTTACACCCAAAGTTTTCAATACGATATTTGATCTTATAGGAAAAACAAAGAAATTACTAAAAGGATATGAAGGATCAGTGTGAGGAGAATGTTGTGATGTAATAGGCTGAGCATAAAAGCATTGAGCTTATGTTTATAAACTGAACTCTAGTTGTGTGGGTGTCTCAAAAGTGGAACATCTTATCTTAGAGGCTGAAGATAAGAAAGTATGTAGGATATAAGGAATGCCTTTAGTTAGAAACTGGATTTGTCTGAATGAACTTACATGCTAATATCACGATTTTGGAGTACCATATTATTAAGAGATAATATTTTAGTTAAAAACAAGATAATTTTTTTTACAATACTTTTACACAAATATAAAAAAACTCCTGAATGTCAAATACATGAATATGTATTGTGTAAAATGTGAATGATACTTTATATTTGTAATGGTAAAAACTTGCCAGGAGGCCCTTAAGCAACATGTACCTTTCTACTATAAAGCATCATTAATTTCCTAGTTCTGAAAAAAACATCTTAAAGTGACAATGTAAGTAAATGACCATTTCAAATAAAATTTAATTATTTATTTTGTCTATTAAATACACTGTTAAATATTTTCCTAAACATTTGTATGTCAGAAGAAAATATAATTCTCAGGATTTAAAATCTAACATTATGTATTAACTTCAAAGCATGAATTCAAACATAAACTTAAATAAAGCACACTAACTTTTACCATCGTTCCTACCTGTAGGGTCAGATGATTTCTGGTTGACAAGTTTTTTCTGTGGACTTGGTTTTGATAGTCCTTCAAAGCTTTTAAGAGGCCAAGAATTTGAGAAACTCATGGAATTATCTTGAGATTTCTTTGGAGATACAGAAAGAGGAGATGTGTGCTTTGGACTAGTTCGAGGAGATGAGAGAGGATAGGATGGAAGGATAAAGGGTCCTGGGCTCACATTTGAACCAGAGTATGAAGAAGTTCGCTCTGTTTGACTACCAAACGTTTGCTGTGTCTTATTGCCGAAATTTAGGCTAGCATATACTGTAACAAAACAAAGAGAGTACGTTATTTACATTTACACATTGTCTCAGAGTTTAAAATCTCTTCCCCTTTCACAGTCAGATTCCCCGGCATATAGCATTTATGTTTTTATATAGTGTCAGGCACAGAATTAATTTTGAGCACTAACACTTCATATCTTTGAATCCAAAGCTTTCTTATCCTACTGAAAATTTCTACCATATTTGTAAAGTTATTTTCTCCATGTAATTTTATAAAATTGTATTATGCAAGCATAAATAGGCATTTATCTCAAGTACATACATTAAAAGAATATTTTTAGTGAATCATTCTTCTCATTATAATTTTGGTGGACATATTTCTGTATCAACATATTTATTCTTTGAGCCTTTGTCTTTTTTTTTCCATACTTTATCTTCTCCCAACTTGTGTTTGATACCTTTTAAATAATGACTTTTTAAAAGTATGGCATTTAGTATTTACCACAGGGTCCTTCACATGTTAAGCAAACTCTCTACTACATAGCTGTGTTCCCACCTGTAATCTCCCAGTTCTGGTCCTCACCTGCTCTCCACCTTATTTTTGGACAAGGCTAACTAGTTTGACAGCAATAGTCAGCAGTCAAACAGAGCAATCCCCCTCTCTCTGCTTTGCCAACCCTGGCGTTGCAGGTGCACTGTCCTGGGTCTGGATTGACACGGGTGCTAGAAATTGTGATCAAAGGTCCCATGTTTGCAAGGCCAGTTCTTCACCACCGGAGCCATCTCTCCAGTCCCACGACTGTAGTGTAAATGTAAGCCTGTCTTACTTATGTTGGTACCAATTACTGGTACGTTGGACTCAATTCTACATCTTGTCTTTCTTTCACTTTTGTCCTGTCTTTTGCTTGGTTTGTTGTGAAGCTGCCTTCAAACTCACTACCTAGCCTACGCTGGCCTTGAACTTCCTAACTTCTAACTCCACCTTCCTGGAGCTGGAATTAAAGACATGCAAAAACAGGCACAGCTTTTGTTTGTTTGTTTGTTTAAAGTAATAGTTCTTGGGATGAAACCCAGAGTCTGTGTTCTAGGCAAGCAGTCTTCTAATAAGCTACCATCAGATTGATTTTCACAACTACTTGTGTATACAGTAGTATATACACTTGTATCTATCCTCTTACACCTCTACATTTTCCCCCTTTTTTTCAAACAGGTTCCTACACCCTGTAGCCCAGGCTGGCCCAGTCTTTATGTCATGGCAATTCTGCAATTTTCCTGCTTATGCTTGGATCACAAGCATAAGCCACAACATCCACTTTATATCCTCTTATCTGAAACAACCTGTCAAGAAGTTATGTTCCTAAAAAGACAATAAATTCTACTTAGCTTTAAAATTTAAATAACTGCATACACATGGTACTCATTTAATGTTATTTTCGATTCATGTTAGCCTTCATCAGAAGTTTATATACTTTAGTCATATTTAAATCAAAACTAAAAAGTCTAACATTTTAGAATAATAATTATGAAAAGTATTAGTATTAAATTGTAACAAGTTTTCATTATTACCATACAAAGTAACACGTGAGCCAGTGTCAGAAATCTTATATATTTATAAATACCTTTATCTTGGTGGCCATTGGCTGTTCCCAGGAACTGTAAGTCAGAACCCACACTGCCAGTTTTACCTATCTGTGACAGTCCAAGTTGCCCACATTTCCCAGGAAGATTTGTCTGATGAGTCACAGTATTACCTTTGAAGGGAGGCACAGGGGGAAACAAAGTGAAAGTAAATGTTATTTGATGAATATATATTTCATAAATGTTGGTGTCATTATATTCTGCCCCCCCTTTTTTTTAACTCTTATGACTAATCAGATTTTCTAATAACAAATGTTATCCTTTTCTTGCTTGCCTCACTTACAGGACACACACACACACACACACAGGAAAATAAGAGGAACTCTGCCTTGACACAACTCAATGAGCATTCAGGAGACAGAGGTAGAGACAGGAAGATCTCTGTGAGTTCAAGGCCAGCCTGGTCTACATACTGAGTTCTTCTGTATCCCCAGTGCGGGGGCTGATGGCATACACCACCATGCCTGGATGAATACATAGTTTCTATGACAATTACATAATTAAACATCTTTTCAATTTTTCTGGCAGAAGTTCTTAGATTACTTTTTTACTTCCCTTTTCTCACTCTTTGTAAGGAATCTACCAGCAAATCATGTCAACTTTACCTATGACATGTAATCAGAATCCATTCATTTCTCACTTCATTCACTGCTATGCTGGCTAAATTCTCTATAAACCTTAGCCAGGGTTATGATAAGGAACTCAAATGGTTCTTCCTCTTTCTCCCTTTGTCTTCCCTTCACCTGTTTTAAATATAATATCTAGAATGAGCTTGCAAGACATAAGGCAAGTACAGCCCTTTTTTTTTTTTTAGTTGTTTCTCTGTAGCTTTGGAGCCTGTCCTAGAGTAGCTCTGTAGACCAGGCTGGTCTTGAACTCACAGAGATCCGCCTGCCTCTGCCTCCTGAGTGCTGGGATTACAGGTATGCGCCGTCGCCGCCGCCGCCGCCTGGCATGTACAGCACTTCTTGAAAGTTCTCAGAGTAAAGGCTAGCTCATCCAGTCGCTAAGAGTCTCCCCACCGAGCCCCTCCATGATCTCGGTCATTTTCAGCTCTGCACTCCTTTCTTCTCATTCCTATCACACTAGTCTCTGCCACTTTTGTCCTCCACTCAACTTCTTAGTCACTCTGCCCTGAAACCACTTGCTCTTGTCTCCTCACATCTTCTGGTTTGCTTCAAATATCCCCTCCTGAATATGGCAGCCTTTAATCATATAGTTTAAAGTATTCCTCTTCCTCATCACCATCTAAACTTACAAGTCTTACATGGATTTAATATTTGCTCCCCTGCTCAACTAGAATTGAAGCTTTTCTGTTTGCTTTGTTTTTGAGACAGCCTTCACTATGTAGTCTGGCTGGCCTGAAACTCTGTAGACAAGGCCTGGAACTCACAGAGATCTGTGGGTCTCTCCTTCCCTAGTACTAGCATTAAAGGTATGTATCACCACATCCAACACAGAATACAATCTGCTTTGGCTTTGCTATGCCTTTCTTGAAAGCTACATGTCCAACACTAAGAAAAGTACCTGACATGTAGAGATGCTCAAGAAATATTAGAGGCTTATTAAGGGATTATGGCCCTACATTACTAATAGACTGCAATGAGAAGACCTATGATCTCATGACACAATCATGTCAAAGCGCCAGCTTTTTATCCAGTCTTCAATAAGCATTTATTAAACAAGACTTGCCTGTTGGATTATATATACTTTTTACAAGGCCTCAAATGGGTAATGAAGTTTAGAGAATCTTTAACTTAGCTCAACACACCTATTATCCCAAACAATTTACTTACCAGCACCACATGTAGGAATCGAGTCTGAGTTAAAATCCCGACTACTCTGAAATAAGTTTCTTGAGGACCTTTTTTTGCTAAAACATAAATCATCACTGACCGGCAGTCCTTGAGAGGACTTTAATGTTGGAGATGAGATGAGGTCACGAGCTGAAAACTGAGAAAAGAGTAAGTCAGCAAATTTTTGCTGAGCCTCATATTTTTATTAATGTTAAAAAAATAATTTAGATCCAAATGCAAAACTCAGATAAAAGAAAAATATTTTTGAGTATGCAATACACTCATTCAGCATGACACACTAATAATATTTTTCCTTCCAAGATAGAAACATCACTTTTCCTTTACTATATCTCAATTCTTTTCTTTACCTTTCTGCAATATATATCTGACAATTAGTGAGGAGACAAAATAATGATGATAAAGGATGAAATAAAAACACAAAGAAAAAAAGTCTGCTCAGCAGCATAAGCTCTACTCTATTCCATCTTTCAGGGTTAGTCAATAAACAACTGAAGATCACTGAATAAACAAACAGCCTGGTAAAGTTATTACTAATATTCTGCAGCCCAAATAGAACTACTCCAAATGAATAGGTGAAGTATGTAAGCACCAGGCTCCAGTTACAACCACTTAAGTAGGGGATAGGGGTGCATTCAGTGATAAAACAGGTGCTTACAAACATGTGAGAAGCCTGGCTAGCAACAAACAAAAAAGCCCAAGTCTGTCTGTCTGTCTGTCTGTCTGTCTGTCTGTCTCTCTCTCTCTCTCTCTCTCTCTCTCTCTCTCTCTCTCTCTCTCTCACACACACACACACACACACACACAGTAGGGAATGGTTGAATGGTTTCCAGGTACTTTCTTATGAACATCACATGGTCTATAAGTGATAAAAGTTGTGCACAATTCAGTACTACAATTTCTACAATTGTTCATATGATAGTAGTAAAAGGATCAAATAGAATTAAATAAGCCATTTACAGTGAACTTCTAATTGAATACTTTCAAAAAAGATGCATTAACAGATAAAACAGTAGGTAATCCAGTAAAGATTCCTTTACCTTATATTTGCTTTGTAATTAATTTCAGCTTTTTTTTTTTACCCACTCTCCCCTATTACCTTTCCAAACTCTAATAACTCTACTACATTCAGAGGTTTTTTTTTTTTTTTTTAGCTTCCACATTGGAGAGAACGTGCAGTTCTCTATTTCCATTAACATAATTTTTATGGTTTTTACAATCATTAAAAATAAAATTTTCGCCTTTGCGGTGGTGACGACCTCCCTACGAGAACATGCCTCTCACAAAGGATCTCCTTCATCCCTCTCCAGAAGAGGAAAAGAGGAAACACAAGAAAAAACACCTGGTGCAGAGCCCCAATTCCTACTTTATGGACGTGAAATGCCCAGGATGCTATAAGATCACCATGGTCTTTAGCCATGCACAAACAGTAGTCTTTTGTGTTGGCTGCTCCACTGTCCTCTGTCAGCTCACAGGCAGAAAAGCAAGGCTGACAGACAGATGCTCCTTCAGGAGGAAGCAGCACTGAAAAGCACCTGATTCAAGACGAGTGGGAACCATCCCAATAAACACATTTTGGATAAATAAATAAATAAATAAATAAATAAAAATAAAATTTTCATATTCAGAGAATTCTAGAATTTTAAAAAGATAACTACTTATCGGTGATAATCTAATATTTACACTGATAACTCTCAGACTGTTAATGATTTTGACAAGCTCTAATATCAAATTTGCTTGTTTTAGAGGGTTTGAGATAAGATCTCATAGCCCAGGCTGGGTTCAAATTCACTATGTAGTCATGAATAACATAAATTCCTGATTTTTTCTGCCTCTAACTCCCAAATGCTGACATTACAGGTATGAGCCATCAGACCCAATTTTTGAAGCACTGGAGACTGGACTCAAGAGTCTCATCATGCTGGGCAGGCACTCTACCAACTTAGCTATAAATACATTACGAAGCCTGTTGTTTATTGACTGATTGACTGATTGATTTATAGAGGCTGACCTCAAATTTGCCATTTAGCCCAGGCTGGCTTGTAATCCACAAGTCTGCTTCAACATGCCAAACAGTGATGATAGGCCTGTGCCACCACACCTGACAAAGAGAGTCTTTCCTATTCACAGAAGAATACAGTCAATACCCACTCCCCTTGACTCATATGGGTCCTGGAAATGAAACTCAGGTCATTAGGGTTGGTGGCAAGTGCCTCTACCCACTGAGTCATTTCGCTGGCTCTAGAATCTATGTTTGGAACAAGATCCCAAGGCAATTCATACACACATTAAAATTTGCTAACATTAAACTAAAACTCATCTTTTCCTTTTGACTTTAAAACACACACATACATACACACACATCTTGCTATAGAGAAGCAATAATAACAGTAGTAGATATAATCAAATAAGACATAACAAACATACACACCACATATGGATGCAGGGCCAGAATTGTCTGCATCTTTCATGCTTACTATCTACAGTACTAACCACAGAGAATATCTGCTGAATTTAGAGTTGACTCTCCACACTGTCTCTTATGTCAGGGCTTCCTATTCAAAGGTAAGCAGTAATAAACCCATCCTTCACTGTCATCAACAGTGGGAAGAGCACTGTGGTTAGTACTGTTTACTATAAAACCAACACCATGGGCGGGAGAAATGGCTCAGTGGGCAAAGAATCTTGCCGCCAAGCCTGATGACCTGAGTTTAACCCTCACGTGGAGGAAGCAGGAAACCAACTCCTACAAGTTGTCCTCTGACCACTACATGCTCACATGCTCACTGTGACACACTGCCACACATGCATAAACTAATAAATACAATATTTTTTATTTTATTATTATTATTATTTTTTTTTTTTTTTTGGTTTTTCGAGACAGGGTTTCTCTGTGTAGCTTTGCGCCTTTCCTGGAGCTCACTTGGTAGCCCAGGCTGGCCTCGAACTCACAGAGATCCGCCTGGCTCTGCCTCCCGAGTGCTGGGATTAAAGGCGTGCGCCACCACCGCCCGGCTTATTTTATTATTTTTAAGGCGCGTGCCACCACTGCCCGGCTTTATTTATTTATTTATTATGTATATAGTGTTCTGTCCACATGTGTCCCTGCAGGCCAGAAGAGGGCACCAGATCTCATTACAGATGGTTGTGAGCTACCATGTGGATGCTGGGAACTGAACTCGGGACCTCTAGAAGAGCAGCCAGTACTCTTAACCACTGAGCTATCTCTCCAGCCCCCAAATGTAATATTTTTTAAAGGAAACAAGATTAAAATGAAATAGTGTTTAAAAATCAAAACAAAAACAGTTCCTACCATCATATTGTCCTGCCATTACCAAGGAGAAAGACATCATGACTCATTTATGTTAAT
This sequence comes from Peromyscus leucopus, assembly GCF_004664715.2. Classification (NCBI taxonomy): domain Eukaryota; kingdom Metazoa; phylum Chordata; class Mammalia; order Rodentia; family Cricetidae; genus Peromyscus; species Peromyscus leucopus. Next base: position 32,577,824 of record NC_051075.1, on the reverse strand, counting down.
ATCAGAAAGAATAGCAATGCTATTAAAAGGTAGTGCTTTAAAGAGCAGTCTATAAACTCCCACTTGTCTTGGAACATGATCAAAAAGACAGATGCTTGCTCAAGGCTAACAGCCTGTTTCCTCAGTATTCATTTCACACGCTTTTAACTCTACTCTCCTTCCTATGCTATATGAAAAGGCTCTTTTCCATGTCAAAATGACCTTTAAATATCTAAATTTTCTATTTTGATAAAATCATCAGTAACTACATAATGATGATGTCAAGTTAGACTATAACAAGAAAGTTATTATAAGTCTATATATCAAGGCACAAATATAATTCACTAAAAAACTAAAAACGAAAAAAGTAATTCACTGAATTCTTGAAATAAAAATAAAATTTTAAAGTCTAAATTCTGGAAAAAAGATCAGTTAAACAGACTATGACATTATATGTACTATTATTCATAGCGACTAAACTCCTACTATATTATTTGATGTTAAAAAAATGTTCATAGAGGTTGGGGATTTAGCTCAGTGGTAGAGCGCTTGCCTAGCAAGCACAAGGCCCTGGGTTCGGTCCTTAGCTCAAAAAAAAAAAAAAATGTTCATAATAAAGTACATGAAAGGTGGCACACTTTAGGGGTTGGAGGTATCTTAATGGTTAATGTACTTGCTGCTGTACCAGAGGACCTGGATTTGGTTCCCAGCACACATATGGCAGCTCATAACTATCTTTCAGTCCAGTTCCAGCACCCTCTGTTTACCTCTGCTGAGAAACCACACATGCACATACGTAGGTACAGGCAAAACATTCATACATATTTTTTAAACGAGGACACTTTCATTTATGGAAATAAGACCTGAACCTTTATATATAAATTAAAATGAGAACAAAATATTGCTGGGCACTGGTGGTGCACGCCTTTAATCCCAACACTTGGGAGGCAGAGCCAGGTGGATCTCTGTGTGTTCAAGGCCAGCCTGGGCTACAGAGCAAGTTCCAGGACAGTCAGAATTGTTTCACAGAGAAGTCAGAATTGTTTCACAGAGAAACCCTGTCTGGAAAAACAAACAAACAAACAACAACCCTAAAATATTGACTACATGTAAATCTCTTTCAATGGTAAAATTGTGAAAAAATTTTAATTTTTCTTTTTCTTCCTATTTTCCAAATTTTCTATGTGAATACATACAATTTTTATATAAGAATCTAGGAGCTGGGCAATGGTGGTGCACATCATGCAAAGGCAGGCAGCTCTCTGTGAGTTCAGCCAGCTTGGTCTACAGAGCGAGATCCAGGACAGTCAGGGCTGTTACAGAGAGGAACCCTATCTCGAAAAACAACAATAGCAACAACAACAAAAAAGGAATAAGAGATATTAAAGAAAGATAGAATTAAAAGTACGTCTGAAATATAAGGAGTAGAGTGCAATATGTAAAAACAAACCCTGCTCTTCAATTTTCATGTGCTTCCGACTGTGGTACACATAACAGTATGGCTCATTCCTTAAGTCTGTCTTGCCACTTTGCTCTAGAACCATGTTGTTTCTCTTTCAGCTTTGAGGTATATGTTTGCTTTATCTTATCAGTTTTATCTATCATTACTCCTTAAATGAGGTTCTATATAGCAAGATTTGATCTTTGTAGTGGTTTGAACGAGGCCCCGTTGGTGTGGGTCTTTGGGGGATGCTTAGGAGGTATGGCCTTGCTGGAAGAAGTATGTTTTTGTTTTTTTTTTTTTGGTTTTTCGAGACAGGGTTTCTCTGTGTAGCTTTGCGCCTTTTCCTGGAACTCACTTGGTAGCCCAGGCTGGCCTCGAACTCACAGAGATCCTCCTGCCTCTGCCTCTCGAGTGCTGGGATTAAAGGCGTGCGCCGCCACCACCGCCTGGCTAAGAAGTATTTTTTAAGGGGAAAGGTACGATTTCATTCCAGTTTGTGTTCTCTATTTTATGCTTTATTGTTAAAGATGTGGTCTTTCAGCGTTCTGCTCTGGCAGCCTGCCTCCGTGCCTCCCCTACCATTATGGACTCTCCTTCTGTAACTGTAAGCCTAAATACACTGTTGTCGTTGGTCCTGGTGTTTTATCACTGCAACAGAAAAGCACCTGACACAGTCTTAAGCACTCTGTTACTCTGTATGCCTCTCTTACAGAACCACCAGCTCTGTTTCAGTGACAGTCTCACCACATGACCTTCAGACCACAGTTCTAGCTCTTTTCCTGCTTCCTAGTAGTCTAGAACATAACTAGTATAGGCTGTCCTCCTTCACCAGAAGTCAATTTCCCAACATTACTGTCCTGCTTTTAGGCTATCTATGGCCATTCACAGGTCTAACATGCCTTTAGTCCATCCTGTTCAACTGTAGAGCTATTGCCATCCTTACTCCATTTTTATTTCAGCAATTTATCATTATATCCTTAAGAATATTTCTTGCGTTCATCCTTTGCTTGTTGATTCTTGACACTTGCTAATCTTCATTTAAACAAAACAAAACGAACAAATAAAACCCAGCTTATACTAAAGTACTTCAATGAGTATCTAAATGGTCTTTTAAAATTTTTAAATTAAATTATAATTACAATATTTTGGTCATGGTGTCTTATCACATCATTAATGATTGATTGGTATATTAAAAAGAGCTAAATAAACACTCATCAAATGACCACATTTAAAGAGCATTTATTAAGCACAAAAGTAGCTTTAATGACAACCAGGATACACACACACACACACACACACACACACACACACACACACACACACGTTACATTTATAATGAGTAATCATTAATGCATTAATGGCTTTTGGAAATTTTTTTTTTTTTTTTTTTTGGTTTTTTGAGACAGGGTTTCTCTGTGTAGCTTTGCGCCTTTCCTGGAACTCACTTGGTAGCCCAGGCTGGCCTCGAACTTACAGAGATCCACCTGGCTCTGCCTCCTGAGTGCTGGGATTAAAGGCGTGCACCACCACCGCCCAGCTGGCTTTTGGAAATTTATTCAAACTTTTACTTTCATGAATGCCTTGAGATTTACAACTTAAGCTAATTCTATTACAGATTAGAATAGAAACTGTATCTATTTTTTTTTTTTTAAGAGAAATATTTTCTAGGCAGCGGTGGCACACACTTTTAATCCCAGCACTCGGGAGGCAGAGCCAGATGATTCTCTGTGAGTTCCAGGCCAGCCTGGTCTACAGAGTGAGATCCAGGACAGGCACCAAAACTACACAGAGAAACCCCATCTTGAAAAAACCAAAAAAGAAATACAATAGGAACTAAGTTACTAAAGTAATGAAGTAATAGTGGTTGACTTTAAACTTTGTAAGTACATCATTAAAAGTGAAAATTGATACAGTGTCAAGGAGGGCTGAGGGTACAGACCAGAGTAGAACATTTGCCTACCATGTGTATGAGATGCTAAGTACAATCACCAGTACTACAAACAGACATCCAACAAAAGCATGTGTATACACACACACACACACACACACACACACACACAGAGAGAGAGAGAGAGAAAGAGAGAGAGAGAGAGAGAGAGAGAGAGAGAGAGAGAGAGACTGATTTATACCCCAGTGTGTAAGGAAATGAGAAATTCTAACACCATTCAAAACATGTAAGTTTTAGCAAACTTTTTTTTTTATATCCACCAGAGATGTTCACTACAAGTCAAATTGCAACATATAGATACCTACTCAGAACTACAAGTGACAGGCAGAACTTCTAAGCAGAAAGCTCTAAGGCAGACAGAGGTAGGACAGGGAAAGGAACTGTTAATTAACGAATTGCTAGAGACTCAGTGCTAACAACTGGGAAAGCTAAAGCTCTAGGGGCGGAGCGAGTCACAGGGGAGTCCCTCTCTTCTCCCAGTTTACCTCCAGGAACTATCATGACTTCACACTGAATGGTGAAGGGAAAAGTTTAATGTTTCTGGCAAGGAAAGAGAAAATGTGACCAATTATTTTGAAATATACAGAGCTTTTCTATGCTTGACAAGGCCTGCCCTGAGGAGATGCTTTTCCTTTCAAGCAAAGCCTGATCTGCTGACGTTCCACCAGAACCTAAGGGTCCAATTAAAGGGAAATGGTCAGTTACAGTTCCCCCTAGTCATCTTGTGCTACCCAAGTGGGCCGGAAGGCTGAAGGCATAAGTGAATCACAGAATCACAGGTATCATGGAATCCGAATTATAGGACTATGGAACCCTTCCCCCACATTTTAACACCTGTTTACCATTTACTTTTTCTCTAGTACACCACAGTCAACTCTCAACCAAAACTTACAAGGCATACTAAAAAACAAAAATAAAAATAAAAACCAAACTAAGCCAAACCAAACCTAGTAACAAAAACCACAGTTAGAAGAAAATGAACAAGCATTAGAACCAGCATCAAATATGGCAACAAGGCTGGAATAATTAGGCCATGATTAAAAAAAAAAAAAAACAACTAAAATATGTAAGAGGCTATACAGGAAAAAGCAGACAGAAATGCAAGAACATGTTAGTTTGGTAGCTGAAATTTGGTAATTGTGAGAAAGTGAAGAAAGTAAGATAAAAAGCCTCGAAAGAGTAAGTGGGAATGCCTTCAGTGTGTGCTTTAGTCTATACATGGTCTGTACAATAGGAACTTCTAAAATGAAAAAAACACTGTAAGAGGAAAAAAAGACTGAAAAAAGAACATACAGATTATGCAAAACTGTGGGAAACTATAAAAGGAGAAACATACATGTAAAAAAAGAGAGCAAAGTGGGAAAATATTGGAGGCAATAATGGCCAAGAATGTCCCCACATTATAGTCAGAAACCAAACCACAAGTCCAGAAAGCTCATAGAGCACCAGTGCAAATAAATGTCACAGAAACTATGTGTAAGCATTCCATTCTCCAGGTGCCGAAAATCAAAGACAAAGAACAATGCAGGAGGCAAAGAAGAGAAAAAACACTTGATTTACACAGACCAAAGGTAACAATCACACCTGACTCCTCAGAGAGTGAGGAAGTGAGAAGAACAGGAGTGAAATCAAGTACAAAGGAAAACCAAACCTAGAACTCTGAATCTTGGGAAGTGACCCACAGAAATGAAGGACAAAAAGACATCCACAGACAAACAGAAACTGAGGCAAATTTCCAGTAAGACCTTGCCTTGTTCTAATGCTTGTTCATTTTCTTCTGTTTCTTACAACAAATTAATAGTTCTTAATATAAAAAGAAAATCAAATAGGTCAAAGTCCTTTACACACAAACATACACACACACACACACACACACACAAAGAAAGATGGGAGAGATGGAGAGAGAGAAGTAGACACAGACACAGACACAGACACACACACACACACACACACAAGTGCACTAGAGAAACATTAAAGAGGTATAATAAAATTTCTCTTATTCTTTTTTTAAAATTTTTATTTTATGTGTGTGGGTGTTTTGCCTGCATGTGTATCTATTCACCATGTATGTGTCTGGTGTCCAGAGAGGCCAAAAGAGGGTTTTACAGATGGTTGTGAGCCAGCCACCATGTGGGTGTTGGGAATTGAACCCAGGTCTTCTGAAAGAGTGGCAAGTGCTTTTAAGCATTGACCCATATCTTCAGCTCCTATTTTTCTTGTTCTTGATTGCTCTAAGAACAACTCAAAACAATAGTATCAATGTTTCTATTTACCATGCCTGTAGATATGTAAATGCATACTGCAAACCCTAAGGCAACTACAAAATAGAAAAATAGAGGAGCAATTGATTTACTACGAAAAAGGAGAAAACAGAATCATAACAATTCTCAAGTTAAATCTACAAAAGACGATAGAAATAAAAAAGAGAAGCAATAAATACAACATATGATATACACTAATCCATCATATTAAGTATTAATGGTTTAATCTATACCAATTAAAACACAAGATGGACTATGGAGATGGCTCAGCAGTTAAGAACATTTATGTGCAAGCAGGAGGTCCTGAGTTTAAATCTCCAGAACACACATTTTTAAAAAAAGCAGAGCATGATGAAACATATACTGGTAACCCCAGTGCTGTCAGGGACAGAGAAAGGAGAATCTCTGAAGACGGCTGGCTGTCAGCCTAGCTCCAGGTTCATTGAGAGACTCTGTCTGAAGGGAATGAGGCAGAGTGATAGAGTAGGCTAACAGATACCTTCTGCATACATACACAGCATATAGCACAGATATATACCATACTCATACAAAAGAAAGACATTTGAAAAGTTGTCTGAGTAAAACAAAAAGCAATACCCAACCCTAAATATTTTCTACAAGAAAGCAACTTTAAATATACTAATGGACATACATTAAGTAAAAGGATAAAGATATATCATGCTAATATGAATGAAAAGAAAGCAGCCATGGGGCTGGAAAGATGGCTCAGCAGCTAAGGGCACTGACTGACTGGCTGCTCTTCCAGAGGACAGGGGTTAAATTCCCAACATCTACCTGGCAGCTCACTGTCTATAACTCCAGGCTCAGAGGATCCAACAACACCCTCTTCTGGCCCCCAGGAGCACTGTATGCATGTGATAGACACGCATAAAGGCAAAATACTCATACAAATAAAATTCAAAAACAAGGAAATCAGACATGACTGTACTAATTTTAGATAGAGTGAACTGTGTGGAATAATCCTTCTCTACACTGTGAATATGTATTACTCTCATTGGTTAATAAAAAGCTGACAGGCCAGTAGCCAGGCAGGAAGTATAGGTGAGACAGCCAGAAACAGAGGACTCTGGGAAGAAGGTGGGGTCAGAGGAAACACCAGCCAGCCAGCTGCTGAGCAAGCAGGACATGAAGAAAATTGAGGTAACAAGCCACGAGCCACACAGCAAAGCATAAATAGAAATGTGGGTTAATTTAAATGTAAGAGTTAGCTAGTAACAAGCCTGAGCTATTGGCTGAGCATTTATGAATAATATTAAGTCTCTGTGTGGTAATTTTGAAGCAGCTACCGGGATGAGGAGTGGGAGGTCAGGACAGGAAAGCTTCCAACTACAGTGACCTTCAGAGCAAAAAAATTATTAGCCAAAAAGGATAAAGGGATCAATACTCCAAGAAAATAAAATCATCTTTAATAACATAGTGTCAAGTTATGTGATGGAAATCCAAACAGAACTGCAAGAAGAAATAAATGAATCCACTATTATAGTCAGAGACTTGATCACCCCTGTATCAGAAATCAACAAATCCATATGGAGAAAAACAGAAAGGAAACTGAACTTAACATCATGAATGAACTGGATATAATTAACAGCTATAGATAATTTTATTTAGCAACAGACTAGGTATTATTCTCAAGCTCACATGGGACATTCATCAACATAAGACAATACTCTGAGGATAGCTAGAAGGTAAGGTACTTGATGCATAAGCAATGAGAAACAGAGTTCAGATCTCCTGATGGATCCAGTGTTTGGAACCCTAGTAAGAAGTGGGTGGGGCAGTGTGGTCAATTGTTTTTGCTCTTTTGGGGGGCCCACCACCCAGCTCCCAAATAAATCACACGGAGACTTATTCTTGATTATAAATGGCCAGTCTTAGCTTGGTTTGTGTCTAGCCAGCTTTCCTTAACTTTAAATTACCCTGTCTACCTTTTGCCTCTGGGCTTTTATCTTTCTCTATTCTTGTATACCTTTCTTTTTTTCTTGCTCCCTGGCTGGATGGGTGGCTGTGTGGCTGACCTCCTTCTCTGTTACTTCTTCCCTCTCCTCTTCCCAGATTTCTCCTATTAATTCTCTCTGCCTGCCAGCCCTGCCTATCCTTTCTCGTGCCTCACCACTGGCCAGTCAGCTCTTAATTAGACCATCAGGTGTTTTAGACAGGCACAGTAACACAGCTTCACAGAGTTAAACAAATGCAACATAAACAAAAGTAACACACCTTAAAATAATATTCCTTAACAGGGCAGAAACAGGATGATCACTGGGGCTTGCTTAAGAATCCTTGCGCTTCAGGTTCATTAAGAAACCCTACCTCAATACAGAAGGTAGATATCTATAGAGGAAGCCACTCAAGATCAACTCTGACCTCCACACACTCACACTTGAGGAAGCACACTTTTGTGCACATACACACAAACAGAAAGAGAGGACATGTTCAAGGCCAGGAAACACACTAAGAAATTTAAAAGAACATGACAAGACAGTATCTGTTCTCAAACTGCAAAGACATTAAGCTAGAAATCAACAACACAAACACAACACACACACACACACACACACACACACACACACAGCCCAGTAATTGGAAATTAAGTAATATACTTGTAAATTACACATAAGTCCAAGAAGACATTTTAAATGAAATTTAAACAAATTTCAAATTAGATAAAGATGGTTCTGGAATGGCAAAATTGTTTCCATTATTAAACAACCGAAGTTGTTGGGCCAGAAAGATGGCTCCTCAGGTAAGGGCACTGCAGCTACACCTGATGACCAGAGTTCAGTCCTACAACCCACATGGCTCGAGGAGAGAACCAACTCCCTCAGGTTACCCTGTGACTTCCTTACAGGTGCTATGACACAAATGCTCCCCACTTCCCTCCAATACATAAGTAAAATGTAAACAAGAAAAAGAACAAGTCAGACTGAAAGCAAGCAGAGGAAAAAAGTAATAAAAAAATTAGCATAGAAATCAATGAAAACGGGAAATAAAGAGGGACACTTTACAAAACCAAAGCTGGCTTTTTGAAAAGATCAGTAACACTGATAAGCTTTATTTAGGCTAAAAATAGAAGACACACTTTCTAATAGCAGAAATAAAAGAAAAGCACATATATCACATCAATATTAGGATGAAACAGATAATCTGACCAGGTCTACCTCTGAATTCACTGAATAAACAATCACCTTCTAGAACAGAAAGCACAATGCTCAGCTGTGTTCATTAATGGAATCTATTCAACACGAGCCGAAGAAATCATGTCAATTTTCTATAATCTTACTTAGAAGGCAGACACACAAGGCCTACTTCCTACATCATTTAAGAGGCTGGCACATATGCTGTATGACTGCAATTTCAGGAAACGCAGAACAAGACAAAAGTGTGGAAATACAGAATGTGTTTGCCAAGGGATGGAGCGGGGAGGAGGGATAAGCATTCACAGCACAGAGGAGGATGTGTGGCAGTTAGCTATTCTTATGTGACCACAATGGTGACTCTCATGCACACAGATAGACACTTGCCAAAACCCCACAGAAGGCAGGGGTGGAGCCTATTACAGGATGAACTTTTGGGTTCTTCTTACTGTGGTTTCACTGACTCGACCATCATCATGTGCTACCGATGGTGTGCTTGAAGTTCTGTAGCAGGCTATTTGAGTGTGTGGGCAGGAAATTCACAACCACTTGCACTTTTCACTTAGTGGGGCTATCATCCCAGATCTGCTCTAAAAACCAAACAGGAACAAGAATACACATACACACCTCTTTAAAGCTGCACATTTTCAAATGTGCATCTATTTAGTCCATGCCCTCATTCTAGATAACTTATAGTATATTTCTACAAGCATTTCTGAGTACATATTTACAAGTTGATTTCTATGGAAAATTTCAGTTTCACCACAGAAGCTTTCAGTGAAAATTAATCCAAACTGGCATTTAGAAATGCACTTATTTTCTGATTCCTGTTTTTATGGTTAGCACCATAACCTTTTATTTTTATTATTATTATTATTATTACTATTATTATTGTTACTTTATTTTGATATAGTGTGTTATGTAGCTTTGGTTGGCCTCCAACTCACTAATTAGCTAAAGATGCTTTCCAACACCTCAACCACCTGCCTCACCTTCCAAATGCTAGGATTACATGTATGTGCCACCATGCCCAGCGAGAACAGAATCTTAATATACCCACTAAACATCTTCGTCACAGAACAAGCAGTCTTAATAATAATCCTTACAGAAAATCAACTATGGCCAGTTAATGTTTACAATTACATGGCAATAATCATATAAACAGACTATATAAATCTGAAAACTATTTCCAAAACAACCTATACATTTTAGAATTGGAGGGCCAGAAAATTGGCTTAGTGACAGAGTACTGACCTAGCAAGTACAAACCCTGGATGGCTCAATCCTCAGTACAAAAATCAAACAAGTAAAAAAGATGGAACTGGAGATATAGCCTAACAGAGTGCTTACCTAGTACGTTAAGGCCCTAGATTCAATCCCAGCACCACAAGAAATAAATAGCTAAATACAAGCCTTTGGAATGAGAAGAAATTAGTGAGAAATTAGAATACTTAGAAGTCAGTTTCATCTGTGTCAGTATTACTACACAAAGTCTAAATGTGAAAATGCATTGTATATACTGTAAATCCCTCACTTTATTTTATGGTGGTGCAAAAGCAATATGTACTCATTATAAATGGTACTTTGAATTTTGATCCTTCTTTGCAATGCTGAGCAGTACTCAGCCCCAGGGTCATAAGCAGAAATAACCTCTTCTTTACAGTATATCAGGCTGTTAAGCTATGATGTTTGATAGGCCAGGTTTAATAAATGTGTTTTGACTTATGACATTTTCAAGTTATGGTGAGTTTACTGGGGTATAAATCCATCATAAGGAGCATCTGTATTTGCCCTGCCAAAAAATCAGTTTATTCAAAATTTTTGTTGGTTGTTAGGTTTTTCCTTTTATTTCATTATTGTGGTGCTGGAGGAGCCAATGCAGGTCAAGGAAACACTCTGCCACTGAGCTACATCACCAACCCTTTGAAAAGTCTGTAGCTGGAAGTTTTCCTGTGTCCTGCCTGGTCCCACAGTCGGGATGAATCTCCCACTCGTGTCCCCCAAGTAAGCACACAGGCTTATATTAATTATAACTGCTTGGCCATTAGCTCAGGCTTATTACTGACTAGCTCTTACACTTAAATTAACCCATAATTCTTAACTATGTCTAGCCATATTGCTTGGTATCTTTTCTGCCTTGTCATCTTTCTTCCTCTGTGTCTGGTTGGCAACTCCTGACTCAACCCTTCCTTGTCCCAGAATTCTCATCTGTTTACCCAGCCCATACTTCCTGCCTGGCTACTGGCCAATCAGTGTTTTATTTATCAACCAATCAGAGCAACACATATTCAACAGCACACAGAACAACATTCCACAGCAAAAGTCTTAATAAAGCTGTGTGATAATTCAAAATACAAAAGTAACTATGGAGCTGGACATAATGGCACACGTCTTTAATGCCAGAACTCAGGAGGTGGATCTTTGTGAGTTCAATGATAGCCTGGTCTATATAGTGAGTTCCAAGATAGCCAGAGCTACAAGGTGAGACTGTCTCAGGGGAAAAAAACAAAAACAAAAAGAACTACAAAGAAACTTGGAACTTTATCTACAATGATGTTGGAAGCTAGGCTTTTGTTACAAAAGAAAGGAGACCAAATATTGGAATAAAAGAAAACAGCAAAGAACCTGCACTGCCCAATTCAATTGGAATTACTCATAGGAACTTATTTGAAAAAAGATCTTCTTGGTTCTGTCCACTGCAAGGGATGATCTGCAACAGCAAAAATTAGCAATGAGTGAAAACAGAATTTGGTTTTAAAATATTACTCTACTATATTGCCAAGATTAGGATCCTATAGGAAATAAAACAAAACAAACAAACAAACAAACAAAAACCCAGCTGATCCCACTGTGAAACAAGAAAAATACCAGCTAAGTCTTACTATTGTAGCTTAAGGAAATACTCAAACACTAGTCATGCTCAAAGATCACAGAAGACAGCCATTGGTCAAACATGTAATTCAGTATCAAAAAACTTAATTTGATGGCTAACACTAAATGAACTAAATGTAGTTTTGGAGAGTTTTGTCCCATTATGCTTTGCTGGACATTTTTTTAAAAAACCTTACAGATGTTTTGCTTATATATTATATTTCTGATTTTCTGTTTTTATGGGATTTCTGTGTGTCTGAGTGTTTCTTGTGCTTTTTCTTCAGCTCTTTTTTTCTGTTTGTTTATTTTGTCCTATTCTGGATTGTCATTTGTTTTTTAGTTGCCTGTTCATCTTCTAATGCAAGAAAGACTGGAGATTTGGATGGGTGGGAAGGTGAGGAGGATCTAGGAGGAGTTGGAGGAGAAACTATGATCAGAATATATTACATGAAAAGATGTATTTTCAGGAAAATTTTGAATTATAAATAAATTTAAAAAAAAAAAACCCAACAGTTTGGGATTGGAAAGAATGTTTAGCAGTTCAGGGCTCTTGCTGTTCTTACAGGGGACAGAATTTGGTCCCCAGCACCTACACAGGGCCAGTCACAGAATTCTACAATTCCTCTAGCTCTACCAAATCTGACACCCTCTCTGGCTTCCACAGGTTTGTACACACATGTATACACACACACACACACACACACACACACACACACACACACACACACACACAAAGCATACTCACACAGACACATAAACAAATAAATCTTTAAAAAAACAAAGCCAGGCAGTGGTGGCACATGCCTTTGATCCCAACACTTGGGAGGCAGAGGCAGGCGGATCTTTGTGAGTTCCAGGCCAGCCTGGTCTACAAAAGGAGTTCCAGGGCAGCTAGGACTGTTACACAGAGAAACCCTGTCTTGGGGAAAAACAAAAAACAAACAAACAAAAAAACCCAAACCAACTTGATTTTAAGGAGCAAAAATTAAAGACAAATATAATTACATATAGAAAAGAATTTTAAGCAACAAATATATACAAAATGCTTTTTGCCTCTAGTTATACTCTTTGTAGCCACCAATATAATAACTGATACAAGTAAAAATACTCACCTGATGTCAAAAACAATGAGTAAAACATTGTTGAGGTATTTGTAGGGTCTCAATGCAACATCTATAGTAAAGAATCTTTATAATGTATCTTGTCAGTGGTGTTACTCAAGGTAGGACAAGCACAATGTGCTGTATCCATTACTTAGGTAATATATGCTAAGAATTTTTATCTTCCGTCTAATCATACAGAAACAATCAGATAAATTCACAATTAACTCAGCCTTCAAGAGGAAAGGGGGCCTGCCATGAAAAAACATACAAACTCACAAACAAGTAGGGACATAATACTAGATAAAAAGACAATAGCTACAACAACCATGACTGGATCTTAGATGATAAAAGTAAAGCAAAAAATATAAAACAGAGTTTGGGAACAAATGGAGAAATTTAAATAAAAGCTATATACTATTCAGTTACTATTAGTATTCCGAAGCACGGCAATACGGTTATAACTTATTTTAGGAGACAAATGTCAAAATATTAAGGAATGAAATCCAAAATATTTGCTATTTACTATCAAATGATTCATAAAATATGGAGCAAATATTGCAAGATGTTAACAGGCAAATACAGATGAAGTACATGAGTACTAATTTACATGCAGATTTGTAAATTTTAAAATAAAAGCTTTTCAGGGACAGGAATCTAAGTTCAAAGATCAGAACCTTGGAGGCTTTTTGATTTGTTCTAGTAGAATTATTTTTCCTAGCTTTGGTATTATTCCTCAGCACTTTATTTCTATTCTAGCACTGAACAAACATGTTAATTGCCAGTTTGTAACTTTCTCCAGAAGCCACTTGGAACTGGAATTAATTCTTTGTCTGGTACCTACTAGGTATTGGGTGTTGTATGATTGAGATGAGTGATATGATGAAAACAAATAAGCCATAATTGAAACCCATTTATTGTCCGTATCACATTGTACCTCAAATTTAATCAAGAAGGAACCCTATTAAATGACCTTACATAACCCGTACCATTATAATGGATGTCCACATAGCACTTAATTCAAAATTTTCTTTGTAAAGTATTTCATTTTCAACTCAAGAAAATTCAGCATACCTGCTCTGACTCTTTAGTGTCCTTGGAATTGGAGGTCTGGTTTTCTCCAATGACTCCAGGCTGCTCATTTTCCCACGGTAATTTGTTTTTCCCTTTTCCAGCACTTAATACCCTTCGGGTACAGATGGTTGGACTGTAGGAGCCATACAGCTGCATGCTGTCCCTCGTGTGGTCACCACAATAACAGTGTGCACTCTGAGTTCTATTACCAGACATAAGCCAGTCTGTATCTGCTCCATGTGCCAAATGGCTTGACCTCCCCTGGGCAGAAGACGGCATGAGTATTGCATACTCCACAAACCCCTGTTCTGTTAGCCGTGGTAGAGTTTTTCTGGCCAATCTGGCCTGCACTGCATTCATCACACCATCCCCATTATCTTGTAATTCAACAGTATCTACAGCTTTAAAAAGGACATTGGTTTTACCTGAGCCCATGGATGAAGCCAAGACAGCAAAGGCTTCCAGAGCTGCCTGGCGTACCCTGCGTTTGCTATCTACCAGAGCTGGAGCAAGATCAAAAGACAGTTTGGCTAAGTCGAAATCCTCACTGGGATAGGTCAGGAGGGAACAGATGCAAATGTTCACTACTTCCTCTCTTACTCTGGAATGCTTATGCTTAAGATTTTCCAGGAGCAAACAGAGTACCTGCTGAGGACCTACTTCCTTCATCAGCTTTAGAAAGATTTTCATGTACTCCTGCTTGATCACCAACTTGTTGTCGGCCAGCACTTTCACAGAGGCGGCTGTAATGGGTCCCAAGTACTGCTGTACCTGCTCTCCCAGGCGAAGGACCAGTAAATGCAGCACTTGAAGCGTGCCATGGACCACTTTGAAATTGGAATCGTCTAACAAATTATACAGTAAGCTAATGAAACCAACAAGACTAGAATGAGGGGTAGAGCTTGGGTTAAATTTTCCCAGCAACTGTTTTAGTTCTTCGACAGCCTGAGTCCTGTTCTTATAGTCTTCCTGATCCAGCAACCTTGCATGCAGCTCCTGAGGAATAATCCCAAATTTAAGATTGCTGTTGGAAAGAGTCACTACACAAGGGGCAGGGTCTTCAGAAAACCCAGAGGCTTCAAGCTCCAAATAATAAGGAACCTGATTCCCAAACTGGGACTCCAGGCGGCGATTGTAGTGCCTCCTCAAAGCAGAGGGCAGACGAGAGATGTAGGACTGAAACCTCTCTTGACCAAGTCGTTCTCCAATTTGTTGAAGCGTGGAGAACGCTGCCTCAGATTCTTCTTCCATCTCCTGATCGCCAAGCTTTCGGGCCAGGGCGATGATTACTTCCGTGAGATCCAAGCCCAGCAACAAATCCTCGGGAGTAAGCAAGATAGGGAGCAAGAGCGCAGTGGAAGCTCTAAGCCGGGCATCCGGACTTTCCAGGCCTTGTATAAGCGTTCTCAGTACCTGCCCAGAACTTCGCCTCAGACAAATATGCAGGATCTGCAGCGCATCTTTGCGGAGGGCTGGATTATCTTCTCGTAACGAGACGACTAGTTGAGGCAAAAGCGCTAAACTAAAGGCCTCTTCCAGCTGCACGGCCTCCCCCTGGCCCCGAAGGACGTCCGACAGCAGCTGCAAGCAGAGTCTCTTCTCATCACTACCACCCTCCACCAGCACTCGGCCCAGCGCCCGGTACAAGGCTTCCTTGCGGCGGGGAAAGCCAAGCCGGCCGCCCCGCCGCGGCAAGGCAGCCTGCAAAGCCTGGAACGCCTCGGACGGATCCGGGGCGGCGCGCAGGAGTTGAAGGAGCCGGGTCTCCTCCTCGTCTCCCCCCGACAGCCCACTCCCAGCCCCCGACCAGCTACTCGAGACGGCCTCCGCCGGCAGCAGGAGGGTCGAGGACAGGGGCGACGGCGTCGAGGGGCAGGAGCCGTGATCCCCGGCCGCCCCACGGCAGTAGTAGTTTTTCTCGCCTCTCATCGTGCCCCCGGCTCGGCGACCATCAGTCCCTGGGGCGGAAGGACGACCGCGGCTCGGGGGGCGATAGGGACCAAGGGTGGCAAGGGGCGGCGGCGGCAGGAGCAGCTCGGAAGGCGCGGCCGCCATGGAGGGTCGTCAGGGAGCGACGGCTGGAGGGAACCATCGCCGTCTTGGGAGGGCTGGATGAGGCCCAGCCTTCCAGCGCCTTCTCCGGGGCCCGAGGTGCAGAGGATGGGAAGGAACGGCTCGGGTCAGCGGCCGGGCCGCTCGGGCCTTCAACTCCCGGAGCCAGCCTCCGGCAAAATGGCCCCCGCCCGAGCCCGGGACCCCACAGCCGCCACCCGGCGTAACCAGGGCCACCACGTGACCAAACCGAGCGCTTCCATGGTGATGCACCCAGCTCGGTTCCCCTTGACCCGGAAACTAACATCCCGAGATGCATGCTGGGTCATGTAGTCCACGTAGGGAGTTGTGCCCAGGCAGAAGGCTCCTGGAAGAGGAAGTTGGGGCTGTTGGAACGCAGCCAGAGCGGTGAGGCGGGGGGGTCAAGACCTTGAACGGAAATGACGCGTCCCTGCTCGGGGCGGAAGTTTCCCGCCCCACCCGTAAGAGTTGAGGTTTGAGCAGCGCAAGTGAGGTTCTTGTCCGGGTTCCAGTTTTTCCGTGGCTCCTCCTCCTCCTCCTCCTGTCGTTGCAGGTGTTATTCCTGGGACTCAGGTATTTTCCGTTCTGCTATTATCCAATGGTGCAAGCTTTGGCCGAGTGTTGCCCGGTTGCACATGAGCCAGAGTAAGAGGTAAATGTCTGTACCGGAGCAGGCACACAGGCGACATGTTCTGCAGGGCTGCTTGCCATTGTAAACGTTCTACTTCTCTACCATCCTGAGTGAGATTCTTTTTTCTAGCTGACTGCTCATCAGTACAGGAGAACCCAACCAAAGTCAGTCTTAACAGACTGAATACTTTTATTTTTTTTCTTCCTTCTTCCTCCTTCTCCTCTTCCTCCTCCTCCTCCTCTTCTTCTTCTTTTCTTCTTCTTCTTTTTAAAATTATTATTATTCCTACTCTTTGGGGACCTTCCTTGTCCCGCCTTCCTCTTCCATGCTTTTTCCTCTCCTCGATTGCTGGCTGTGGAGTGTTAAAGGTTTCTGTCACTTTTCATTGTCCGCATCACTAAATCTTCTTAAAGATGTGCAGAATCTGTACTTCCCCGGGTATAGCTAACCGCTTTGCATTAGACGAAGTGCTCAAGATTTTTCTAACGCAGCTGCTCTGTGGGACTCAGCCCTTTCGCCCCACCTGTACTTCTCCAGTCTCCCAGTAGGATCCTCCAGCGTCTCTGCAGTCTTTCAGTCTCCTGGAGACGGAGATCGCTAGACAATTTCAGTGGTGGTGCAAGTTCTTGGCATCACCGTCCTAAGAGAATTCTGCCCAGAGGGCTTAGGGTTGATAGACCTTATTTTAAGCTAACTGAGAATTTGATGGCTGATGGGTGTTTTCCTCTTTGTAAATGAAACTATAAGTAGAATTGAGAGTATCTCCTGTAAGGTCAAATGCTTTGGGTATGAAAAAGCAACTTTTGTTTCTGTATTTGAAACATAATTGCTATTTGTAGCCCAAGTTGGCCTTGAAGTAACTCTTTTTTCTTTTTCAAGACAGGGTTTCTCTGTGTAACCTGTCATGGCCCTGTACTCTTGATTCTCCTGTCTTGAATGTTGAGATTACAAGTGTGCACTGCCAATCCAGGTTTAAAGACAAAAATTTTTTTTTGGGGGGGGGGCAGACTTTTTAAAGAAATAATACATCTGGGCAGAGGTGGCACACGCCTTTAATCCCAGCACTCGGGAGGCAGAGGCAGGCAGATCTCAGTGAGTTTAAGGCCAGCCTGGTCTACTAGTAATCGAGTTCCAGGACAGCCAAAGCTGTTCCACAGAGAATACCTGTCTCGAAAACCCCCCAAAAAAATTACTTTTCAGTGACCTAGTGAGAAAAGACTGAAGACTGAGTTATAATTTGAAGTTCCAAAGCAAGTATTTCTGCCCAAAGCAGTACCAAGTGGGATATATCTTGAAATCCTTTTTTTTTTTTCCTTCTTTGAGACAGGGTTTCCCTGTGTAGCCCTGGCTGTCCTGGAACTAACTCTGTAGATCAGGGTGGCCTGGAACTCAGAGATCCACCTGCCTCTGCCTCCAGAGTGCTGAGATTAAAGGTGTGAGCCACCATACCCCACTATATTACTTTTTGAAATCTTGGAATAATTGAGTCACATGTGCCAAAGTGCTTTATAACAATAAATTGATACTCCTGATGATGCAAGTTGAAATTTTATGGCACAATTTAAATATCATAGAGTTTTTTTTCTGTTTTCTTGTTTTTTTTTTTTTTAAAGAGTAGTCATATAGTCATACAACAACGAGGCTGTATGACCATGTCGCCTGTGCGTTGGTTTAAAGCCTAGGTAGTTCCCTCATTAGCTTTTGTTTTGTGTTTGTTTGCTGCTGTTGTTTTATTTTCTTTCACTGTGCTGGACATCGAACCCAGGGCTCTGCTTATGCTAGGGAAATGTTCTGCCTCTGAGCTACAGCCATGGCTTTCAGTGATCATTTTGATGTGTGAGTGGATCTACCTAAGTTTGGTTTAGTAAATGGTTTATTTTAGTAGAAAAACAGCAACAAAAGCACTGCTGTCCCCACCCCTTTTCTATTTTTAGAGGCAGAATAAGGATAGGAATGAAAACCAAAAGATGGATGGAACACCTGACAGTGAGAAAGAGTGCCTGCCAGGTGGCTGGGGCTTGGTAGAGCACTCGCCTAGCATATACAAGGTTCTGGATTACATTCATAATACTACAAAAACAAAACAAAACCCACGGGGCTTGGGACTTGCTAGATTCCCATTTCCAACCTAAAATGTTTAAGTGTATTCTTCTATTCATATGTGCTCAGACTTGAGGAACCCAGTCCACACAAAAAGAAACAGGAAACTGATGTATGCATTAGAATGTACACATTAGAATGCCAGTTTATGTTGGAATAGAAGGTGACTCTTCCTGGTGATCAGAATTTTCAGATTGAAAACTCCAGCATACTCTTCATGTATCTAAGAACTTAGGAAGCCAAGTTACTAACCAGACTAAGGTTGTGTGGTAATCAGTATCAAAGAAAAGGAACTTAGAAAGTCTTGAATGATATTTCATTATTAGTTATGGCAGAAATTTAAGAATGACCCTTTCCCTCTATAAAGAACACTACTCGAGGGGCCTGGGTCCATAAATCAAGCAGTTGCTCTGTTCTTTTCCTTTGAGCAAAGCAAGATGAGTCCTTTGTCTCAGGTCCCTGTAGCTCACTGTGTGTTACAGATTGTAATTTGTTTATGTCTCTTATGTTTTGTCTCCTTGAAGATTTGGAAAATACATTAGTTTGATTGTGGAGATTTAGGAAATGAGACTTCACTGTCAAATATCTTATTATCTCTTATGATCATCTTATAGATTATAAATCTTTTTGTTAATGTATATTTTATTTATATCTATTAAAAGTACTTAAGTTTCTTTTAGTCTTATTTTTGAAGCCTAGGAGTCCTTTCTGTATTTACTAGAAAAGCATTCATATGTAATAATAGAGTTCGATAAAGAACAGGGTATGTTTTTTCCTTTTGGATTTTCGAGACAGGATTTCTCTGTATCCCTTGGCTATCCAGGAACTCATTTTGTAGACCAAGCTGGCATTAAACTCAGATCTGCCTGCCTCTGTCTCCCAAGTGCTGGGAATAAAGGCATGTGCCAAAGAACAGGGTTTTAATAAGATTATAGAATATGAATACACTTTTTGTTGTATTGTAAAAGTAAACTTCAGAAAATTGAAAGAAAGTAGTTAGGACTATACTGAAAATTACAAATTTGAGTAAAGCAAAATTTCAATGATTTCAAAATAATTTAAACTAAGGTAGCAGATTGCAGGAAGGTATGTGCTTCCTACCTTCATTCTTTGAGCTGTACTTAAAAAGAATAAACACAGTTGCTCTAGAAGATAAATGTTTTATTTCCAGAGTCAGAGATAATGAATTTGTTGGATGAATCACTGTAGCAGACTTTCTTGGTCCACCAGCCCCAAAATCATGACATGGAGACTTAATATTACTTATGAATGCTCAGCCTTAGCTTAGGATTGTCCCACCAGCTCTTATAACTTAATTTAATCTGTTTCTCTTCATCTATGTTTTTCTTCGGGGCTTTTTAACTTTCTTTCATTCTGTATGTCCTTCTTTCCCGCTTCCTCTGTGTCTGTCTGTCTGGCAGCTGCCTGGCTGACTGGTCCTGGGCAGCTCCCTCTCTTCCTCATTCTCTCTCTCGCCTAGATTCCTCCTCCTACTTATTCTCTTTACCTGCCAGCCCCGCCTGTCCATCTGCTGCCTAGCTGTTGACCAGCTTTTTTTAAACCAATCAGGTGCCTTAAGCAGGCGAGGTAAAACAAATGCAACACATCTTTACATAGTTAAACATATATTCTATTCAACAACAAATCACTTTGTCCTTTGTGTGTTCTTACCCAAATTTTATAGGCATCCCTGAAATATTGGAAATGAAAATAAATTCTGTAAAGTATAAAAATATGTGTAATTTAAGAAGTTGTCATTAATAAGTACAATGGAAGTAAAAGGTTATTAACCAATAATTGTAGTCCATTTATTGTGTGCTGAATACTGTGCTAACTACTTAGTAAATATTAGCTCATCTAATCCTCATAACAGTTAGAGGTTCTATATTCTTCATTTGTATTAGATATATTTTAAGGATCAGAAGAAGAAAGTAAAACTCAAATTAGTCAGTTTAGCTGTTTGCTTAGAGCTTTTGGAACTTTGGTGAAAAGGGTGCTAAAACTGTAGGATAAAATTTGATTTTTTCCATAATTAATCTTTATATTTTTATGTATTTGATTATATATTTTTATCTATTCTTTTTCTGTTTCTGTTCTGAATCTTATTAGTTAATTATGTCAGAGCTTTAATAAGGTTAAGGAATTATGAGCTTTTGTTGTTTTGAGACAGGGTCTCCCTATATAGCCCTTGTTTTCTGCACATTTCCAAACCCAAAACATAAGGATTTATGTTAGTAACACACAGTTAATTTTACTTTTGTTTCTCTAGATATAATGAAAATAATTTTCAGAGAAAATGCAATATTGCTGCTTATTCTATAGATATATACTGGTAAATATATATTATAATTGGTTGAATTTTACTGTAAGGGAAACTGAACAATGGGAAAAGAATTTAATGACAGAGCAGTTATGATAAAAACCTGATTTGTTAAATTACATTATATATATATATATATATATATATATATATATGTATGTATATTTCAAAGCAACTCTCATTTCTTCTCTATTTACTTGCTGTGGCTGTGATCTATATTTATATGGCAGTTAATTGCCTCCCAGCTGATTTCAGTTTGTAGCTTAGATGTCAATTAAGTAGATAAGTACTAAACTCTCAGCCTGTTCTTTATTATCTTGGTTTTAGAATCTAAAATTATGAAATCTTCTTTTAACATATTAAGGGTATTGGCACAGCATGAGAATTATTAAAAATGAACTACAATGCTGTTGTGTGGTGATATTGTGTTCCCCAGTATATTGTTCACCATAATAAACTTATCTGGGGTCAGAGAACAGAACAGCCACTAGATATAGAGGCCAGATGGATCTCTGTGAGTTCAAAGTCACACTGGAAACAGCTAGGCATGGTGACACATGCCTTTAATCCCAGGAAGTGATGGCAGGAAGCAGAAATATATAAGGTATATAAGGCATGAAAACTAGGAACTAGAGCCTGGTTAAGCTTTTAGGCTTTTAGCAGCAGTTCAGCTGAGATCCATTTGGGAAAGGAGTCAGAGGTTTCCAGTCTGAGGAAACAGAATCAGTTGAGGAGCTGGCAAGGTGAGGCTGTGGCTTGTTCTGTTTCTCTGATCTTCCAGCGTTCGCCCCAGTACCTGGCTCCAGGTTTGTTTTTATTAATAAGACCCTTTAAGATTCGTGTTACACTGTTGCCTTGTTGAAACTTTAACATTGGTACTGTTTGTTCAGTATTGACTAATTGAGTTCACAGATATTTAGTACTCTTAAGTATTTGCTTTTAACAAAGGTTAAAGCAAATAATATGGCTAGCATATAGAAGCAATTCAGTATATCAAATCTTCTATTATACATCAACAGAAGGGAGTTGTTACTATCTGGATTCCTCTTTGGTTTGTTTTAATGCCCTGATATAATGTTTATGTGTTCTGGGCATTTACATATGTGTAAATTTATCATTTGTTTTTTGTAGGCTTACTTTTTAGATTTGTTTGTTTAAGACAGGATCTTGCCCTGTATCCTAGGCTGGTCTGGAACTCATCATAAATCCTCCTGCCTCAGCCACCTAAGTGCTTGGATTGCAGATGTGAACCACCAGTATCAGCTTTGATATCACTTATTTTATGTATTGATATATTAAATTAACATATGCCGAAGGTCATAGAGCTGTTAGGTAGCCAAATGTGGACTTAGCTCAGATTTGCCTGGTTCTGGTTCATATTGTTCACTGTTCTTTCCTGTTTTCAGTGGTACTTGCCCTTCCTTCTCTGTAAGGGTGTTATTGAGATAAATGAAACATAATAAAATTATTTGATAGCATGGGGTTTGAAGATCTGAAATTATTTTTTCTTTGAGTTACTTTTAGTCATTTATGGATAAATAGCTGAGAACCAAATATAATAAAAGTTACGAATATTGAATCAGTTACAAGTAAAATTTGCAGTATTTCGGCTAGAAATAGTTGACCTGATTCTCAGTGTTTGCAAAGTGAGAGTCACCGAGAGCGCTGAAGGCAGGCTGTCTAGCCTCCCCTCCCCTCTGTGTTTGCTCACTGTCTCTATCCATGAGGGGGCACAGAGTATTCCTTTCCAGCTGGTTCCCAAGTGATACTTTTGGTGCAAAGACCATATTTTAAACCCTATATTTGAATAGCTTCTGTAAATTTTTAAGATGTATTAAGAAAGGAAAGAGGTCAAAATAGAATTTTTAATAATGGAATATGGCAAACCTGATGTCATTAATTTTAAGTTCCTATTTTTTACCTTCCCCTTTTAAAGTTTTATTTATAATTATTTAATTGAGCATTAAAAATATGATTTATTTATGACATTTTAACTCCCAATACTTGTTAATTTAAAACTTTTTAGTTTTATTCATTGTTTGTATGTGTGAAAGAGAGAACAAATGTGTCACTCATTTGTTACAGAGGTTAGAGAACTGTGTATAGAGGTTAGAGAACTGTGAGTTTGGGGGATCAATTCAAACTCAGCCTTGAGGCCTGAATAGCAAAGTGTTTTCACCTGCTGGCCAATATGGTGGAAAGAGTGTGCACAAGTGTTCTTTACCAAAGACCTTTCTTCAATCTGTTTTTAGTTTTTGATAGTTTTTCTTTTTCACCTGCTGTGAAATAAACTGTTTGGAATGAGTAGTTCACACATTGGTTAAAATGAGATGAAGTACTCTGAGAATAAAAGTGTGTGGAAGCAGGTTTGCCATAGCACCTTACTGACCGTGCATCAACCAGAACACTGGAGAAGAGGAGGGCTTTTAGGAGCTTATGTGGGGGCATCCTCACTAACCTTTCCATCTATCCTCTAAGTGTGTCATGAGATAATTTCTCCCATGGTCCTAGTTATGATGATGTCCAGGGGTGAGGGGTTACCACACACCCTTTTAGAATAGAGCCTCAGAATATAAAACTGCTCGGTGTCACATAGGATAGGCTGGGATCCTTAAGAACTAATAGGAAGTCAGGCAGCCAGGCTCTTTTGCCTGGCACTGTTCTTTTCTCTGAGTGGGTCGAGGATCTAGGCAGTTTCCTATAGTGCTCTCTTTCTCCTGCTGTTTTTCTGCTGTCTTCAGAAGTCAACTATCTAAATCTACTTCATTATCCAAACCGAAAAGTGGCTCACTGTATCTTTACTGATAGAATTAGTCAGGCATTGGCCTTGCCCTAGTTCTCTTTGTTCAGTTGATAGTAAGCAAGCTTCCTTCTTTTTTTGGTAAACAGAAGAGAGTCACTTTTTAGGTGGTAAAACTCAAGTCTTCTTAAGGCTAATATTGATACAGATATCCAGTAACATCTAATAACTATTGGGTACTTACATGCCAGCAACAGAAAGACATTGCCCCCTTTTAATCCTGTTTTGCTGTGCTGTGCACATGAGAAAACTGAGACTTCAAGATGACCTTCACAGGTCATTAAACAATTTGGACAATATTATAGCCACAGCAGCCTGGTTCTAGAGCTAAGTCTCTTAAAATTATATTGTTGTGCCTGTCTAGATTTGTGTAATATGTATCATGTGTGTGCTTGCGTATTGTGTGTACATGTGTTCTTTACAAGTTATATTGTGTTATACTTTATACCTCATGTACCACAGACTCCAGAATGAATTTCTTGCCTAATACTAAGAGTTAGTACGACATAGAAAGCTAAATACCACTCAGGTAAACAACTAAAAAATTCATGAATACACAGTTGACAAAAATGTTAAGACCTTACTAATGGTCACTATTGTAAGCATTTCATATGTGTAAATTCATCTACTCCTGAAATCAACCCTTACTATAATTGAGCAGCATTTACCCCTTGGCCTGCCTGCCACATAACCCTGAGTTTTCCTTTTCTCTAGACTCAGTACCCTCAGTTTTATTGCTCATTTGACATGATCTGAGTTCTTCTCTTCACTGGGTATCATGGTTTGTTTCAATTCCCTCTAGGATGATGCCTAAAGTCTGTACCTGATGTGAACTGACATTTCCAGAACTAAGGGAACGTCTCCTTTCTGACATTCTGTGCATTACAGTTCTATTAATAAAGCTTAAACCCACATCAGACTAGGGTATTAAAGTGGTACTGAAGTTAAAATCCTTAAACCCTTAAAATATCCCTCAGATTAGTTATTTCTCTCCTTTGTGCTTGTATTTTATCCCTATTAAATTATGTTAAATGTTAGGTCTTTTGGTATCCTTAACTTGTTGTCCAGTGTTTTTGCTGCCCTTCATGGTCACATCATGATCACTACAAAGGGAAAGTGCAGAGCCTGGGGGTGGTGGTGGTGGTGGTGGTGGTGGTGGTGGTGGTGGTGGTGGTGGTGGTGGTGGTACACACCTTTAATCCCAGCACCCGAGAGGCAGAGCCAGGTGGAGCTCAGTGAGTTTGAGGCCAACCTGGGCTACAGAGTGAGTTCGAGGAAAGGCGCAAAGCTACATAGAGAAACCGTGTCTTGAAACCAAAACAAAAACCAAACAAACAAAACCCACAAAGGGAAAGGGCAGAGCCAGAGTATGGTCATCCTGATTCTACAGCACACCACTAGGATCACCCTCCAGTTCCCATCCTGATTCTACAGCACACCACTAGAATCACCTCCTGTCCCTGTTCTTTTAGAAGTATGCACTGCACATTTGCTTATTTACCTACCTGGACTAAATTATAATTTCAGGTTTGTTTTTAAAAATCTTGAGAGACATTATAAAGTTCTTTACTAGTCTCTAAACATAAAAATACACTTTTTGATAGAAAACTCTAACCTCATTGTGAGAAGAAACAAAGTCTCTGATGTGCCTTATTATTGTTAGCTCATTTAGACTAGACTTAATCCCTTTAAGGTGATCATAAATCACATTGTTACTAATGTTAGAGTGTTTTCTGGAGTTAAGATGAATCTTCTCAGACTTTTTATAAAATTTAGTCTTGCTTTTGAAATTAGTGTCCAGGGCTGTATCTCTGGTATTAGTTCAGAAGCTCATTTGTAGGTCTGTGTTACTATCTTGTTTAGTCTGGGAGAAATATGTTCTTATAAAGTATCTAGCTCTTCCTTTTTAACCTTTCTGTCTTCCATTTTCATTGTTCACTGTTCAGCCTGAATATGATTCTTCGTGTTAAGTCAGACAAAAGAGAATGTGTGTGTGTGTGGGGGGGGGGGGTTTACAAATCTGCACATACATAGTTAATTGCATGTAAAGGAATAGACTTTTAGAGAAAGTTAATATTAACCTAGACTTTTGAAAATTTGTATTGAGGAAAGGAGGATGAAAAAGGAAAGGTTATAGACAATACTTAGCACTTACTAAGAAAACATTTGGGAGATAGTACATTTTTTAAAAAGATTTATTTATTTATTATGTATATAACATTCTGCACCCAAGTATGCCTGTATGCCAGAAGAGGGCACCAGATCTTGTTATAGATGGCTGTGAGTCACCATGTCGTTGCTAGGAATTGAACTCAGGACCTCTGGAAGAACAGCCAGTGCTCTTAACCTCTGAGCCATCTCTCCAGCTCTGAGATAATACATTTTATAGAGAGCTGTAACATTAATAATTACATGAGCCATATTGGAGTGAAAGGCTATTGTGGGAAAGAATATAAATTAGTGAGCATGAAGGTCATAGGAAGAGACAGATTAATAAAGTGAATCTTATGGTGCTATATGGAGCTATATGTGTTATATATCCATATATGGAACTTGATGCTTTATAAAGTCATTGTCAATTGGTATTTTTTATGTTATTATTGAGCAAATAGCAAGTAGCTAGTGTTTCAAAACTAAAAATTTGACTGTAAGCAATGTTTTCTCCATATATTTGTATTTTATTGTAGTGATAGCTGAGTCTTTAATGAAAATACTCAATGAAACAGTTTGCATGTAAAAGTCCTTATTTGAGGGTTATCATACAACATGTTAGTTCTCTACTTCCTATAACAAAGGAGTTGCATTAAATGATAAAGTCCTTCCATCTCTAAAAGTCTCTATTTTAATGTTCACTGTTTAAAACCTAGCAAAATGGTGAATAAACAAGTTTGACATGTGCTCTTTGGAACAGACTCACAGTGGCATGGCTATTTTGAAATAACTGTCGGTGTCTTTTATTTTCTGTAGATGGACCACACATCCCCGACCTACATGCTTGCTAACTTAACCCACTTACATTCAGAACAACTTCTGCAGGGCTTGAATCTCCTTCGCCAGCATCACGAACTCTGTGACATCATTCTTCGAGTAGGTGATGTTAAAATCCATGCTCATAAAGTGGTACTTGCCAGCATCAGCCCGTACTTCAAAGCTATGTTCACTGGGAACCTTTCTGAGAAGGAGAACAATGAGGTTGAGTTTCAGAGCATTGATGAAGCTGCCCTGCAGGCCATTGTGGAGTATGCCTATACTGGGACAGTCTTCATTTCTCAGGATACAGTGGAGTCTCTCCTGCCCGCAGCAAACCTACTGCAGATAAAACTTGTCCTGAAAGAATGCTGTGCATTTCTTGAGAGCCAGCTTGACCCTGGGAACTGTATTGGAATTTCCCGTTTTGCAGAGACATATGGCTGTCATGACCTTTATTTGGCGGCTACTAAATACATATGCCAGAATTTTGAATCTGTTTGCCAGACAGAAGAGTTTTTTGAGCTTACGTATGCTGATTTGGATGAAATTGTCTCCAATGACTGCTTGAATGTCGCTACTGAAGAGACAGTTTTTTATGCATTAGAGTCTTGGATCAAGTATGATGTGCAAGAACGCCAGAAATACTTAGCACAGCTGCTGAACAGCGTTCGATTACCATTGCTGAGTGTTAAGTTCCTCACTAGGCTCTATGAAGCAAATCACCTTATCCGTGATGATCGTACGTGTAAACATCTGTTGAACGAAGCCCTAAAGTACCACTTCATGCCTGAACATAGACTCTCTCATCAGACAGTCTTGATGACGCGACCTCGCTGTGCTCCCAAAGTGTTGTGTGCAGTAGGAGGAAAATCAGGACTCTTTGCCTGTTTGGATAGGTAAATAAATGGGGTTTTTAAAGGAGTAATACTAACAGATGGTGTGCTTTTTAAATGTGCTAATTTTCTGTATTTAAAAAATAATTTTATTTTCCTTTTATTTGCTGTGTTGGTGTTCTTTCTCTCCTTTTTATTTCCTAAAATATTTATGAGGGTATTTTAATCATATTTCCGTACATTCTCTATTATACTCAATTATTAGTCTTTTCCTCACCCCAAGTGTGTACATTTCTCTATCCTGGTTATACTAATTTTTCTAATGTTTCATTGTTTTACTTCTTTCTCCTCCTCTTCCTCCCCTCTTCCCTTTTCTTGTTCTTCACCCTCTCCTCCTCCTCTTCTTTCTGACAGTGTGCTAAAGAAGAGAGCTAGGAACCTGTGATGAGGGCAGACTGAGGACACGAGGAGCTTTGAAGGAAAATAGTTAATTAGGAGAACATAAGTGAAATGAGAAAATGAGAAACTACTGTAAATAATAACTTGGGTGTGAATTTCTTTTTCATTGTGTTTTTTACAGTTGTAAAGAGTTCTTTTTATTTTCCTAATATTTTTACAGCAGGGATTGTCAGTGTGCTTCTGTGAAGAGCAAATAGGAGATATTTCAGACTGGTAGGCCCTCTTGTCTTTAATTCCACCATTGTGGGATGAGAGTAACCATAGACAGTATGTAAATGATGAAGCATGGATGTGTTCTAATAAAACTTTATTTGTAAAAGTTGATGGACTGAATTTTAGCCCATGGTTGTGTAGCTTGCCACCCCTTGATTTAGTTCTGTGTACAAGTCACCCTTCGACATTGACAACATAGCTTGAGGTTCTTTGTCTCTTCTTTCATAACCATCACTTCATGATTTTGATTTTTGATTTTATATTTTGTTCTTGAACAGAAACATCTGAGTATGTTTGAAAGAAGATATCAAAATGAAGAGGGGAGCAGGCTGAAGATATAGGACAAGGGATGGTCACTGGTAGATCAAGGTCTTGAAATAGTAGGACAGTAGTGGAAAAGAGGGGTTTGAATAGTTGGAGAAATACAGGTAGAACAGAGAGATGAGAGAAGGGGTCTGAGGAGATCCTTTAAGGTCTGCTAGAGAAGAAAGTGTGGGTTGGATAGGTAGCTTAGGAAATTTCTAAAAGAACCAAGCTGCTCCTTAGACACAGGGAGTAATACGGATGACAGTGTACTGAGAATACTTTAAGTAGCTGTGAAAATTTTAAATCTTCAGTGGATAAGTAGCAACACAATCTATACTCAACTCCATGAAAGTATCAATATAACTGATCACCATTTGTCCTTAGAAGACTTTTTTGGGGGATGAGTATAGTACCACACTCCTGTAATCCCAGGATTTGGGAGACAGGGGCAGGAAGATAGCCATGAGCTTGGTCATTCTGCTTTACCTAAGGAGTTCTAAGCCAACCAAGTCTACATAGTAAGACACTGCTTCTAATTAAAAACAAAAGAACAGCAACCCAAAAAAATCATTAAGATGAATACCTTTATGCCACATCTGCTTATATGAGTTACCAAACATGATTTAGGTCAGCAGAAATCCATGAATTCTAGATAATCCCCCTTTAGAACTTCTGGTTTCATTTCCACTGTGAGGTTTGTTTGTTTGTTTGTTTGTTTGTTTGTTTGTTTTTTCCTTACACCAACTGTATATTTTATTTTGTATCACCCACTGGGTATTTAGCAGTTCTGTTCAGTTCATCTCTGATGCTAACTCTCTTGAATTGGCCCAAACTGCGCAGGTAAAGGGCTTGGTCTCATAGTACTGCTCCTACTTCAGCTGCTAGCTTTTGTCATCACCAGTTACCTCGGTATATCTAAATCTTGTTTGCTGGTACTCTGGTTTCTGACCAACTCCTTTCATACCAGCTTATTTTAGTACATGTACTCTGTTATGGTTTGAATGTGCTCCCAAAGTTTATATGTTGAACCTAAATCCTCCATGCAATATTTCCCCAAAGGTGAAACCTTCAAGTGGAGTTAGATCCTGGGTGTGCCTGAATTAAGACCATTATCATGGAAGTGGATTTGTTCTAAAAGAGAGGAGTGTGGCTCCTTTGATCCCTCTTTGTGTGTTGCCAATAGCTTCTTCTACATTATTATGTAGTAAAAATGCCCTTGTCTGAGACAGACCCTTGATCTTGGGCCTGCATTACATACCATGAGCCAAATAATCTTCCATTGTTTATAATATCCCCAATCAATAATTTCTGTTACGGCAGAAAACAAACTGACAGGAAACTTGGTACAAGGAGACAGGCCTGTTGCTGTAACAAATACTTGGAAGTGTGGAAGCAGTTCGGAAACTGGGTAAGGGATACATGTTGCTCAGTTTTGGCAGATTTTTCTAGGTTTTCATGAGCAGAACATTAAAGACAGTTCTAGATTCAAGAAGCGGAAACAGTCTGAATCTTTTTAGACATTACCTGTGACAGTACATGGCCAGCATATTGGGAGAAGTATAGTTGGTAAAAGGCTGTTGTGATGTAGCCTTAGACAGATATGAAGAACACGGACTTGGAACTTGGAGGAAACGCCTCTCTTGCTATGCAATTGCAAAGAACACATCCCTCATTTTACATAATACAGCACATGAATGACAAACTGGGTTACCTGGCGAAAGAATGTCTAAGCAGCAGTTTTTCTGTGTGACTATTTTTTAAGTAAATATGCTTAAGATGTGAGAGGAAAGAAATGACCTAAAGATAGAGTGGGAAAGTTGAGACCTTCATAGCCTTCACATGTCAAGAGTTGAAAAGGTTTGCTTAAGAGCAAACCAAAGCTGTGACCATGTAAATCCACTAAAGAGACCAGCGTGGATATAAGGAAACCGGAAACTACCATCAGGAAAGGAAGAGACAGCATTTTGATAGTCTTTGTGGATCCTCTTTTTAACCACAGAGCCATAGCTCTAGGAGGGCGGAGCAGTTTTAGGCATAGGCCCAGGGCCCCCTCCACGGACCTGCAAACAAAGGCCATCTCAGGACCATCTGGGCCCAGCATTCAGCATAGCACTCTGACCACTCCAGCTGTTGTTCAAGCAGGTGCAGCTGCAGCTTGACCCACCAGAGATTCAGAACACACTTGTTGTGGCTTGTCTCCTTAGATTCCTAAGAATACATAGAAACAGTGGAAGGCCTAGGCAGAAATCTGTGGTAGAGATGGAACAGCTTCTGGGAGCCTACCACTTAAGTGCTGAACATCAAGGAGATGGGAGAACTATAGGCATTAAGACCCCACATACTGTGAGGTGTTGAGCAGACCGAATCCATAAAACCCTACATCGAGTTAAGGCTTCCTTAGGCCTTACGGGCCTGAATCCTACCTACCCCAGTATGCTCTGCCTCTGGAGTCAAAGGAGATTGGTCTCTGGTGGTTTCTTAGTCATGGGACAGATGTATACTATACCTTATTTAGCATTTTCTTTCTTTCTTTTTTTTTTTTTTTTTTTTTGGTTTTTCGAGACAGGGTTTCTCTGCGTAGCTTTGCGCCTTTCCTGGAGCTCACTTGGTAGCCCAGGCTGGCCTTGAACTCACAGAGATCCGCCTGGCTCTGCCTCCCGAGTGCTGGGATTAAAGGTGTGCGCCACCACCGCCCGGCTGCATTTTCTTTTTGATGAATTATTGTCTTGAGATCCATTGAGCACTTCTGGATATGTTGCCTATTATGAAATTGACTATAGGAGATGCTCAATCGAGGAGACACTTTAAGTATGAAATTCTAAGTGAAGGTATGTATTTTCAAATTTGTTAGATAAAATGGTTTTCTAGAGTAGTTTGTACCAGTTTACACTCTTAGCCACAGTGTGTCCATGGTTGCACAACACTCTTACCAGTAATTTTCTGCCTGTACTTCAGCAGTCTGGAAGGTACGTCATGATTTATTGTGGTTTTGATCTGTATAACCTTGATTGCTAATGCAAGTACACATTCTTGTTGATGGGCCATTTGAGTTTTTTAATCTATTATTTTTCTGCTTATTCATTAGTGTGGAGATGTACTTTCCCCAGAATGACTCTTGGATTGGTCTGGCGCCCCTAAATATTCCTCGCTATGAATTTGGAATATGTGTTTTAGATCAAAAAGTTTATGTTATAGGTGGTATTGAAACTAGTGTGAGTCCTGGTGTCACCGTGAGAAAACATGAAAATTCAGTGGAGTGTTGGGACCCTGATACAAATACCTGGACTTCTCTAGAGAGAATGAACGAGAGCAGAAGTACCCTTGGAGTAGTAGTCCTTGCTGGAGAACTTTATGCTTTAGGTGGATATGATGGACAGTCTTACTTGCAATCTGTAGAGAAGTATATCCCCAAAATAAGACAATGGCAACCTGTGGCCCCAATGACAACCACAAGAAGTTGTTTTGCTGCAGCTGTTCTGGATGGAATGATTTACGCCATTGGAGGGTATGGCCCCGCTCACATGAACAGGTATTTAACATAATAATCGAGTTGCTTGTGTTTGTAGGTTTTTGCAGAAACACAATGTACAGTCATTTTTGAATTTTAAATAATTTGTGTGTATAAATGGACTTTTAATATGCTTAAATAATATTGATAGGCATTTGGAAATTTAGACTGTCCTAAGTGTAATTGTATTTTATCACTGAGATTCATATCTCTCCTATTAAAGTTTATGATCAACTAGTGAACTACATTTTAGAGCTCAGAAAACCTAAAACAAATTAGACAGATTTAAAATTTTATATGATGCAATAATTTTGTATGTATTTATGTGTGTGCATGATTTTTTTCTTACATTGCTTAATAGAGTAAAGTGGAAGTACAATTCATGTATTCCAGTCAGTATAAAACATCATACAATTAAAATCTTGGGCCAGTAAGATTGCTCAGTGGGTAAATGTACTTGCTGCACCAGCCTGGCAAACTGAGTTCAGCCATGATGGAGGAAAGCGCCATTTCTCAAATGCTTCTCTCTTTTTTGTGGTATCTTCACACCCATATTTATGTATGGATAATATTTTTTAAAGAAGCAGCTTTTAAAACTCAAGCCTTATTTTATATTTTATTTGGGGTTCTATGGTCATAGTAGACATGTCATCACAGTACTAGAGTGAGGATGAGAGACTTCTGTTTCTATAGTATATTCTTGGAATAAAGGAGAAACACAGGTAAGAAAAAGTAAGGTCTGCAAGATACTGATTGTATGTACTGTGACTCATAGTTCTAAACCTTTGTTAAAAATTGATGTTCTAAGGAGTTTTCTCTCTTGGAGTGGTGTTTCACTCATTGTAAACAATCTATAATGAAAAAGTTTTGTGCTTATATATACTATACCATTTTGTATGAGGGATGGGAGCATCCATGGAATTGGTTCTGCAACCAATTCCTTGTGGATATCCTATCTAACTGTAGGAAAGAATAACATGCAGCTATTGTTATTTCCTGTTCACAAAGTAAACTTTTATACCTGAAATCTTATCTACAGATACCTAAATACTTGGGACAAATTACTGTTATTTTTATGTCTGTTTTTTTTACTTAGTTTTTAAAACTGTGGTGGGTTTTAGTTTTGGTTTGGCAGAAAGAGTGACAAAGTGATCTATGAATTAATTCTTCCTCATGTAAACACTTGCAGTGTGGAGCGCTACGACCCAAGTAAAGACTCCTGGGAGATGGTTGCGTCCATGGCCGATAAAAGGATTCACTTTGGCGTCGGAGTTATGCTAGGCTTTATTTTTGTGGTAGGTGGGCACAATGGTGTCTCCCATTTGTCGAGCATCGAAAGATATGACCCGCATCAAAATCAGTGGACAGTGTGCAGACCAATGAAAGAGCCCAGGACAGGTAATATTTATTCAGTCATTCATTCATTCTTTTGTTTGTTCATTTTGTGGTACTGGGGATTGAAACCCAGGCTTGTGCATGTAAATATCCTAAACTGGAACTACATCTTGAGCTGTTAACTCATTAAACTCAAAATACAGGGCTGTGCTTTATGGAGTGATGTTCTTATAATACTAGTATCTTGTACCTTAACAGTAAGGATATTATTTTATCAGAAAAAATCTTGTGTAATTGTGTCTATGTGTTTATGTGTGTGTGTGAGAGAGAGAGAAATACATACAGAGACAGACACAGTGTGGTACATGGATATGGAGGTCAGAGAAAAATTTTACAGGAGTTGGTTCTCTGCTACCTTGTTTTGAGGGAGAGTCGCTTTTAAAATTCCTGCTGCTGTGCCTCATGCTGACCTGTAATCTTCCCGCCATCTCTCCTGACTCCATCTGCCCCCACAATAAGCTCAAGTTTACAGTATCTTTATTACATGCTGACTTTCTTTCCTTTGGGTGTGTTCCAAGAAATGGGATTGCTGGATGCTACAGTAGTTCTGTTTTTGGTATTGTGGGGAATTCCATACAGATTTCAGTCATAGACAATGATTTACACTTTCACCAATGGTCTATCAGTTCCTTTTCCATGTGTTCTCTCTAACGTGTTGTTTTCTTGAATATTAGCCATTCTCACTGGGGTAAGGTGGAGTCTCATGACATTTCTGGTCTGCATTATTTTATAGCTAAGGACAGTTGAACAGTTTTTCATGTATTTCTGATTTGTACTTTTGAGAGTTCTCTGTTGAGTTTGTTTGCTCATTTATTAATTGAAGTATTTGGATTTTTGTCTGATTTGAGTCATTTATGTATTCTGAATATTAGCTCCTTATTAGATAAATACCTAGCCTGGATTGTCTTCTGCTTGTAGGCTGCTGTTTCACTCTGGTAGGAGTTCCCTTTGCTGTCCAGTCCTATTTTCATTTGCTGTTTGTTGAACTGTTACAGTCCTGTTCAGAGAGTTACTATCTAATGCCTCTCTGACTTGAGCCATTTTCTATTTATTTTCTTCTTGCAGCTTCAAATTTTCAGATCATACATTAAGGCTTTTGATCTATTTTGAATGGATTTGCATACAGGGTGAGAGACTGGCAGCTAGTGTTATTCTTCTACATGCAGATTTCGGATTGTCCCAGCACCACTGTTAAAGAGGCTGTCTGTTTCCAGTGTATATTTTTGGCTCCGTTGTCAAGGTGGCTACAGCTGTGAGGATTGATTTCTAGGTCCTGTATTCTATCCCATTGACCTACATGTGGTTTTTTTGTCTTTGCCAAACAATATATTTTTATTTGGGAATCGAGACCATTCCTATTTAGAGTTATCATTAAAAGGTGTATATTAATTTCTGTCATTCGGTAGTTATGTGGTGTTTTCTCCGCTCTCTTTGGACTTCGTGTCCTGGTGTTATTTGTTCCCTGTGATCTCTTGAGTGTGCTTATCCTGTCGTCAGATTGAAGTATTCCTTCTAGTGTTGTCTATAATGTGTCATGGAGAATTGATTTTCTGATCTTGTCTACTCAGTGTTCCAGAGATCTCTTTTATCTGGATAGGCATTTCTCTCATAAGTTGTAAATTTTCTTCTGTGATTTATTGTACTGAAGATACTTTCTATGCCTTCAATCTGATTTTCTTCTCTTTCTGTCCTCTTTGGGTTCCTTAAACATATTTATAATTTCTGTTTTGAAATCATTGTCTTGTGTATCAACTAAGTCTCTCTTTCCAGGGAACATTACAATTAGGGGTGCTAATTTATAGGCATGTTGTCTTCATTATTCATGATGTTTATGGGGCCTAGGCACCTGGAGTTTGGTCATTACTGGTGGGGTTTTGGGGGGTTTGTTTTTGTTTTTTGCTATGGATATCTGGTCTCACCTATACATATGCATACAGCACATATACACAGAAAAAATAATAGAGAGTGCAAAGTAAATAGAGACAGCAGTCCAGAAAAGAGAGAGAGACACAGAGAAGAAAGGGAGGGAGGGAAAGAGGGAAGCTATCAGTACCTCTTTCTTCAGAGAAGCACTCACACACTGCACACCATATATATATACCACACACCACATACACCATACATACCACACACAAAGCAATACATACACTACATATGCCATACACCATACATATACCACACATGCCACATACAGCACACATACATAAATCACACACACATATACCGCACACCACATACACTATACATACCACACACAAATCATATATACCATTCATACACCACATACACCATACACCACACATATACCACACACACCACATACACTACATATATATACATACACCACACACAGACCATGCATAACACATACCACACACACCACATACACCACATACACCACAAATATTCATACACCCACAGACACATGCATACATACACTATACATACACATGACACATATCACACATACAACACACACACACACACACACACACACACACACGCACACACACTCTTTTGTTGTTTTCTAGATTTGGTGTGCAGAGGGTCAGTTTTTCCCCTCTAAAGTCCCTACAGTTTAGACTCCAAAGGGCTGTTTGCCATGTGAATCCTGTCAGAGTTTATCTGGTGTGTGGCCTGTGAATGTGGAAGTGCTGGCTCTACCCTCTGAACTGCTCCCCCAGATGAGTCTGGGGACACACCCTGCATGGATGAAGCCTCCTCTCAGAGGCACTCTGCCTGTGTGGCTTCAGCATGGGAGATTTCCACAACTTTTTGTGGTCCTCTGAGAATATACAAATCAGTCAAGCCAATTTTGTCTCTGGTAGCAGTAGCCAAATCACAGGGCTGTGGTTGATCTTGTGGGCCAGGGCTTTGCAATTCTTTACTCTAGCCACCTGTCTTGTACCCATACAACTTTTCTCTCATCTTACTGCTGCTTTGCTGGGTGTTCATCCTCAGCTTGCCTCTCAGTCAAAAAGATCTACAGTCAAGTAGATCTTTTCCCATGAGTCTCAGTCCAAGTCACAATGAGTTCTTGGTCACTTCGGCAGTGGGGGAAGGTGAGGCCTTTGTTGTTTAGAGATGTAGAAATGCAAGATGTTCTGCTTCCCCTGCCCAGGTCTGAGTGTGAGACCTCTGCTAAGCCAAAGTCACCTATAGTACCAGTGAGCAAGCTGGAAAGTACAGGGGGCCTCTCTGGCATCTGTGTGCCGCACAGGACACAAAATACAAAAACGCTTTTTTCTTTCTTTCTTTTGAGACAGGTTCTCATCAAGTAACTCTGGCTGCCCTGTAACTTGCTCTGAAGTACAGCTGGCCTTGAAGTCAGAGAGAGCCACTGCCCTGCCTCCAGAGGGCTAGGATCAAAGGCGTGCATCACCATGCCAAGCTAGAAATGGCATTATAAACTTCCTTTTTTCAGAGTCACCTTGGGCACGCGTGGAGTCCTCCAAGTCCTTCCATCTCTCACTGGAGGATTCTCCTCTCTCTGTGCTGTTTGCTTAGTGCTCTGTGGGAGGGTTTCCTTTTACAAATCTACTGTTCTGTCTGTATTCCACCTGGTCTCTGTCTGCAGCTTTCTCTTTCCCTCCCTTGCTTTTCCATATCATCCACCTCTCTCCACAGCCACATACCTAATGATTTCTTCAGATTCTTGAGAACGCTGAAAAGTACTGTGGGTTTACTTAAGGTTTATTTATTTATTTAGCCTGCTGTCTCTCCTGTCCCCTTCTCTCAGCTCTTCTATTTGTTTTCTAGTCACTGTCTTTGTGTTCACTATCAAATAGTCTTTCCTCTGCAAGTAGGATAGTTCAGTCAAAAAAAGGATCCAATTTTACGGTTTCTAGAGAAGA
This sequence comes from Peromyscus leucopus, assembly GCF_004664715.2. NCBI lineage: Eukaryota > Metazoa > Chordata > Mammalia > Rodentia > Cricetidae > Peromyscus > Peromyscus leucopus. Next base: position 32,540,533 of record NC_051075.1, on the reverse strand, counting down.
AAAAAATACATCCTTAGGTATAGGAGAAATTGTTATTTTTGAGCCCAAACTCAAATGACATTATTTTAAGGGCAGTTTTTTTGGTTGTTGTTGTTTGTTTTTTGTTTTTTTTGAGACAGGGCTTCTCTGTGTAGCTTTGCGCCTTTCCTGCATCTCACTCTGTAGCCCAGGTTGGCCTCGAAATAACCAAGATCCACCTGCCTCTGCCTCCCGAGTGCTGGGATTAAAGGCGTGCGCCACCACCGCCTGGAGAGCTTTCTTATTTTTATGATTAAAAAAACCTCCAGAATCATAAGAACTCAAGGAAATTAAAATACAAAGAACCATTTAAGTGTTTAGTATAGTTTCTCTGGCACACTCAATAAAAACAGTGAGAATGTTTTAAATGTGGGTAGACTTACTATTTTTAGAACTATAGGTGGTAATATCTAAGAGAGGATTTTTAAGTTATATAGTACAATGTATTTGAAAGCCTGATTGAATTTATAGAAAGACAAGCAAATATACATTAGAAATATATTGCTTTCTTCCTAGTATTTTAAGAATGCAAGCCAGCATACGCCTTTAATCTCAGCACTCAGGAGGTAGAGGCTGGCAGATCTTCCTGAGTTCAAGGCCAGCCTGCTCTACAAAGCAAGTTCCAGGACAGCCAGAGCTGTTACACAGAGAAAACTTGTCTTCAAAAAAAGAAAAAAGAAAAGAATGCCAGTCATCTTGATCTGATCATTGTACTTTCTATGCATGCATTGACATGTCACACTGTAACTTGTGAGCAAGTCCAATTACTGTGTGTCAAAACTAAAGCATATTTTGAAAGTACTTTCCTGTAGTAGGGAGGGAGAGTAGATTGAAGAGCAGAGGTGAAGGCAACTGACTGCTTTGTTTTGTTTTTGTCTTCTCTTGTAAGCCTATATTTCTATCATGTTTGTATAATTATAGTGATTGTTGAAATGAATTTTGAAAATGCATTGAAATATAAATTATTTTATTCTAAATGAGACATAATCTGCTTCATAATTCAGCTGTGTGTTCTTTTCTCCCCACCTGTCTTAGGAGTTGGTGCTGCAGTAATTGATAACTACCTTTATGTAGTCGGTGGTCACTCGGGGTCTTCCTATTTGAACACAGTACAGAAATACGACCCTATCTCAGATACATGGCTGGACTCAGCTGGCATGATATACTGTCGCTGCAATTTTGGATTAACAGCACTTTGAGAAGTGTGAACTTGTGGGAATCGCACATGGTGGTGCCATGGAAAGAAGGCCCAGTGTCCTGAAAACTGCATTGCTTTCTCTGTAACTTGAAGTGGCGTGAAGACTCAGAGCTTTGTTGGGTACTTTGAACAGACAAATAGTTTGAATTGCTCTTGATTATATAGTAAAACAATAATTAAGAAAAAAAAAAAGGAAGGGAAAAAAAAGGAAAGACCTAACCAATTAAATTGTGCACTTTTCTCCACTAAGACTGGGATAGACTAGTTTTTATAATCCTAAATGTAGAGAAAACCTTGCTGCTTTTTAATTTTGTTTTCAATAATTTTAGCTTATTTTTTTAAATCTGTATTTTGATTTACTAGGAAGAGAGAAGCTTCAGACCCTGGAGTATATTGAATGACTGGACAGAATGTGGATAGTGATTGTTGGATGTAAATTCATATGCTTAACATTGTTTTTTTTTTTTAAAAAGGGCTGCTTTTCCTTTGGGTACTTTTAAGGATTGTAAATACCATGTCAGTCATCTGAGGGCTCTTTCTGCTAAATGATTTTAGGGCTAATAGTGTGATAAAGTTGCAAAACAATGGCTTTTATTATCGTATTTGGGGCCCTGTTTAAGACAGGGCATATTTATTGTTTGTGCTTTTTCTGTGTGGGCTGATGACCTCCTCTGTGCTTTGGTGAGCATGGATAGAGAGCAAACCGCGTTGGTTTCAGCTGTTCTCTAGTGCTACACAGCAGGCTTCTGACAGTCGATGTAAATACATTTGGAAGCTGCCTGGTACCACCCTTGATGCATATTGTTGTTTTTATGTGTTCTTAATTTTAGTTTTTTAAGGTCCTAATTTTGTTTTCAGTGTTCAAATATAAAAATGGTGCTAACTGTAGGATGTATAACAAAGCTATAACCAATGTTATTTGGGTGTTCAGTGTAAGATGCATGATGTACTATGATAATCTTTTTCATTTTTTATTGGCTTGACTTCATTTGTGCTTATGGAAAATAATAGTGATTACATTAATGTTAACATCCAAAACCATCTGAATGGCTTGAGTTATACTTCCCATGGTTTTTGAATGGTGACTTAAAGAATGATGCTTTTTTTTTTTTTAATTTTCTTTCTTGTTCTAGAAATTACATGTCCTTTAATACAGACATACATGCACCAAATACAACATGCTAGGCAGGTGTGCATTACTTTTTTCATTTCTTAGGTAACTGAGTATTTTTAATTTATTGAGGAAAACTGGAACTCGATGTTTACTTGAATAAATGGTTCTAAATTTGGTTCTGCTTTGGTTAAAGAAACAATCTTTCACAACAAAACTGTTACAGCCACTGACAGCTTATTTAAAAAAAATAGTTAACTTATTCTAGCATGGTTTAGTAAATATCTGTTAGTCTTAACACATTAATTTGCATTTTATTTACTATGTTGGTACTTGCATTTTCGTATTTAGTAATTTTGTTTTCGTTTCCTTTATTTTTTTTCTTTTTTACCTACCTACTCTCTCTCTTTATAACTTCTACAAGACCAGTGAATATTTTTTCCTAAGAAAAAGAACTCATCCTGCATTCTTAAGTGCCATACTATTCTAACTATTGTTAAGAAGCCATTTGTAATTATAAAGCCTAGCTTTACCTGTTAGCATATATGTTATTACTCAAAAACTATAGCCGGGCAATTTGTAGATTTACTTGTTTTTCCATAAACTACCCATTGTAGATTTGAGACTATACTATGAAACTATGTAAAATCATCTTTAGTCATAAAGTAACACCATGCTTTACAAATATTTGCACAGATTATGAAGCCTTGCAAGTAATTTTTAGTCTCTTTTAACCTAGAACTCAGCAGAAGCTAATAAAATCAACTAAGTATTTTCTATGTCGCTTATTTGAATATCATAGTGACACATAGCAATAACTTTTTCATTGGTTTGAATAAATCTGTTGAATAGGAATAAGGTGCACTATTGTGGTTGGCCTAAACCTTATTTAAAGAAAAGCATTTTAAAGTAGATTCCAGCAGATACACACTTTTAAATCCTAAGCATAAATGTTTTTGTTTATATCAGTCAAATTATTAAATGTATCATTATGCTACTTTTAATCTCTTCCTCCCAGAAGTGAAGTGAATTTGAAAGACTAGAAAGTTATTTTAAACATAAACACATCTATTCTAATCATTCTGTTTTAACAGGGCTTTACTCATATATTGTTTCCAGTATGCAATTCCTATAAAATACATAGCCATTTGGTAGGTTAGATCAAAAGTATGTACTGACTATTATTTTTTTTTTAATCTTAAGTTTTATCTTGCTTAAAAACTAAATGCAAAACATTTTGGGCAACGGTAGGATCATGTTTCTGTGAACAAAGTACAGAAACATACAAAGCAGAAAAAATTGCACTCAAAATTTAGAAATACACTGTATTTTAGGAATCCTGTTGTATTGTTCATAGTAAGCAGAGCTACTATATGTCCTGACACCTGGTAAGTTTACAACAGAGATTTCTCTTCAAATTCGAGAAGTTTCATATGAATACTGTGCTGGTAAGTTGTGAATGTAAAGCTACATGTTTCCTATGCAAAACAGGATGAAATGTTAGATTTAAAATCTCCAGGTTTAATGTTTTTAGAAATATGTATGTATACATACACATTTGCATATACCAATATATACACATATACATTCAATAAATATTGGATACATATGTGTATCTATATTCACTCAAGAACTTGAAAGCAATGTAAGACTTCCCAGAAACATTTGGAAAAGAGTGAAAGGGACGTAGAGATCTGATCAATTGCAGTGCCACTTGTCCTCTAGAATTATGTTAATGAATGTGTATGCAATGTTTGGATATTTAATATTTATTTATGCAGTAATAGAACTTAATTGATTTTTAAGGTAAACCCAAAGGATATTTGCAAATTTCATGTTATTGCTAATATTTTAAATATGAATGAATATCAAATTATAGAATGTAGTATCAAATGATAGGAAAATGGCACTTGGTTTTGAAAGGTTTTTATAGTTCAACATATGTGGAGGATCTATATATGTGGAGATACCACGTTAGATGCTGTGGTGGCATCTACTGAAATGCAGATAGGCTACATTCTTCACTCAAAAGAGTAAACTATAATGGAGTTCATTCACTCCAATAATGATTATGAAAATCTGTAACCTAATTCCTTATTTCTAAGGTCATAGGAAGTGACTTGAAGCTTAGTTTATATATAAACAAATACTTAGTGTCCAGTTAGATTTTAGTGACATAAGCAAGATTTGTGAAAATTGTAATGTTTATAGAATCCATGTGGGGTTTGGAGAGATGGTTCATCAGTTAAGACTGACTGATGCTGTCAAAGAGGACCCAAGATTGGTTTCCAGCACTCAGAGAGGGATACAACTGTCCCACAGCTCCAGGGGATCTGATGCCTTTCTCTGGTCTCTTTGGGTGCACCACCACCACCACCACCCCCCCCCCACACACACACACAAATAAAAAAATAACTTTAAAAAAAAATTTCCATGTTTCCTGGAATTGGATGGTATATTTTCTAAAGGAAAAACAAAACTAGGAAAGACATGGACCCATTTTCTAGAACACCGTGGCTCTGGCTAACATTAAGGAAAATACATGTGTGTATTATGCTGGGTCCTGGTGTTTGTTTTCAGCTGTGACGGTGGATTCCTAGTGTTGTCACCAAAGTGCTCATTTTTAGGAAAATCAAATTCTACAGTGAAGTCAAGTTCAATCACTTGTGATAACCTCTCTAAACTTTCTATACAGAAAGTACACAAGCTCTGTGACGTGTCAAGTTAACATCCTGTTCTGCTAATCAACCCTCTCTTTCCCACTGTAGACAGCACTTTAATTAGACAAGATTTAATTAGATAATGATTCTGTGGCTGGGTATTTATTGGCTCTTCACTTCCAGTGTACTGAATTCAGTGTTGATATTCACATTTGGAAAATAAGTTTAATACATTTTGAATAGAAAAAGTTTACAAATCTTACTAGTGTGAATATGGTCAAATAAAAATCCAGTTTACATCTCGCAGAGAGAAAAATTGTCACCCATGTCTTTCATATTATATATCCGCATGTCTTCTACATTTAATTTTGTCAAGTTATCGTGTGAAGTCCCACTTACTTTAAAATACCAAGCAAAAAGTTCCAAGTTTGCCTTAATATACATGTGAAATTAAAGAACTGGATGATAATGCCTATATCTTTGCCTTATGAATTGTGCCGTGTCATGAACCAGAGATGGCTGTGCTTTTAACAGGATTCTAAAGCATTGTAGATGTGGAGTACCAGTGGGTGTCCTCTGTTGCAAAGAGTGTGGTTGGTTGGTTGTCAATAAGGTTCATGTTTAAATGTTTTGTACCTGTATTTTACCTCTGAATAGATACTTTTTAGCATCAGGGTTTTATTTTATTTTTGTTTACATAGTAAAGTGGCATTTAACTTGTTGAAGATTGTATTCTTTTTTATTTTATTTTAAGAGTTCTTTGTGCATATTATTGTGGTAATGCTCTGTAATGGTTATAGTTATATTTCACTTAATGTGAAATGTTTAAAATAAAACTGAAAAATGTAAATTTGTATCATGTAATAATTGTGAACTGAACTAATCTTTGTCATGTTCAGCTCTTCAGTCACTCAAGTTCTTTCGGATACATGGATGGATGGATGGATGAATGGATGGATGGTTGCATGGATGGATGGATTGATGTATGGATGTCTCAAAAGATAAGGTGCCGGAGTTTCACAGTACAAGCCTGTAATCCTAGTGAAGGAGGGTCAGGTGGACTTAGTCAAATCTGGAGAGCAGGGATAAACCCACCCCTTTAAGAGGGCCTGCTGCTTGCTCCAGGCTTGGACTATTGCCAACTCCTAATAGCATCTAGAAGAAAATTCCACTGGGGGAGAAAAGACCCTGTCTAAGAGAGGATACCCCAGCAATGGGCCGGGAAAGTGAGGGCCCAGGATCCAGAGCCCACAGCAGACTCCCAGCTGTTTGGCCGACCCATCTCCCTGGGAGCTGTTCTAAAGAGGCTGCAGTTTTTGCCCCCCTTCCCTCTCTCACCCTTCCCCGCTCTGTCCCACTCTCCCTCCACCCTTCTTCCTTTCCTTCCTTTCCTCCCATCTCATGCTGCTGCTTCCTCAGTGACTGGCTTTCATCTCCTGTCCTGTCACTTGGACTTTCCCACCCAGCATCTGCTGAATCTGTCCCATTACCTTTCTCTGGGTTGGTCTTCTTTCCAGGGCGTACAGTTCTTTGTCAGTCCCACAGAACAAACTCAGCGGTACCCTAGATCACTACCCCACACCCCCAGGACCTGGTAACCTTAACATCTGGAAACTGTTGGAAGCCAGCCCACTCTAAGGAGTTCGCTGAGTGGTAACCACTGCTTTACAGTCTCGTTAGCAGGTTATAATAAAGGCATGCCACAGGGCAAATTCTGCCCATGATTCAGACATTTACTAAACAAGCACTAAAGAGCTGAGTTGGTAAGCTCAATGTCTATCCTATGAGCGAGATTTACTTTAGGCAAACAAGGCAGTATCCCAGAGGAACCCATACTTTATAATCAGCATCAAGGAACCAGCAAGCTACAGTTGAAGCTGTATATAAGCAATTGAGACAGGTGCCATTTTTGTTACCATATTAATTATAAACCATAATTTTTCCATTATGACACTGGCAGTTCATATATATGTACCATGGACTCTGATCATATACACGTTAACATTTTTGTGCCCCCCCTTCCAGCTGGTCCCCTTTCCTTTCCAAATACAGTTCCCCTTCTACTTTTATGCCTTAAAAAAGATCCAAATTCCAGCCGGGCGGTGGTGGCGCACGCCTTTAATCCCAGCACTCGGGAGGCAGAGGCAGGCGGATCTTTGTGAGTTCGAGGCCAGCCTGGGCTACCAAGTGAGTTCCAGGAAAGGCGCAAAGCTACACAGAGAAACCCTGTCTCGAAAAACCAAAAAAAAAAAAAAAAAAAAAAAAAGATCCAAATTCCACATGTGAGAGAAAATAAGATAGTTGCCTTCCTGAGTCTGGCTTGGTCTATGAACCACTTCAGTAAATGGTCCTGACATTTAATGTGGTAATTATCATAACGGGGTTGGGGATTTAGCTCGGTGGTAGAGCACTTGCCTAACAAGCGCAAGGCCCTGGGTTTGGTCCTCAGCTCTGGAAAAAAAGATTATCAAAACAGTAGCTATGAAGGATCTGAAGTGGCTCGGTGGTTAAGAGCACTGGCTACACTTCCAGAGGACCCAGGTTCAATTCCCAGAACCTGCATAATAGCTTAGAACTGTCTGTAACTCCAGCTCCAGAGGACCCAGTGCCCTTTTCTGACTTCTACAGGTACCTCACACAAAGAGCACACAGACATACATGCAGGTAAAACATCCTTACTCATAAAATAATAAAGATCTCAAAAAAATAGCTGCCAATGAAACTGAAAAACGAAAGTACTTAGAGATTCCTTGTGTAAGGGTTACAAGCAAGCCAGACCCCCAAAACTGCGCTGAGGCCAAAGAACAAAGCTTTCCTGGGGTATGATCTGATCGACGGAGTCGAGAGAAGGGGGAGCAGCGCTGCCTGCAGGCGGATACCCCAGAACTGAGTCAGGAAACGGGGGGGGGGGGCCCTGGAGGAGTGCTACAAGCATGAAAATCGTCAACCTTTTTCTTTTAGGGAACTTCTGGTAATAACAGGATGCTGTGGTCTGTAGAGTGTATAGTTTTTATTTCCCTGGAAGGGCTTGCTCCCTCTTGGCCAGGGACTTGGGCCAGCCTGACACCTCAATTGTGAATTATGTGAGTACCAGTTCACTGTCCTATGCCTGATTTTTTTTCTTTTGAAAAAATGTTTTGTTTATTTATTTTTTTGATGGTGCTTTTTTCTTCCCCCAACTCCTTCCAGATCCTCCCTATCTACCCAACCCATGCTCTCTCTGAGTGTCACAGCTCTGGAGGGAAAGATACCCTGACTTATCTGAAGTGAGGCTATACCTAGAGATGCAAGAGACAGCTCTGGAGCTCAGGCCTGGAGGGAAAGGTATCCTGACTTGTTGGAAAGCCAGGCTATACCTGAAGCTGGGGTGCGGTGAGAGATGGTCTCCCCGCAAGATATGGCAATCCTGCTCCTCTTTTTGAGCCATGACAGCTGAACTTTGCTCCACCCCACCCCCTTAAGGGGGCTTCCCAGCAGAGCTCGGCTTCTCTCTGGCCCAAGATGTTGCTCCTTCTGCTTCACTCTGCTAAAGGGGAAATCCCTGCAGAACTGTAGCAATCTCCTGATCCAGTGAAGTTACTCTTTTCTGCTCAGCTTTGCTCAGCCCGGATAAGTCAACGTCTCAGCAAGGTTTTTTTTTCTACTCTAAGGGAACATCTCAGCAAGGTTTTTTTCTACTCTAAGGGAATGTCTCAGCAAGGTTTTTTCTACTCAGTTCCCTAAGGGACGTTTCAGCAAGGTTCTTCTGTTCTGTCGAATGAAGATCTTCACCCAAGACTTTTGAGAAAGATTTATTTGAGAAGGAGGAGTCCAGGAGAGTGGCTGCCTCTGCCAGGATGGGAAAGAACAGCCCACACCTGAACAGGCAGAGGAGCTTATGCAAGCCTTCTTAGGGGCGGAGTTTCTCCAGGGAGAAGATTTTCTGCTTACGGATTGGTTAGTTTTCTTGCTCGGGGACTGGTTAGTTTCATTGGTCAGGGCCAAACTATGTTTTTTCACTGGCCCCTTTTAGCCTTTTGATTCTAATTTTAGGGCCAGAGCATATTTCTTTCACTGGCTCTAATTCCAGGGACAAAGTGTGTTTCTCTGGCAGTGGTTCCAGTGTCAGGGCATGTTTCTTAGCTTCTGGGTTTAGGGCTAAAGGGTTTCTTTCCCTGGCTCTGGTTTCAGGGCCAGGGTGGCTTTCTTTCACTAGCTCTGGTGGGTTTCTTTGGCTGGCCTCTTTTTCCTACACTCTCATTAAAAAACAAAAAGCAAACAAAGCAAAGAAACACACAAAACTAGAAACCAAAATATACAAGCAAAAGACCGATTTAAAAAAAAGCAAAGAGCCCAAACAAAGCAATTTGAGATTAAAAAAAAAAAAAAAGACTACTGTGGACTACTGTGGAGTATTCCTTTTGACTGTGTTAATATGTGTCACTATGATTGAATTAATAAAGAAGCTGACTGGCCAATAGCTGGGCAGGTAGAGGTTAGGTGCGATTTTCAGATAAAAGAGAACATGAAGAAAAAGAGTCATTTCTGGAAATTGAGAGGAGACATGGAGAAGAGATGAATTTGCTATAGTAAGAGAAGCTATGGGAGGGGGAGGCTGGAGAGATGGCTCAGAGGTTAGGAACACTGGCTGCTCTTCCAGAGGTCCTTAGTTCAATTCCCAGCAACTACATGGTAGCTCACAACCATCTATAATGAGATCTAGTGTCCTCTTCTGGCCTGCAGTCATACATGCTGTATACATAAGTAAATAAATCTTTTTTTTTTTTTAAAGAGAAGATACCAAATCATGTGGCAGAGTGTAGTAAGAAATATGGGTTAATTTTAAATGTAAGAGTTCAATCCTGAGCTTATAATTTATAATTTAATGAATAATTAATAATTATTATTTAATGAATAATTTAATTATAATGAATTTATAATTAATAATAATTTATAATTAATAATAAGTCTCTGAATAGTTATTTGGGAGCAGCTACTAAGACACAGAGAAACTCCACCTACAGATTATAAAAATACCATTGAGTTTGTCTTGTGTTGGCCATCTACTACTGGACATGGGCCTTACCCTTAAGTGTGGTTAATACACCCATTGAATCCATTGGAGAAAACAAATTTTCCCTCTTGCCATGGATGTTGATTAGGGATTGGTTAGGGATGGGAGCTTGTGTCTACTTCTCCATCTTAGTGCTGAGACTTGGTCTGTATTGAACCTGTGCAGGCACTGTGTGTGTGTTGAGCCAGTTCCTGTGATTTCACATATTATGCCTACCTTCTTGATGTGGGAAATTCAGACTTAAAATTGGTACTTAAGAGATACAGCCTACAGTGTTTAAAGTGTATTGTACATGAAGTCAAGTATATTAAGAAGCACCTTGAAAGGAGTACATATTAAAATATTGAAATTAAGATTTCTTTTTTGGGAAGGTGCTATTTTGTTTTTCTTTTATGAGACAGGGTCTCTCTACATAGCTCTGGCTGTCCTGGAACTCATTATGTAGACCATGGTGACCTTGAACTCACAAAGATCCACCTGCCTCTGCCTCTCAAGTGCTGGAATTAAAATGTGTGCACCACCACACTAGAATGAAATTAAGATTTCTTATTTAGATGGATGCTTTCAAAGTTCTACATTTTTTCACTCGGGCGTTCCCAGAGAACATCTACATTACCCAGGAGTCACTGTAAGATCAATCAGCTTAGTAACTGCAAGTAATAAGGGAAGGTGAAAGAAGTGATATTCACCATATGCTATATTCTACTGGAAATGACAGAGTTCTCAAGACCACCCCTCCCCCAGTTCACACAAAGAGAACAGAAAATGTCCTGCTCCAGGAACTTCCTCTGGACTTCCTGGGTTCTGTCTTCAACTTGCTAGATGATTCTTTTGTTTGAGACAATTGTGTCGCAGAGGGATGGTGAACAATAATAAAATGAATTTCAAGAGTCTGAAATAAACTCAATGGAATGCAGAAGCCCTTCACATGCCAAATCAGACCTCAAGACCAGAAGTAAGTGTCATGCTCTGCATAGGCTGCATGGGGAGATCCTGTCTATGAAAAATAAATAAATAAATAAATAAATAAATAAATAAAGAAAGAAAGAAAGAAAGAAAGAAAACATGGAACAATCATTCAAATGGACAGATTAATTCAGAAAAGCTCTAGTAAAGTCCTTTCATTGGGTTTCTATAAATTTGACAACATTTTAAATTATTTAAAATATTTTTTGTAGTTTCTTTTTTTTCAAAAAGCAAGTAAGTTCAACATAATAGAACAAATCTGGATAAATTCAAAGTGTGTGTGAGGGAGAAGCATTTAATGAACTCCATGGAATATCCACATCCTGAGACACAACAATTGATTGAAACCACACAGCAAAGGAAACTCAGCAGAACACACAGTTAATAGATGGGAGAAAAAAATTTACCAGCTGTAATACTTCAGACAAGAGGTTGATATCCAGAATTTATAAAAAAAAAACTGCAAAAATTAAACACCAAGGGGTGGGGGGGGGGAACCACCAATCAACAAACGGCCAATAAATTGAATAGGCAGATTGGGAAAAAAAAACCACCACAAATGGACAATAACTACTTTTAAAGGTGTTCAATAGTCCTAGTCATTAGGGAAATTAAATCTATGAGATCCCATCTCACGGCAGTCATAAAGGCCATTGTCAAGACATCCAATGTTGGAGATGATGTCGAGAAAGGGGAACCCTTATTCACTGCAGTGGGAATGCAAATGAACACAACCAGTGTGATTAATCAATGTGGAGGTTCCTCAAAAAACTAAAAGGAGGACTAGTATATGAACTAGCTATTTTCACTCTTGGTCATATAACCATAGACCTCCATATCCTACCATGCAGATATATGTACTTCCATGTTCGTTGTTTTTCTATTCATGATAGAAAGGAACTAGTCAATCAGAAGATTCATGGATAATGATCTGATATATATATCCAGAATTTATAAAAAAATATGAATATTATTCAGGTCTAAAGAAAAATGAAATCAGAAAATTTGCAGGAAATTGGATGGACTTAGAGTGTATAACACACGAGATGACCCAGTCTCAGAAAAAAAACAGAAGCTCATGTTCTCCCTCATATGTTAATCTTAGCCTATAACGTATAAATATATCTAAATGAATGAATATATGGGTGTAGCGTGAATTATAATTGGTCTTAATAAAAACCCAGAGTCAGATATTGAGATGCTGAATCATCAGAGAAGTAAAGGAGCTAGCCAAAGTCACTTCTTACCTCCATGTCTCCTCAGACCGAAAAGGTATTCCTTGGCTCCTGGCTGCCAGGATATCTTTCCATTTGAGCTGTAATGCTTACATTTGGTGTCGTGACTAGGACAGGCTCTCCTGATGCCTGTGTTTCCCTGTCATGGTCTAAGCTGCACCAGGACGCTCTCCCTCATCTCCAGTCCACCTGCAGTAGACTCACCTTCCGGCTCAAGGATCTCTATCCATCAGCACCAATTAGCAGCAATTAGATAAGTTTCCCCTGTGGTCAGTGTAAAGATTTCCCTGAGTCTGAGGAAGTAAATGACTGTTGAGGGTCTGGCACCCCTCTGGTACTCTTGGAAGCAGAGGTACCCCCAGCCACAGTCTTAAAGGCTATGGTTGGCCTTCTTCACCTGACCCCATCCCACCCTTGGACCTGCCCTCTCCTCCTGTCTTCTCCTGGAGCTGCCCATAATCCCACAGCTCCCGTAGGCCCTTGTGGCTTTTGTGACTCCCTTTTCTAGCCCTTTCCTGTGGATGAAATCCTCCTGTTAGACCTCATTTTTTTTCTGGTCTTCTTGCCTCTTTGAAACCCTGATGGCTTAGCCAGGTTAAACCCCATGACCCCCACTGAGAGTGGTGATAACCCACTGAACGGCTTGGTCCTCATTCAGTCTCCCTTGGGTCCTAGGGGTGCCCACAACTACAGGCTGCAGTGACATTTTCCTTTTCTCTCATCCATGGGAACCTGTCGTCCATACCCTCTCATTCCTCCTTGGGATGCCTCTTAGAAAACCTCCAGTCTCTCCACCTGACACTGGACCCGAAGGACCCTAAATTTATTCACTTTTGCAATCAAAGTTAGCTTCAATACCCCTTAGATAATCAATCCAAAGGGCCACCTATTGGCACCTTAGATCCTATTATTATTTGGGACCTTTACATATACTGTGAGCGATCAGAGAAATGGACAGAGATTTCCCCATTCCCTATTTCTTGGCTCCAAGCCCTGTTTGTTTTTGTCTAGTCTCCCCTCTATGCATACATCCTGTGTAAAGGTCCTGTCTTTTAAGTTTCCATAGATGGATCTGTAAGTTTGTTGCAAGTGGGAGCTAGGAGCGAGACCTAGCAGAGGGGCAGAAGGCAAAGGAGCAGGCCAACTGCAACATGCACACACCCCACACACAGTCTTCACTGCCTACACCCTGCACACAGTCTTCATTGCCTACACCCTGCACACACTCCTCACTGCCTACAGCCTGCACACACTCTTCAGTGGCTACACCCTGCACACACTCTTCACTGCCTACACCCTGCACACACTCTCCACTGCCTACACCCTGCACACACTCCTCACTGTCTGGTGCTTCTCTCGGTTCCCTCCTGCAGAATCCTTTGTCTATAGGTAGGACTATATCAAAAATTTCTTACCTCTAAGCCTTCTTTGTTCTCAGCTTACTAGATTCAGTTTTACAGGGACTGGGGTGTCATTTAGGTATGAGTGGCATTAGACTGCTGTTTTATGCTGTCCCACTTGAATTAAAATCTGGCTGTGGAGTTAGGATATGGCTCCCCTTCCTCTAGACCGAAGCATGCTTGTTTAAAGGTTTCTTCCAAAATCTCTGCCCCTTATCAGGTGAGCCATCTGCAGTGTGACAGAAAGAAGAGCAAAACAAAATAAAGGGACAGACTATTCCCAATAGGGACTATTGCTACTCATCTCATACCCTTTTGATTTTGGTTTAACTCTCTAAAAATTCTGCTGATGTATAAATCTTATCTCCAGATTTGTAAAACTATTGTGTAAACTCCCTGAACCTCGAGATTTGGAAGCATATCGGGTCTGATTAAAACCCTGTAAAATCTGTAATGAAAGGATTAATTTAAAACTCACAACACCTGGGTTGATAGTTAAAAATCTATACATGAAACACGTGGCTTGCTGCCGCCTCAGCGGCTGTTCCCCTGGCTGGGATGGAGGTAGCCACGTGGCTGACAGCCACCTGTGCTAGGGTTGGAAAGGATGGACTTTGCCATGCGACCTCAGTCGCATTTTGACAAAAGTGACCACGTGACATAGCGACCCACAGAAAAAGGACTCCTCCTAGCTGAGAGGCCCAAACCAGATGATTCTTCTGCTATTTTCGATCACACCTCAATCCACAATCCCTTCTCTTCCTCTCCAGCCTCTCTGGTTTCTCTTTCTCCCTTTCTGTGACAGGCTGCCCACTCAGTCAGGACCAGGACCCTGAATGAAATTACAATATTGCAGGGACATCCTTGCTAGGAGTAAGTTTGTAATTTGCCTCCTGGTTGGCCACCCTTAAAGAGGGAAATTGTGAAAAAGATCCCAGAGGTCATCCAGAACAAGCATGATAACCCATCTTAATCCTACAAATCCCTGCGGAGGCCCTCTTATAAGACACCAGTCTGGATCCTGAGACTGCAGATGGAAAACAACTCCTTATGATCTTCTTCTCCCAGGGTTTCCCTGATATTAGGGTCAAACTTAAATGTCTAGAGAAAGGACCCTTGACTTCACAGGCAGAAGTCTTAGCAATTGCCTTTAAGTGTACCAAAGCCCCTAAACAAAAATACCCAATGCTAGAAAAGACCTTTCATTTGGCCATAGCAACTGCCCAGGCTCCCTGGCATCCCAAAGCCTGACAACCTCTGGGTCCCTGTTTCAAATGCGGTCAGTAGGATCACTGGGCCTGGGCCTGTCTGATCCCTCATAAACCACCCAGACCATGTCCAAGGTGCCATCAAGAAGGGCATTTGGGTGTTGACTGCCCCCACGTCCCTTGTGGTATGGGGACATCAAGCCCAGGTGGTCCTTCAGCTGGCATCCTAGATCTGGCCATGGATGACTGAGGGGATCCAGTCTCCTTTGGCCTGATCACTGCCATCTCTCACTAGAAGCCTCAGGTAGACACAACAGTATCAGGGTGATCTATCTCTCTCCTTCTGGACACTGGGGCTACCTATTTAGTCCTGATGGAGTTTTAGGGACCCACATCTTGTTCCGCTATTGTCAGGATAGGGTGACAGCTTGACCAGCCCCACCAAACCCCACCAAATATATCACAAGTACTCAATACCCATTCTCTGTCCATAGCTTCAGGGGACTTAAGCCTCTTATCTCTGACCTTTTAAGAAAGATTTTTCTTCTGAGTCTGGGTTACTTCACTCAGGATAATATTTTCTAGTTCCATCCATTTGCCTGCAAATTTCATGAGGTTATTGTTTTTCTCTGATGAGTAGTACTTCATTGTATATATGTACCCCATGTTCATAATCCATTCTTCAGCTGAGGGGCATCTAGGTTGTTTCCAGGTTCTGGCTATTACAAATAATGCTGCTATGAACATAGTTGAACATGTGTCTCTGTGGTATGATTGAGCATTCCTTGGGTATATGTCCAAGAGTGGTATAGCTGGGTCTTGAGGAAGATTGATTCCCAGTTTTCTGAGAAACCGCCATACTGATTTCCAGAGTGGTTGTACAAGTTTGCACTCCCACCAACAGGGGAGGAGTGTTCCCCTAGCTCCACATCCTCTCCAACATAAGCTGTCTTCATTGCTTTTGATCTTAGCCATTCTGACAGGTGTAAGATGGTATCTCAGAGTCATTTTGATTTGCATCTCCCTGATGACTAAGGATGCTGAGAAATTCCTTAAATGTCTTTTGGCCATTTGAGATTCTTCCTTTGAGAATTCTCTGTTTAGATCTGTAGCCCATTTTTTAATTGGATTGTTTGTTATTTTGATGTCTAGTTTCTTGAGTTCTTTATATATTTTGGAGATCAGCCAGCCCTCTGTCATATGTGGGGTTGGTGAAGATCTTTCCCCATTCTTGAGTTAATCTTGTATCCTGCCACATTACTGAAGGTGTTTATCAGCTGTAGGAGTTCCCTGGTAGAATTTTTTTGGTCACTTATATACACTATCATACCATCTGCAAATAGTGAAAGTTTGAATTCTTCCTTTCCAATTTGTATCCTCTTGATCTCCTTTTGTTGTCTTATTGCTCTAGCTAGAACTTCAAGTACTATATTGAATAAATATGGGGAGAGTGGACAGCCTTGTCTTGTTCCTGATTTTAGTGGAATTGCTTTGAGTTTCTCTCCATTTAATTTGATGTTGGCTGTTGGCTTGCTGTAAATTGTCTTTACTATGTTTAGGTATGTTCCTTGTATTCCTGATCTCTCTAAGACTTTTATGATGAAGGGGTGTTGGATTTTGTCAAAGGCCTTTTCAGCATCTAATGAGATGATCATGTGGGTTTTTTTTTTTCTTTCACTTTGTTTATATGGTGTATTACATTGACAGATTTTCGTATGTTGAATCAGTTGTGTAGCTTGATCTGCTTGGGGAGCTCCCTGGCGGTAGGATCAGAATCCATCCCTTGTGCAAGAGTGGGCTTTTTTGGAGCCCACTACCTATGATGGGACACCTCATGTAGCCTTGAGGCAGTGGGAATGGCTTGGACTTGCCTCTACTGGATGTGTCTCCCTATGGGAGGCCTTACCTTCTTGTAGAGGGGAGTAGGGAGTGGGTTGGCAAGGGGAGGTGGGGGGGGCAGGAGGAAAGAAGAGGGGGATCTTTGGTGTGTAAAAAGAATGCAAATTTTTTCTTAATAATAATAAAAAAGAAAGAGTCTTCCATGCTCTTTGGGCTGCCCACCTTGTGGGCATACTACCTGCAATGCTCTTCAAGATCCCACCATGTGTGCAGTTCGACTCACTAAGACACTTGCACTTCTCCAGCTGTTTTCTCCTCTACCTGCTCTAACCACTTGTCTTTCCCCTTCTACTGGGTAGGTGTCACTACGGAGCTCCCTGCTTTGTTTGCTTTTACTATGAAAGCCACACGGGTGTAACAGGATACCTTTCCCTCCAGAGCTGTAACACTTACAGGTATAGCCTGGCTTCTGACAGCCAGAATACCTTTCCCTTTACTATCTTTCCTTTCACAGCTTGACTTCAGATCACCAGGATGCCATTCTTTCCAGAGCTGTAACACTTACATTTTGGTGTTGAGACCCAGGACTAACTACTTCCCTAACTACTATAGGTTTTCTTCTCAGTTCATCCAGGATCTCCAATGGGTGGCTCAGACCATCCTTACCCTCCAGGGCCAAATAGACTCACTGGGGCACCATAAGTGCTACAAAATCAGTGAAGATTGTAACAGCAGAAAGAGGTGGTCTTTGTTTCCTCCTTGGGGAAGAGTGTTGCTTCTATGTCAACCAATCAGGTATAGTAAAAGACAAGATCTGACAACTCCAGATGGATCCCCAAAAAACATAAGGAACAGCTCGATGCTTCTTGTTAGGGGCTCATTAACAGTCCAATATGGAGATGGATGCTACCCCTTTTATCCTTTCTCCTGCTATTCTTAATCCTACTTGTCTCACCCTGCCTTATAAACCTCTTGTCTAGATTTCCTCAACAATAAATTCAAAAGATTTCTAACCAACTTTTAATCAGTTGCTATTACAGTATTACCAGCCCCTAGTTACAGAGCCAGAGGCCAGCGACTACCAGTTATACCCTGATAGTGAAGATCAATTTCATCCAATAGACTTCAACACCCTGATTCAGCAGGAAGTAGTCTAATGATAACATCTCCCCGTTTCCTATGAACTGTTTGTTTATCAATAATAAACAAAAAAGAGAGGAATGTAAGCCCCTCAAGTGGCCAGGCCCCTCCCCTGAGGACCTCTAACTGCCAGGTTCAACCCACAGAATACTCTAAAAAGCCCAATCTCTGGGCATGAAATCCCACCAATCTCCACTCTGGAAGCTCCATCCTAAAAAGTTCCACCCCCCTTCCCAAGAAACTCTGCATGAGCCTTGTATCCTGTTTAGTTTGCTGTTGTTTCTCACCTGAGCAGAGGCAGCCACCTCCCCATTTTTTCCCCTTCCAATAAATCTCTTATGTGAAGTTTGTTGTGTGGTATGACTTTGTAGTGTTCCTTGGCTTCTGGCTGCCAGGATACCTTTCCATCTGAGCTGTAGTGCTTACAAGTATGGTATAATATTTGAAATGGAGAACAAGAAAGGGTACTTTTTATAAGATTAAAATGCAAACTGGTGAGTTCACATATGGTATATATGTTATACTTTAATTTCTCTCAAGTTATAACATTTTTTCAATGCAAAGTTGGTCCTGAAATGGGCAGTGTCTACATGTGATTCCATGAGGGGTTGTTACCTTACTGGGAGATCTGAATTTTAAATTTTGTTTATTGTTTGAATATTCCTATAGGCTATAGTTCTTTGTAAGTACCATTAGTGTCTCTTATACTTTAAACATGAATTTAAGCTATTCATGTTTCTAGAGTGTGGAAATTGTTAAAAGTATGTTTAGAATATTATAATTTTGGAACTCAGAGTTTCCTGGGAATATGGATTCATTGTCCCAAGAATTTGAAAACACTAAAAATTGTCCCCACACCACTATATTTCATTATTCTATAAACTGTTATAACTAATAAATGAGTTTAGGAAAGTTGAAGGATAGAAAATAAAAACAAAATCAGTAATTACATGTGGCAGTAACAAATTACCTAAGAAAGAAATCGAAAAGGCAATTTCATTTACAGTAGCTATAAAAAATGCCTAGGAACAAATCTGTCTAATAAGTCTAGGAAAAAATTATCATGCACTGATGACAGAAATTAAAGAAGACACACACACATATGTACACACACACACACACACACACACTCCATGCATGAGCAAAGCAGCAAAGGTTCATTGGAGAATTGACATGCAAGAATGTCTATAATTCCCAAAGTGATTGGAAGATCCATTATAGTTTCTACCAAATACCAATGACAGCACAGTGGAAAAAAATTCTAAAATGTACATAAAGCATCACACTACTGCCTCACAAAATGGCATTACACTGCCATTCAAAGACCAATGGAATGGGGGGGGGCAGGAAGAGCCCACAAACAAAACCACAAATCTTACAGCCAACTGATTTGTGGACATCAGTGGGAAAACATACTCTGGAGAAAGGAAAGTTTTAAATAAATGGTGCTGGGGCAACTGTATATCAACATATAGTGGACTAAAACAAGGCTACCATGTGTCACCAGTTATCAAGATAAACTTGGTATGAAGAGGTAGATCTGCCAATAAAGTACTTGCTTTACAAATGTAAGGACCTGAATTTGATCTTCTGAACCTGTGGTAGTTTGAACATAATTGGCCCCCATAATCTCACAGGGAGTGGCACTATTAGGAGATGTGGCTTTGTTGGAATGGATTTAGCCTTGTTGAAGGAAGTGTGTCACTGTGGAGGTGGGCTTTGAGGTTGCCTATGCTCAGGATACCTCACAGTGTCTCAGTAGACTTTCTGTTGCCTGCAAGATGTAGGATTCTCAGCTACCTGTCCAATACTATATCTGCCTGCATCCCACCATGCTCCCCATTATGATAATAATGGACTGCACCTCTGAAACTGTAAGCAAACCACCTCAATTGAGTGTTTTTCTTATAAGTGTTGCTTTTTCTACTTGTCCCCACTGCCATGATATTCTTTCTCTTCTCAAGTCCAAAGCAATGGATCTAGCTGACCTTGGGTTGATACCTCAGAAGCTATGCTTAAAGTATATACTTTCTCTTTTACATATTTCCTTTAGGTATTTTTCAAATCAATGAAAAAGGTATTATTCTTTCTACAGGGATCTGAAGCCACTGACCTACTCCAGTTCTACAGAGACCTGAAGTCACAGACCTCTGACCTGTGACTGCATCTGCACTTATGTACACATACACACACAGACACATAATTCAAAACAAAAAAAATCTATAAAACATGGAACTACCCTATGTTCCAGTAGTCCCAATTCTGGGTATGTGTACAAAGGAAATGAATCCAGTATTCCAAAGCAATGTGAACACTCTTTTGTTTGTTGTAGCTTTTCCCAGCAGCCATGAAATGGAAACAATGAAAGTGTTCATCAGCTGATGAATACGCAAAGAAAATATAATTACACAATATTAGAATACCATTTGTGGTGGTTTCAATAGGAATGGTCCCCAAAGACATGTATGTGAATGCTTGGCCAATAGGAAATGGCACTATTAAGAGGTGTGACCTTGTTGGAGCAGGTGTGTCCTCATTGGAGAAAGTGTGTCACTGTGGGGAAAAGCTTTGAGGTCTCATACATGCTCAAGCTATGCACAGTATACAGTTTTTCCTTCTGCTGCCTGTGGATCAAGATGTAGGATTCTTGGCTCCTTCTCCAGCACCATGTCTCCCTGCACATCACCATGCTTCTTGCCATGATGATAATGGACTAAACCTCTGAAACTGTAAGCCAGTCCCAATTGAATGTTTTCCTTTATAAGAGCTGCTGTGGGAGACAGCGGACCTGAGCTCGTGGGAGCTCACCAACTCTGGATCGACAGCCAGGGAACCTTCATGGGGCTGACCTAAGCCCTCTGCATGTGTGTGACCGTGTGTAGCTTGGTCTGTTTGTGGGGCTCCCCTTGGGGTGGCATAGACGGGAGGGCTGCCAAGTGTTGGGTCAGCCTGGGCTACATAACAAGATTTCTATCTCCAAATGAGCAAACAAATAAGGTCATTAAAAAGTTTAATGTGGACAGGCCTTCCTGATGCCATTCAGCTCAGGAGGGTGCTAGCCAACTAAAGACCAGCCTAGGTCCTCAAGGCCTGGACTGGTGGGAAGACATCCATGGGCACACACAGTGCCTTATGGCGCCCAGTGGGTTGGTACCACTACGATGAGCAAATGTGTGGTGGAGAAATGAGAGAGAAGCAGAATGGCCCATGTGCTGTGGAAAGAGGTAAAACAGAAGTGAAGGTGAGCCAGGTGGCAGTGGCACATGCCTTTAATCTCAGCACTCCGGAGGCAGAGGCAGGCGGATCTCTGTGAGTTCAAGGCCAGCCTGGGCTACCGAGTGAGTTCCAGGAAAGGCGCAAAACTACACAGAGAAACCCTGTCTCGAAAAAACAAACAACTTGAAAAACCAAAAAAGAAAAAGAAAAGAAGTGAAGAAAGTAGGTAGCTAATATGGGTGGCCTGCTTGCCACGGGGGCCATGGTGATGTCCGGACCAGGGCTGCTGCTGGGGGCCATGTCTGGGTCCGTGGTCCTACCACAGCCGGGGTCTGTGTTTACATCCATGGCCCATGTTGCCCTGTGGCCATGTCGGTGTCTGAGGGCTGTGCTGCCACAGGGGCTATCCTGACATGAGTGACCGGCGCTGTGACATCTGGGACAGAGCTGCAGCTAAGGCCCATGTCTGGGTCCACGGCCCTACAGCATCCAGGGTCTGAGTTGATGCTGCAGGCTCCTGTTACCACCAAAGGCTGTGGGGATGTCCAGGGTCTGGCTTGTCCCCTGAAGCTATGCTGGTGTTCAAGAACCATGCTGCAGCCATGCCATACTGAGCTGAGTGGCCTGCTCTGCCAACCGGGGCCATGGTGATCCTCAGGACTGGGTTGCTGCTGAAGGCCTTGTCTGTCTTTGTGGTCCTATGGCAGCCCGCTTCTGTGTTAGCATCCATGGCCCATGTTGCTACCAAAGGCCACACGCAAGTCCAGGGTCTGGGTCTTGTGGGTGTCCAAGGGCGATATGGCCACCGGAGCCATGCTGGTCTGAGTGGCCTGTGCTGCTACACAGGGACCATGGTGTCATCCAGGTCCGATCTGCTGCTGAGGGCCATGTCTGGGTCCATGGCCCTAGAGCAGCCAGGGTCTGAGTTGGCTGTCCGTGGTCCTTGATGCGGCCGAGGGCCGTGTGATGGCCTGGAGTCTGGTCAGCCACCTGAGACCATGTTGGTGTCTGAGGGACTACTGCAGCTCATGTTAGATTTCAGGCATGCCAGTACGCCGGCAGTACTTTGCCCTGCTCAGGGTCCTGATAACGTAATACACCCATTGCTACCTGCTCTCTGTACACATGCGCTCTATCCCCTCATAAAAGGCGGGGCCCGCCCGCCTTCTCTCTCTTCTCTTTTTAGCCCCAGCCCGCTTTCTCTCTCCCCCCACCCCACTGTGTCCCTTCCTTCCCCTCCCCAGTAAATCCTCCACATGAGTTCTGTCATGTGGCCTGACTTTCTGGGGCCTTCTGCCATTTCTAAATTGTAACAGCCAGGACCATACAGATCTGAGCGGCTTTTGCTGCTACTTTGTGTCATGGTGATGTCTGGCCCAGAGCTGCAGCTGAGGGCCATGTCTGGGTCTGTGGCTCTACTGCAGCCAGGGTCTGTGTTGATGTCCATGGCTCCTGTTACCATTGAAGGCCACGTGAATGTCCAGGTTCGGGGCCGCAACCTGTGGCCTTATTGGTATCTGAGGGCTAAACCTCCACCAGGGCCATGCTAGTTCTGTGGTCTTGCTGCAGCTGGAGTCTGGGTTGGTGTCTGTGGCCTGTGTTACCACTGGGGGCAGTAGGAATCATGAGTGTTGAAGTCCGAGGGCCATGCTGAGATGGCACTGCCATTCACTGGACACTGCAGAAAGAGAGCTGGCCCTAATCCTCACGGGAGAGCCATCGTCCTCCACTAGGGAGAGATGGCCCCACCCTTCACCATGGCCCTCTTGGCATGGGCATAGGAGAGCTGGCTCCACCCCCACCTGAGGGCGGCAGCCCCAGGGGCCAGGACTAACTAGCTCAGCTACCACCTGGGCCCACAGCTGGGCCTTGGGTTGACCCATCCCAACATCTGCCACATCTATGACCTACTGGAGTGCGTGAAGGGACTGGTCCTGTGAAAATAACTGCCATGGAGGAGATATCATAGAGGAGTTTTGGTGAGGGTCTAGTGATGATGGTGTACCAGAAACCAGAGGCCTTGAACCAGACCCAATGACTCATTGCAATGATCACTTGTAAGTAAAGCTGATTGGACAAAAGGGTCTACTGTGTGACACACTGTGGCTCCCAATGTCACTAAGATGAATGAAGAGGTGTTGGAAAGGGAGGGAAAGACAGAGGAACAAAGAGGGTTTTTTGTTTTTTGTGTGGTTTGGTTTTAATTTTTTTAAATTTTATTTTGGAGGGAGGGGATGCTGCAAGGGCAGATATGGGGGTACTGGGCAATGAGTAAAATTGGAGTACATGATGTGAAATTCCCGAAGAATCAATAAAGAAATTGTTACATAAAAGAGTTTAGTGTATCCATTAAGGTGAAAAGGAATAAGCAAAGAGTATCCTTTTCCACTGCCTTTCTTTTACATAATGTATCAGAGTAATCAAATGATTGCTTTGCAATACTTTGAAATATTTCCTTTGTAGAATCCCAGAAAGTAAATATTGAAGGAACGACAGGATTGGTAAATCATCCACAACTTCAGCAGCAACCACCAAGAGCTGCTAAAGCTACATAGATTTGAAAGAGAGCCTGACAAATTTCACAATTAAGCTTGGTATCACTAGAAGTGGAATTACCAGTCATATGTACTTTGTGAGCTGATGCCTTGTCTTTCTAAATAGACTTCCTAAAATGAATGAATTGGAAAATTAAAAAAAAAAAATAGAAAACTCTATACCCAAATTTCAATTTATGGAAAATTTGCGCAAGACATGTTAAATAATACAAAGAAAGCAGGGAGTCTAATCCAAGAACTGGGGCAATCGACTGCACAATCACTTGTTTATTCAACAAAGATAATGCTTGAGAAAGGAGGAAAGGAGGAATCCTTAGTCCAGAAAGCAGTAAGAGACTTAACATGCAACTATTGACCTTGTTTAGATTCTTGTTTAGCTAGTGGTAACCCTTTTCTAGAAAATTAGTGAAGAATTAATGTCAAGTGAACATGAAATGTTGCAAAAAGCACTAATTTTTAAAAGTGTGATTGTTTCATCTGACCAATACAATAAAATGTTTAAATATCTTTATTAACCAGAGAGAGTCTCATTTACTTATCTATCACAACACATGCTCTCTGGGATTTTTTTTTTTTTTGTAAAGGTGTGGTGAATAAATGGAGGATTAGTTGCATTAGAGGGGGTGCAGTAAAGAAACTGCCAAAATAACTCCCTTCTCAATTGGGAGAAGGTTTTTCCTATGAATAATAGAGAGAAAATATTTAGAGGCATCTTGAAGAGTCCAGAGCTGTTGCAGAGTATTTGTTCACACTGTGAAGATGTGCCTTTGTCAAGGCACCTTCTGATTGGTTTACTAAAGAGCTGAATGGTCAATAGCTAGACGGGAAGAGGTTGGGCGGGACTTCCAGGGACAGAGAGGACTCTGGGAAGAAGAAAGGTGGAGTTGACAGCCAGATGCAGAGGAAGCAGGATCGCCGTACAGAGATGCCAGGGAGGCACTGAAGAGGTCGGGCATATGGTAGAGAGTGGAGTTAACCAAGCCACAAGGAAGAATGTAAATTAATAAAAGCAGGTTAATTTAAGTTATAAGAGCTAGTGGGACAAGCCTAAACTAATACAAGTTTTCATAATTAATAATAAGCCACCATGTTGTTACTTGTAAGCTGGCAGCCCAAATAAAAGTTTGACAATAAGAGCAGAGAAAAATAAAATACAAAACAAACAAACAAAAACAAAAACGAAGCAAAAAAACAGACTAGACATAGCCAGGTGAGGGAAGCAGAGAAGAGAGGCTAGCAGGAATAGCAAGAGATAAAATACCAAGCATAGCAAGAGAGGGAATAGCAGAGAATAATGGGTTATAACACAGAGTAGCTGGGGGGTGGGGCAGAGGAAGCCAGCTTCTATCTAACTGCCAGAAATCCTTCTATAGTCCAGCTTGAATAAAGCCAAGACTGTCATTTCAGGACATGGGCATTGCTTTTTGAACTTTGGAGAATTGGAGTTTCCTTTGGACTGGACATTAACAAAATGTGGTTAATAGTTGAAGCTGGGTGATAGGAACATGGAAGATTCATCTCCATCAAAAACTAATAAAAAGCCTGGGTATCAAAGCTCACCTGGACTGATGTAGAAGTCTCATCACAGTACATGGTTTTGTTCCTGGCCTTTCATTCCAGTTTGGCCCCAGAAAATTTTCTTGGCATCTCATTATTTTAGACTCCTGTAATACATCTATTATAATATTTTACACAAGCATCACCTTGACTCATAACTGCCCCCAGATGAGAGACCCATCTACCGGTTTTACAAAACAACCCAAGAAATACGGTGACATTTGGCTAGAGCAGCACATACTTCTCTCTTCTGAGTGAGCAAGTGGAGCAGTGAATCTGAGCTATCTCATTTCATTTTCACAAAGGATTGCAGGATATGGTTTACATTGCTCTTTTACATAGGCAAACTTTTCTTTCCTGCCTGCCAGTTCCCAAATAACCAACACGGAGACTCAATATTAATTATAAATGCTCAGCCGATAGCTTAGACTTGTTACTAACTAGCTCTGACAACTAAACCATATTTCTTATACCCTGTGCCACATGGTGGTACCTTTTCTCAGTACGGCATGCTCATCTTCTGCTTCCTTTGCATCTGCTGGCAACTCCTCAGACTCTGCCCTTCTTCTTCCTAGTGCCCTCCTAGTCTGGCTCTCCTGCTCAGTGTCCTCCTGCCCAGCTACTGGACAATCAGCTTTTTATTAACCATGAGAGCAATACATTGTCGCAATGTACAGAAGGATTATTCCATAGCACTTTTACATCTTCCTTCATGACTTGCACATGATGAGGCTGACAGATTTTACAATGGTTTTTGAGTCATGTGAAAATTCTCTGTGCATACCTTTTAATTTAAAAAGCAGGATTTTAGGGAGCAGTCACTTAACCAAGACGTCTCAGTATCAATATTTTAATATGTGCTCCCCTTCAAATAAAAATGTTTTATTTCATGTATAATTTAAATAATTCAGGCTACATTAAGTGAGCTCCACCTTCAACTGTGAGTTGCTCTCACCAAGAATGCAGTTGAGGGGTCAGAGAGATGGCTCCGTGGTTAAGAGTGCTTAGTGTTCTTGCAGAGGGCCTAAATTTGGTTTCCAGCACCCACATCCAGTGGGTCATAACCACTTATAACTCCAGCTTTAAGAGATGAAGCTTGCACACACAAGCACACACAAACACACACACACCTCAGTAATTTTTTTTTTAAATGAACACAGCTGACAGTCACCTGACATTCTCATAGGCAGTTCTGGTTGAGAGCCACCAGGGGCCATTTACATGCCAAGACTATGATCTGCCACTGACCTGCATGCCTAGCTTCCGCTACATTCTAGTGTTCACTCTCCTCTTAGAGTTCTCTCAGCCTGGATAACTGAGAGCACTGTGCCAGCTTCTAGCAGACTACTACAAGGCCCTAGCTCCCTTGCTGTGTTCTCTTCAGTTTTATACAGCTTACCATGTAGTCTTTTAGAAAGGCTTCTACCACATAAAATAATTATCACTAAGCAGGGAAATTATCTTTTTCCTCTTTATATATTTTATATTCACTGCTTTACACATGATTTAAAATGAGACAAAAATTCCAAGTCAAATAATACAGCTGCAGCCAGGTATACAAGCAAGTTTCTACCTTTTCTGTACTGCACACAAGCTAACATATGCACATATACAAACACACATGTACAAACACACACATGTGTATACACCTTTTCCATGCTGCACACAAATGATCATGTGTACACACACAATTTTCTTACCACACACAAGCTAACACACACATATGTACACATACTACATAGAAACACTCATGCATAAAAATCATTTTTTAAGAAGTAAATCTAGGCTGGGTGGTGGTGGTGCACACCTTTAATCCCAGCACTCGGGAGGCAGAGGCAGGCAGATCTCTGTGTTTGAGGTCAGCCTGGTCTACAGAGCAAGATCCAGGACAGGCTCCAAAGCCACACAGAGAAACCCTGTCTTGAAACTGCCCCCCCCCCAAAAAAAAGAGTAAATCTAAGATTGGCACAAGTTGGAAGGTGACACCACTCACCCTAACCCAATCCCAAGTGTAGTCAAACCAATAAAATTACTTCTTCCACTTTAGGTGGCAGTTTGTGGCATTTTGATTAAAGAAATACTGTCTTTTTTTTCTGACCCCCCCCCCTTTTCAGACTGATTTCACAAAGGGTGTTTGATTTCAAAAGAAAATCCTCCTTTGCTACCATCACATTCTATAGATACTCTGGTTGATTTCATTTGACTCTATCAACTGTTTGCCAGTTGTGGGTAATTTCTTTTCTAAAAGCCAGTGACCTGTTCTTCAACCTAACCACTCAGGGCCCAGAAGTCATATTTAAATCTCACCACACATTAGTGATATAAGCTACTACTAATTTTCTTTCATGATATAATAATACGTAGATAATTTTTTAAAATTCTAAAAAACCAGTCGGGCGGTGGTGGCACATGTCTTTAATCCCAGCACTCGGGAGGCAGAGGCAGGCGGATCTCTGTGAGTTTGAGGCCAGCCTGGGCTACCAAGTGAGTTCCAGGAAAGGCGCAAAGCTACACAGAGAAACCCTGTTTTGAAAAACCAAAAAAAAAAAAAAAAAAAAAGAAAAAAAAAAAAATTCTAAAAAACATTCATAAGAGAATCTGGGAGACTGTCTATACACAAAAGAGGTAGAAATATGTTTTATTAGCATGTTCAAGGTAATAAAAATTTTAACATCTTAACCCTCACAACAACCCTGTGAGGTAGGTAAGTCATTGAACAATAAACTAATATCCTAATAAAGTGCAATTCCCTGAAGAATCTGCATTAAGAACAACTTAAGTCATTAATAATGTAACCGTACATGTAGTTGCTAGTATCTGTATGTTGTATAGTTTGATTCATGCAATACATTGTTAGTAGAAAAGCTTGCTGTCAATCAAATCCCATTACCATACTTGGGGAACTATTTAAATAAACCCTGGGTGATTTTGTTTTAAATGCCATTCTTATTCTTGTATTAAAAATAATTTTCATAATATTTACTCCAAGTGAGACAGTGTTAGCAAGATTTCACCCACATTTACCAATCCTTACAGCAAATTTTCTCAACACGGCACCATAGCAATGTAAGATTTATAATGAAACTTTAGCAGTTTGGTATTTGGCAGTGAACTCTGCATTCATGTAAAGTCTTCAGATATACTGCACTCAATCTCGAACCCAAATACAAAATGATGTTATTTTATTGTAATGTAAACACTAAAATTAATGATAGTTCATCAAGTATTCTCCCTTGAAAATATTCTCCTTTTAAATTGCAAAAAGATGAGTGACTTTAGGTTATTTATAACAAAACACGTATTCTGTTAACCATCAGATGCTGACTTCGCCTCCATGGCATTACAAACCCAGGCCTCCTGATGTCAGTGAGCAGTTTCAAGGGAGCCACATGTTACAATTTTTAAAAAATCTGAATTAGAATAAATATTACTAGGTACCCCACTTTCCTCTTAAATATATAAACACATTTCTATTGTTAGTCTAACACTAATAAATATCCAGCTGCCTAGTATTTTTGACAGTTGCCTTGTCTGCAAAATAACTTAGAAGAGAATTTTCATTCCATTTAATGGTAAGATATTTAGGATTGTTATACAATGTGTTTGTAATGTTTACATTAACTGAAGTCAGAGGCTGGAAATGCACTGGAGGGTGTACATTTCAGCAAATAGTTATAGTAACTTACTACTACAATGAAATGGTTTAATCTACAAAAAAAAATTTGCCAATATATTTTTTAATTACCACAAAGAAATTAGCAAAGGGTAAAATAAACTAAGCAATGGGTAAAATAAGCTATCCATAAGCCGTACATTCAAATCCTACTAAATCCAACAGTGCACTTTGGAGGTAAGGCAAAGAAATACAGTCAGATAATCAAAATACTGACTTTCACCCTAGGATTTACTCATATATCTAAAAAGAAAAATTTAGAATTAAAATGACAAAGTATTTTCTTGGATTTAAGGATAGAAATGTAAAAACTGTTGAGGTATATATAAATAAAAATTACAAAGGCCATAAGATATATTTTATTTGAATATAACATATGCTTGTATAAAAATAACCCAGAAAATACTTAAAAATGCATTTTTGCATAGATCTTCCATATAAAACATTTACCTGGGGCAAAACACTGACAAATACATCTCTGAAACTAGTATAGTTGAACCGTTTCCTTGGATACCAAGTATATACAGAACAAGAGCCCTTCCTCTAGGGGGCACGGGCAAGCGGGAGAACAATTGAATTCAGCATCAGTCTATATTTATTTCTCTGCTGCTCGAATATAAACCAATGATGACAAGAGGAGAAACTCTGGGGGTTTATTTAACAAAATTAAATTCACATTTCTGAGTCCATCATAGTGCATCCAATGTCCGTCTATCTGGAAAGCTGCAGAATAATGATGTTCCTCTTTGTTAAATAAAGTGGCACCTTCCAATAAATACCTGCAAATTATAAATATATATATACATATAATTTATATATAAAATACATAAAAAGATCAGATTTCATTTTTTATGGTAAACAGTTCTTAAGTTATTTTTAAAAAAATTTATTTGCTTTTACAGATATATACTACCATTTCTGCTTTATCAGTAAGGAAACTGATAAATGTTACAGATCTTGTAAAAGGCAGGACTAGGTTTGAAAACAGTCCTGTTCTATAATCAAGTCTCTGCTCATTATGCATGTTGCTAGTAACTGGCTTCCTCATAGTGGACTCTGATCACAGTCAGAATCCAGAAATCTAGAAAGCCTTGATTTATTTTAACATATCATCTTAATTTTTTTCCCTGAACCAGGGTCTCCCTGTGTAGCTCTGTCTGAACTCCCTGCTTACGACAGGTTAGCCTCAAACTCACCAGGCTCCTCCTGTCTGAGTTCAGACTACTGGGGTAAAGGCATGCACCACCATGTTCAGCTAACAGTATCTTCTTAATGGCTAGTCAAAATCACAGTTTCATAAACAAACAAACAACAAAAACTACCTACTTGTGATCAGATAAATCCAAGTAATAGGGTACATATGCCAGATCTTCAGGTTTCCAATGCTGCATATTCAACACAACAAAAGGGGGTGCCCCATGGCAGAAAACTCGTTGGGAAAATTCTCTTAAGCCACCACACCTAAAATGAAAATTGGGCATGAACATTATCATACATGGGACAAATGGCTTTTCAATACTTCTGAACTGTATTTAATTTTCTAGTAAGCACAGTTACTCTATTATAATGGGTAATGGTATGACTGTTTTATTACCTTATTTTCCTAGTCCCGGAGGTCTATATAGGGTCTATCCTCTATACTAGAAGTGATGCTTTAAGAACTTCTAGAAAAGTCAACTGTTTATATTAAGAGTTATAAAAGTATGAACCTGTTGAACCCTTGTAATAGCTTTTACTTATACATCCAGTTTTCTCTTCAAGGTGGTTTCAATGACTGAGGGAGAAAATGCCTCCTTTTTAGGTTTAGGATCTTCTATTAACATGAAGCAAATTCTCTTCTTTTTAGTATTAGTAAGTATTAAGCATATAGATCAAAACACAACTTTACAGTAAAATCTCGATTAACCGGAATGCTCAGGGCACAGTCTTCTGGTTGACAAACATTATTAACTACATTAAGTTAACCAGAAAATCATTTGCTTCAGTACTTGTTGCTAAAGTATGTAGGTTCCTTTTTTTTGTTTTGGTCTTAAAAATAATTAATGTATGCATCTTTATCTTTCTTTATTTTTATGATTTTTTAATTGTTTTGTAAGACCATTCTTCTAAATATTAACTTCTAATGTACAAAATAATGTAGACATAGAAATTGCTAAATGATTTGGATAAATATTTATGCCCTTTTGACTTTTTTAAAACTGTATTAAATTTCTTGGTTTTCATTTACCTTTTTCCTAAATGAGGAATGCAGGAAAAAGTCCATTTAATTGAGGGTCCTGATTAGCCGGGTTCCGGTTAACCAAGGTTTTATTGTACCTACTCAGCAATGAGGAAAGAAAGAAAAGGTGTTTGCTTTGTATTCGTCAATGAGCAATAGCACCATATTGTATATTTACAGCTGGTAACAAAACATAACATATGATGACATACTAAACTAGACTAGGAATACTGAAAAACTGTTAGGCTACATAAATATTTATGCATTGTTGTTTTAGAAGTGTATTAACTTCAGAGAGCTTACTAGTCTACATTTCTTTATAATGCAATAGAAATATTTTCAAATGTCTATCATGTACTCACCCACGCTCTTCACAAAGTTCAATCTTGGAACAGAATAACTCATCCACAGCCAGTCGTATCAAGTTTCCATGTGGAATTTCTTGGGGAGGACTACAATAATAGCAAAATCCAAGTAAGAAGGGATTTAACAGTTTAGGACATTATTAGAATGATAAATTTTAGAGGCTAAAGCATTATGAGCATAACAAATGATATGAAACATACAACCTCTGATATCTTTGGGTTTTTGGCTGTTTTAAGACAGGATCTCACCTTTAGCCCAGACTGGCCTGAAATTCACTCCATAGCCCAGGCTAGCTTCAGTGATCCATTTGATTCAACTCCATGCATGTTGGCATTACAGACATACAAGAGCATACATGATCAGCCTTGTGTTTTAGGCAGATACTATAGAAGCAGCTGAACTCTATAAATACTGCATGGATAAAGTTTCCTGTAAACTGATCCTGATGCACACAGTTGTTGCTATTTTCACTTTAAAAAAATGTGCCTTAACAGTTGAGTTCTGATGAGTAGAAAGTTGGATGCAGAGTGCAGACAGCAGCTGATTAGCAAAGTAAACCCACTAACAATTGTGATTTGTTTTTGTTGCCTCATCTGTTAGAAATGCTTGCTCTGCAAACTTCAGAGTCTGCTTTAAATACAAGATTATAAAACATAAGCTTAAAAAAGTTCTACAGTATAATGAAAGGCATTTTAAGTGAGAAAAATACAAAACAGTATTAACACAGAATTACAGTTATATAACTATTCACAGATTGACAAGATGCTATTTAAAAAAACTGAATTTATAAAGCACTTCAGTTCACTATGACAGAAAAAACTTCCCCTGGTGGGTTTCAAATCAACCCCATTTTACCAGCAATACAGGAAAATAGATGACATGTGAATATATACAAGATATATTTCCAATCTATTAAGCTATTGTTCCTGACTAGGGCCAAATTCACCCCTGGAAATGTCTGGATTCGCTTGTGGCATCAGTCCTTTTCCCTACCGGCCCCCTGAGACTTCAACGTCTGCCATCACTCCACCAGGTCTTCCCAGCTCGGCCTTCCCCAGCATCTTGGAGGTCTGTGTTCTCTCTGAAAGCCAAACACCACTCAGCTGCCCCCAGCAGTCTCCTCAGTCACATCCTCTCCAGAGACGAGAAGCCGAATTTGGAGTTTCTGTCTATAAATATTCTTGGCCTTTCCACAAAAGGGTATTTTTAGTTCTCTTGTTTATGTAGAACTAGTCTTCCTGACAGAGGACCATTCAAAAGATGAAACACACCCCCAAACATTAAAAATTTAGCATTTAAGAGGTTCAATCTTTGGCAGAGAACTTAGTAAACTTGGACCAGGGACGATTCCCTTTGCATATTGGACAATTTCTTTCTTTGCTACTAAGGAGCTTTCGGGTGGTTTTGCAGACAGACACATGTAATTAAGCAAAGCTCATTAACAAATAACGTGACAGGACAGAGTTGAGAGCGACTTACTTTATACTAATTGTGCGCTGCTGATCTTCCTGCACTCGGGTTGGGCAGCGCCAGTTAGAACAGTAACTCTCTTGAATGGTAGACATGAGATTTTCAAGATTTCTTGTAAAATTGTCATGCTCGTTCCCAAACAAATCGATTACTAATGAAGCTTTATGAACTTCAGATTTGTATTGCTGTTTTTCCATCTTGTCCCAAATCCAAAGCAGCTTCACAGTTGTAAAACTGTAGGTGTCCATTAAATAAAGAAAACAGTCTACAAACTCCCTGCCAAAGTGGAGAGAGAGTTCCCTGGGGAAATTTTCATTTTCATTAAGAATGACATACAGTAACATCAAGAATCCATCTATGGTGCAGGTATTTTTCAGTCTGATTTCAACATAGAGGGGTGTACAGGATACTGCTTTGCGGCCAGCTTTGATAGTAAAAACTCCTCCCCAAGGAAGAACAGGCCTCCAAAATGATCGATCTTGGTTATAGTTATTTTTAATTGATGCTTTGATCTCTTCAAACAGTGTCTTCATCCTGCATTTCAAAAGTGCAAAATAAAACATCTAATGGAAGGAGATATATTTAAATGAGAATAAATCTACTTACAGAGTCAAATTAGATTGTTAGGTGGCCTCCCAATATGAAAATAACAACAACAATAATTTAATGATTTTTTTTAAAAGTTTATTTTTATTTCATGTGCATTGATGTTTTGCCTGCATGCATGTCTGTGTGAGGGTGCCAGATCTCTTGGACCTGGACTTTCAGACAGTTATGAGCCACTATGTGGGTGCTGGGATTTGAAACCAGGTCCTCTGTAAAAGCAGCCAGTGCTCTTAACCACTGAGCCATCTCTCTAGCCTCTTAATTCCAGGAACTTTGATCTCGCTCTGTAGACCAGGCTGGCCTCGAACTCACCTGGCTCTGCCTCCCAAGTGCTGGGATTAAAAGTGTGCACCACCACCGCCCGGCTAATTTAATGATTTGCATGGCTCAGGCAATATGCATGGTCTTGGTCTCTGTAAAGATTGTTGAAGAAGTCAAAACCTAGGACAGCAAGATGGTACCATTCAAACCTGAAAACCTGACTTTAATCCCAGGAATCCACAGAAGGGTGGAAGGAGAGAATTAACTTCACAAAGTTGCCCTCTGACCTCCACACACATGCTGTGCTATGCATGGCCTTTCTCGAATGTGTATGCACACATACAAATAACAAATATCTCTTTTTAATTTTTTTTTTTTTAAAGAAAAGAGCTTTGAAGCCGGTGGTGGCGCACACCTTTAATCCCAGCACTTGAGAGGCAGAGGCAGGCAGATCTCTGTGAGTTCCAGGCCAGCCTGGTTTACAGAGTGAGTTTCAAGAAAGGCACCAAAGCTACACAAAGAAACCCTGCCTCAAAAAAACAAACAAAAAAAAAGGGGTGGGGGGAAGAGCTGGTGGTTAAGAGCACTTGCTGCTCTTGCAGAAGACATAGGTTCGGGTTCTCAGCACCCACATGGAGGGCTTACAACTGCCTTTACTCCAGTTCCAGGCAGTCCAAAGCATGTATACTGTACACACACACACACACACACACACACACACACACACACACACACAAAACACTTTAACACATAAAATTAGGTCAATCTTGAAAAAAAAAAACAAGCCAAATCTCTCTTTTTAAGGTGTAGAATGACCATCTGATGGGCCTTTGTATTAATTATATTAGTCTCTATCTGCGATATAAGAAAACCTTGCAATAAATTCTAAATGAAAATAAAACTACTAAAAGATTTAAACTTAGCCGGGCAGTGGTGGCGCACGCCTTTAATCCCAGCACTCGGGAGGCAGAGGCAGGCGGATCTCTGTGAGTTCGAGGCCAGTCTGGGCTACCAAGTGAGTTCCAGGAAAGGCGCAAAGCTACACAGAGAAACCCTGTCTCGAAAAACCAAAAAAAAAAAAAAAAAAGATTTAAACTTATGAAAATGTCATAGAGATTTGTTAAATTAACATGCTAATAAAAACTAAAGATACATATTGAATTTAATTGGTTTTATTCTTAATGTAAGCCGCTTTCTACCTTCCCAGGTACAAGTTGTACTTCAGTTCCTTGTTAATCCAGGCAGTTCCACTTAATAATCCACTGAAATGACACCTTCAGATATTTTCAAGCACAAAAGGGCCATCTCTTGGTCTTTATATTAATTGTACTGCAGAGGGTATCTAGGCTATAAAACAACCACCTAGAGACCTGTTGCTCTCCATGAAGGCTAATCTGGCATTTGACTTTGGAAGACACAAGAGAAGTGAGCAGAGCCCTTCAAACAGCAGCACAGCTATTATTTCTACTCACTGCGGGATATTTATGTGCATCCTAGATTTCTGCCAGTCCTCATTTGAACTACAGAGGCCATGCGATGCGACTCTCAGGCCATAATACCCTGATTCTCCCCTCTGCATGTTCTGGGAATAAACTGGAGTGTCCCTCCCCTTTCCTTGAGGACAGCCAGACACTGTAAAGTCACAGACACTACTTCAATAAAGGTGTTGTGTTCTATGTATGTTACATAAAGCAATAAAAACAAAACAAAACAAAACAACAACAACAAAAAAACCCAAACGGTTCTTGCTGAAATTGTTTCGTAAAAGTTGCTTCACTTTACTTGGAAAAATAACTATAAATTACAATACTGCTTTCTAATATGCTACTTTTACAGAAAAGTTTATTTTTAGGAAAACGGGGTGTATCTGAGCAATAGAAACAGGGAAAGAAATGGCTGAACTCGGTCTCTCTGTGTAGCTCTGGCTGTCCTGGAACTCACTCTGTAGACCAGGCTGGCCTTGAACTCAGAGATCCACCTGCCCGTGTCTCCAGAGTGCTGAGATTAAAGGTGTGAGCCAGTGTCTTATTTTGACCACCTTTTCTTATCAAATATTACATCCTCTTAAACAACACAAACACAACGATAAACCTGAGTTTTATGTCCAAAATTAAGTTCAAAACCATTCTGTGGTACTAGCAAATTCTGTTGTACATTAAACACGTACACTGCTTTCCACTTTAGGCAAGATATTGCATTCTAAATTACTTGGTACTATATTTAGTTTGAAATACGGGTGTTTATATTTAGTCTGTTAACACGCTGGCTCTCATCAATTACTGAATCAGCCGAGTGTGCCAAATCTGAAGCCAAGGAGACAAACATATTTCTTAATACAAATTGACCAGTTAGTTTCATTTAGTTTTTTTTTTTAATCCTAAGACTTTCAAGCATTTTAAAATGAGAAAAACTTTTCATGCTCTTCATTTTATCTCTTGAATCTTAAAGAATTTTGTAGCAAGGTTTAGGAGCTTGAGTTCGGATTCCTAAATATTATACTGGAAAGGAAGACTAAATCCTAGTGTTTCGGTTCCAATTATCTTTTGGATGTGGTCAAATGAAGAATAACCACAGCTATGAAAAGCAATGATTATAATCTGCAACGCTTAGACCGCATGGATACATAGAGCACGAACCTAACTTTAGAGGCAACACTGGAAGATCTTGAGTACACTTAAAATCCCAGCAATACATCGGTCAGTTGTGCAAATGTAAATTGCAGTAAAACTTGAAGAAAAAAAAAAAAAAAGGAGGTGGGGTCGGGGGAGCGATGGCTGCAAAGAGCTTTACTGAAATAGCCCCGAGTTTCCAGCATCCTTGGAGGATGCACTCGCCGGCTCTTCCCTGCCTCCATCCCAGCTCCTTCCGTTGGACCCAGCCTGGGAAACTCCCCAACCTCAATTTCTCCACCCGCGCGGTCATGCCCGGGGTGTGTGTATGTGTGTGTGTGTGTGTCACAGGGTGTTCCCCGGAGGGCTCGACCACCTGTCGCGGGAACCGAACCCCGCACAACCCAGGGTCGCGGGACTCGCCATCCTCCCAGGGGTGGGGTGGGGGGGTGGGGAGTCCACGCCCGCGCGGCCACGCCCACCCTCCCGCCGCCGCCGCCACCGCTGCCCGAGCCGCAGCCAGGCCTCGGGGGGCGCCGCGGGGCGGCCTCTCCGCGCCTACCTCCCGCGGGACCGAAGACCGCCGGTGCCGCCGCACCCGTCGCCGCCGCCGCTCGCTCATGGAGAGCCCGGGCCGCCGCCGCCGCGGCCGCCGCATCTACCAGCCCCTCCGGCTGCCTCGGCCGCCCCCGGCCAGCGTGCGGGGCTCCGGCACGGCCTCCATCGCGCCCGCCCGCCGCGGCGGCAGCCACCGCAGCCGCAGCGCCCAGCCCCACCCGAGCGGCCCACGCAGCCCGGAGGACCGCGGGGGCGCGGCGCGCGTCGCTTGTTACGGAGCAGGATTCCGCGGGCCGCCCCTCCCCCCCTCCCAGCCCCACGCACCACGGCCGGCCAGGCCAGGCCAGGCCAGCCGCCGGCGCCGCGCTGCTGCGCAGGCGCGAAGGCCCCGCCCTGCGTGCGCGTGTCGGGGTGCGTGTGTGTGTGTGTGTGTGTGTGTGTGTGTGTGTGTGTGTGTGTGTGTGTGTGTGTGTGTGTGTGTGAGAGAGAGTGTGTATGTGAGTGTGTGTGTGTGAGTGTGTGTGTACAGCCTTCAGATTTGCCCAATCGGAGCCGGGGTCAGGTGTAGGAGGGCGGGTCCTCGCGGGGAGGGGCGGGGCCCAGAGTGACAGGGTGGGTGGGGCAGCGGGAAATGGGCTGGGTTTTTGCCCGGAGGAGGAGGAGCTGCTGCTGTCTGGGCTGGAGCGGCTTGCTTGGCTTTTTGACTATTTTTTGGACTAGTTTTGGTTTTAGGCCTTTGGAATCCCTAACACACACAGCGAAAGTCTCTTTTTTTTTCTTTCCTCAATACATTATGACTCTGTGAGATATTGATTTGAATATATATATATATATATGAAAAAAAGTTGAATTGGTATCTTAAATACTGTTTAAGATTAGCCACAATGCTGTTTCTGTTTTGTTTTGGAGACAGGGTTTTTTTTTTTTAAACATTAATTATATTTATTCATTAATTTACATCCCGCCTGCAGTTTCCCCTCCCTCCTCTCCTCCCATCCCACTCCCCCCTCTTCTCCCATCCACTCCTCTGTTTCTGTTCAGAAAGGGGTAGGCCTCTTATGGGTATCAACAAAGCATGGCATATCAAGTTGAGGTAGGATTGAGCTCCTCCCCTTATATTAAGCCTGGACAAAGCAACCCAGTGTGAGGAATAGGTTTCCCCAAAGCCTGCCCAAGTGTTAGGGACAGCCCCTGCTCCCGCTGCTGGGAGTCCCACAAATAGACCAAGCTACATAACCGTCACACATATGTAGAGGGCATAGGGGGTTCCATGAAGGCTCCCTGGCTGTTGGTCCAGACTCTGAGAGCCCCTTGAACCACCCTCCACCCTCCACTCCCACTGCCCCCGACAGGGCTTCTTTGTGTAGTTCTGGCTGTCCTGGAACACACTCTGTAGACCAGGGCAGGGTGGCCTCGAACTTACAGAGGTCCACCTGTCTCTGCCTCCCGAGTGTGGGTTTTAAGGCATGCAGCGCCACCGCCTGGACACAATGCTGTATTTTACAACGGAAGAGAATACTATTTAAAAAAATAGCTTAAGGCTGTGTGCATGCCTTTAATCCAGGAGGCAGAGGCAGCGGATCTCTGTGAGTTCGAGGCCAGCCTGGGCTACAGAGTGAGTTCCAGGAAAGATGCAAAGCTACACAGAGAAACCCTGTCTCAATAAAACAAACAAACAAAAAACAAAAACAAAAAAATGCTTAAGTGCTGTGGGATGGTCTGTATGTCAAATTACTCTGATTGGTCAATAAATAAAACACTGATTGGCCAGTGGCTAGGCAGGAAGTATAGGCAGGACTAACAGAGGGGAGAAAAGAAAGAACAGGAAGGCGGAAGGAGTCACTGCCAGCCGCCGCCATGACAAGCAGCATGTGAAGATGCCGGTAAGCCACAAGCCACGTGGCAAGGTATAGATTTATGGAAATGAATTAATTTAAGATATAAGAACAGTTAGCAAGAAGCCTGCTACAGCCATACAGTTTGTAAGCAATAAAAGTCTCTGTGTTTACTTGGTTGGGTCTGAGCGGCTGTGGGACTGGTGGGTGACAAAGATTTGTCCTGACTGTGGGCAAGGCAGGAAAATTCTAGCTGCACTTAAGTCCCATTTTAGTGCTCAAAAATTAGAGATAAGTTTCCACACAAGAAGTGACAGAGACAGAAGCTCAAATTAGAGATGTTTAATTCTAGAGTTTGTGGATTTACCAACTACGAATTTTCGTTAGTATCTTTTCAATCCTCCAAGAGTTAAAGCCCTATGTGGCCCTGTACCTGCAAAGTATCCTTCAGAAAAACTACCTCCACTCTCAAGTAGAACTGGAGATGATGTTGAGAGTATGCAATTCAGTCTTTGAATAAAGACTGTAAAGGGGTCCAGAGTCTAGAATACAGATGGCAGATTTGAAGAGCTGAATGCCGGTCCATTACATGGGAGTTTTCACAGGCTGAGTATAACGATATAATGCTTATGCAAGGCTGTGTGAGGATCTTCCTCATAAATAACTCTAGATGGAGGCATGCAGACTAGGAAAAAAGCTTGAGTGCAGATGAGGGAGAGAAGAAACAAATGTTTCTCTAAGCAGAGGGAGGAAAAGAGAGTTCTGTCCAAAGAATAACAACTAGTAATCCTTGCAAAGCCAGTTCTTAATTTCTGGCTTTTGTTGTTTCTTATTGCATCTTACAGATGAGAATTACTGATACCATGAGAGATTAGACAAATTATTGTGTTGAAAATTTCATGTGATATTATCTCGCTGGAAGAACACCCCTTTAAAATATTTGTAAATGTTGGCCATATATTTAATTCACAATCTCTCCAAGATATAAAGAGTAGTTCATTCTTTTCTTAAAAACCGACAGAGATGGTGTGTGGAGAAGAGCAGCAAGATGTATCATTAAAGTGTGGGAAGGCCAGCTGGGGGGAGGCAGGTATGGATTCCTTGCATACTTAACATCATCCCCAAATGCCTTTGAAGACCTTAAACAAATTTCTGTCTCTCTTTCCACTCAGGAATCTGATGACCAAATTTAGGATTTTTAAAAAACAGCATTATTGAGGTGTAATTGACATATGGAACATATTTAAAGTGCATACTTTGGCATGTTTTGACATATGTGTGAAGCCACAAATTAACATGTGCATCACCCTCAGGTATCCTGGTGCCCCTTTATAGTTTCTTCCTTCCTGCCCCACACCTAAGCAACAAAAATAAGTTCTATTTTTGTTAGTGTGAATGCATCTCCATCTTCTTAAGTGGTACGTAAGTACAGTCACAGTAGGTACTCTTTTTCTGTTTGCCTTCTCTCATGCAGTATAATCGTTTGGATATTCATCTATGGTCTGCATAGTAGTTCCTTTTTTGTTTGCTAAATATATTTCATTGCGTGGATGAACTGCAGTTTCTTTTCTAGTCACCAGTTAATGGACAATTAGAGCATGTCTATTTTCAACCTGTTTTCAAGAGAGCTACTATGTGTAGCACAAATTGTTAGCAGGTCTTATTAATAAAATCAAACCTGGAGCCAGGTATTTGGGTGAACACTGGAAGATCAGAGAAACAGAACAAGCCATAGCCACTTCACCTTGTCAATTCTTTAGCTGATCCTGTTTCCTCAGACTGGAAGCCTCTGAGTCCTTTCCCAAATGGATCTCAGCTGAACTGCTGCTAAAAGCCTAAAATCTTAACCAGGCTCTAGTTCCTGGGTTTTATGCCTTATATACCTTTTTGTTTCCTGCCATCACTTCCTGGGATTAAAGTCATGTGCCACCATGCCTGGCAGTTTCTAGTGTGGCTTTGAACTCACAGAGATCTGGATGGATCTCTGCCTCCTAAGTGATAGGATTAAAGGTGTGTGTGCCACCATTTTCTGGCCTCTATGTCTATCTACTGGCTGTTCTGTTCTCTGACCCCAGATAAGTTTATTAAGGTGCACAATATATTGGGGAACACAATATCACCACAACTATGAAAATTTTCATGTAAGAAAATATGTATGTACATACATTTTCTTTGCTATTGTGTGAATAACTAAAGTGTAAGGACTGGATCATATGGTAGATGCATGTTTAACTTTTTAAGAAATTGCTACATTATCTTCCAAAGTAGATGAATGATTTTACATTCCCACCATGTAGGTTCCACTGGCTCCACATACTCACCAATATTTGCTACTTTTAGACTTTTTCCATGGGTGGTTGTGGCAATTATATGAGTTGTTACATGTTAAAAAAAGCAGGTAGGTCAGAATCTAGGGGACAGTAGCCACACAGGAGCT
Source organism: Peromyscus leucopus (assembly GCF_004664715.2). Classification (NCBI taxonomy): domain Eukaryota; kingdom Metazoa; phylum Chordata; class Mammalia; order Rodentia; family Cricetidae; genus Peromyscus; species Peromyscus leucopus. Next base: position 32,499,344 of record NC_051075.1, on the reverse strand, counting down.
AGCTCTCGGTAGTCAGTAAAGTGAGGGAAAAGGACCTTTGGTTAAAACTCCAAGCAACTCACATATGCTATGGTAAGGATGGACTTTAGGGATAAGGGGAGATTAAAGGTTAAGTTAACAAAATCTGGAGTACTGAAGCAGATGAGAAAGAGGGCTTGTACCTGGGTATGAGAAAACCAAGATAGACAAGAGGAGAGAGACAGGGCTCTGGGCCAGTGTCAGCGGGCTGCCTACCCATCTGTTTCCTCTCTGCCTCCCAGAGTCCAGGAAGAACCAATATAAGACACTATTGATGGCCTCTCATCTACTCTTGCTTCTGGTGTAGGTAATCAGAGCAGGCTATATTGTAAGAATAGCTTCTAACAAGCCATTTCCACCTAGTGTGTGTGTGTGTGTGTGTGTGTGTGTGTGTGTGTGTGTGTGACCTCAAAGCACTTCACAGACAAGAAGCTAAATAAGAGAGAACCCAAACTGGAGTGACGTGTTGGTGGTTGGGATAGGGTTAACTCTGTAAAGTTCCTACCTGGTCAGGTAAGTGTGAGAACACAGGAACCATGGTCTCATTGACAGCAAGACACTGACTGACCAGGTTGACAGTGGCAACGCCAGCCACGGCTCTCAGCCCGCAGACAGTCAAGAATGGCAGCCAACACAGCCCAAGTCAGCCTCCCTAGCTGGGTAGGCAGCTCATACACAGCACACGGTTGTCTTCCCGCTTGGGCCAGGAGAACACATATAGAGCGTGTGGGTCCTCCATTGGCTTACCTCATGGTTGCCCAGAGAACTAACCAGTCTCATACCAGTTACTTTAGCCTTTATCTAGTCTCTGCCTTACCCATTATAAGAACCATGGAAAAGGAAGTTTGGTGGTGTATTCTGGGTTGAAAACCATCCTACTGTGGGAACCTCTAGCAATTTTTCTTAATTTCTTACTTCTCCTCCATTTTGCACTTCTCTGTAATTCTCCTTAATAAATCTTCCTTCCACTTTGTACCCTCCCAGGAGTGTCTGTGTCTTTAATCTTCATTGGCAGGAGACAGTGACCTTGGAAACCTTGTCCTAATTTGATCTTCAGAGACAATTGTAGCTAGAGTTTTCCTGCCTGGCCCACAGTCAGGACAAATCTTGGTCACCCGCCAGTCCCATGGCCGCTCACACCCAACCAAGTAAACACAGAGACTTTTATTGCTTACAAACTGTATGGCCGTGGCAGGCTTTTTGCTAACTGTTCTTATAGCTTAAATTAATCCATTTCCATAGATCTATACCTTGCCACGTGGTTCATGGCTTACCAGCATCTTCACATGCTGCTTGTCATGGCAGTGGCTGGCAGTGACTCATTTTGCCTTCCTGTTCTCTCTTTTCTCCTCTCTGTTAGTCCCGCCTATACTTCCTGCCTAGCCACTGGCCAATCAGTGTTTTATTTATTGACCAATCAGAGCAATTTGACATACAGAACATCCCACAGCAGACAATGACTGTTTGTACCCAACACCTTAGATCTTTGGGTCTTGTACAACTAGGCAATGAAAAGTCCCATCATACTAAACCAAAACCAAAACCAAAACCAAAACCAAAAACCACCAATAGTTATTGAGTAGTGAAAAGAGGTAATGATAACAGCCAACACATTGGGAGGCTCTTATTTGTTTGATATGGAAACTCATATTGGAATTCTTTTTAAAGTGGAATGATTGCAATCATGTATAGTCCACATCAGTTTTTCCTAGTGTGCCTGCATTAAATTAAAACACACATTAACACTACTCCTGTCCCTCCCTTTTGATATAAGGACCATTTTACTAAGTGGCATTAGCCATTCACCTTCAATTGCCCCAACCTCAAGCCTCAAGCTAGAGCATTGCTTAGTCTGGTAGTGCATCTGTCTGAATGATGCAGCTAATACAGGGCCCATGACTCTTCGACTGGGTGAAAGCTTTTACAACTTTCAAATCTCGGAACACTTGAGTCTTGGCTTGGTCTGAAGGTTCAATCCAAGGGGTTAAATATAACACCACAAATGTGTCTGGTCTTTTCATGTGCTTTGTTATGTAACTTTCCTGCCTACCTGAGATAGGACATCTACACAGACCAAAGGCACAGTTTCACCCAAGCCTAACCCAGTAACTTAGTGAATTTACTGGGGTTACTTTCAGGAGTGTGGGTGAGGAGTTACAAGATCCTGGATGACCCAAAGCAGGTGCATGGCTGAGAAGTCCACCCCACTGTGGGAGATGGCTTGCAAAAGCTGGGTCCTTGGAGCTCCCCACACAACTTTGCAGGCAGCTCTGCTGGCCAGTGTCTCCTCTCTCCAGCAATGGTTTACTGCTTTTTATAACCTCGAGGAAAGTCTTTGTGAACCTTGCTAGCTCTTACTCAGGAGAGTGTTCCAATCCCAAGGAAATAGCTGTGTAAAGGGTCAGCTCACCACCAGAATCATTAGCTCCCTCCCCTCGATGCTGTAACACCATAAAACATTCTCTGTGTCTCTCTTCTCTCGGTGAGTATATACATCTGTTCTCAGGCTTAATCTCTCTTTAAGTCTCCTAATGATCCAGATGGAAGATGAGCTCTCTAGCCACTATGGCTTCGTCATATTTTTGTCTTTATTATGGAGATGAATTTACTGTATCACAACATTTTTTTTGTCTGACTAATTAAATTTTTATTTTGTTTGTGAGCCAAAGCATGCTCACTATTTTAATGCTCCTCTCTGGCTGTGTTTGTTTCTAAGAAAAAAAATATCAGCAGAGTATGGGTTGAACCGTGTTTTCCCCATCTTTTCGTGGTGTTTGTTAATAATAATATAATTCCGAGAACTCTTGTAGTCTATTTATGACTCCCAGAAATGAATGTAACTGCACATACTTTCTTGCTTCTAAGCTGGAGATTAATCAGTGCTATCAGAATAGGATAAAGTTATAGCAAGTAGTTTCATTCTTCCAGTTGGCTATTCCTGTTTGCCAAGGAGATGCTTTTGGGTCAGGTCCATTTGTCTTTATGAATTATTCAACATCTGCTATGTAAAGATGTATGGACTCCACTCCTCTAACATGTAGGAGAGCTCTTCCCAAGCACTGCCTTACAGTTCTAAGAGGCAATTGTGGCTCAAAATGGCCTTGGTCCCTGTCCTCGTTCTCATTCTGTTGCTGTGATAAAACATCCTGCCAAAAAAAACAACTTAGAGGAGAGCGGGTTTATTTTAGTTCATGATTCCAGATTACAGTCCATCACTGTGGGGAAATCACAGTGGCAGGAGCTTGAGACAGGTAGTCACAGTTTATCCACAGTCAACAGTGACAGAGTGAACGCATGCTTGCTTAGTACTGTTTTCTCTACTTTCATAAAAGCTCAGGGTCCTAAATTGGGAATGGCGCTGCCCACTTTGGGCCTCCATTTTCCCACATTAATTAAGGTACTTAACATAGCCCCCAGTAGACAGGCCCACAAGCCAATCTGATTTAGATAGTCCCTTATTGAGACTCTCTTCCCCCATGACTCTGGGTTGTATCAAGTTGATAATTAAAACTGTTACAACCCATCACTCTTTCAACCTGACACACAAACACTTCACTTTAAGCAATAACCTTCCACCACTTGTCCCCAAGATCTCATGTTTATCTCATGGTCTAAACTGTTCACAGGGTGGGTAGAGGCTTCCCCCAATCAGAACAGAAAGAGCTATAGAAGTAGCAAAGACTATTTTCTAAGATAAATTGTCCAGGGCTTTGGGTTGCTTCAGTTGCTACAAAGTGACAACAGACCCCTCCTTTACTTGACAAATGACCCAAAGAGTGAAAAAGGCATTACATATTATTTACCTTCTTCCTGGAGGTCTCAGTCCTCTAGAAAAGTAGGAAGAGCTAACCAAATCTTAAAGCATGGCCCAGCCAAGCTTTGCCAAGAGACTTCGGAAAAATAGCCAACCATACTCCGCATCACCTTGAGGATATGGGACAGCCCAAGAACACAAATTTAAAATGATTTACAGAAGACTATGCTTTTATAAAGACTTACCAGCAGACTCCAAGACTGGATAGATGCTAAAATATTTTACTAATTTGGAGCAGTTTCCGAAGGCTGTTAGAGAGGTTGCTGTCCAGGATTTCCTGGCCCCAGATCATAACACCGTTGATCCTAAAATCAACACCAGGGAATGGGTACTAATAAAAACTTAGAAAGAAGGCCCCTGGGGGCTGGAGAGATGGTTCAGTGGTTGAGAGCATTGGCTGCTCTTCCAGAGGACCTAGGTTCAATTCCCAGCACCCACATGGCAGCTCACAACTGTCTGTAACTCCAGTTCCAGGGCATCTGGCACCCTCACACAGACATACATGCAGGCAAAACAATAATTCACGTAAAATAAAAATAAACAAATTAAAAAAAAAAAAGAAAGCTCCCTTCCGAGGCAACTCCCTCCTAAGTGGAAGGAACCCTATATTGCCATCCTGATGGCAGTAAGGATAATTGGGATAGACAGCTGTATTGATCTTAACCAAGTTAAATCTGTCCCATGGACTCCAGAACTGAGAGACAACAAAATACTCTTGTGTGCCCACTGAAAATCTACAACTGCTCTTTAGTAAACAATCTAGAGATCAGTGAAATAACCTGGTTTTGATGACTTCACAGTAGCTCTCGACCCTGGTAGTTTTCTCAGCTTCCCGCTTAGTGGGAAGGAACTGAGTGCTTGTGCTTTGATTAATTGAACTGCATCCCTCTAACGTCTCTCTAACCCTGTTGGTTATGTCCTTCCACCCTGGGAAGGGACGGTGGGCAGGTAGCACCAGCACAGGTCTGGGTGCTGGTGGAGGCTTGTTTACAAGGGCACGCAGGCTCAGCTGAAACCCACTAGCTATTGGCAATCAGCCAAAGAGAGGGAGTAGGAAACATACGTAGACACATGGTCCATTCCTGACTTAATTCAAATGTTAACATCTTCCTTCCCACCTGTGTCTTACTCACACAACAAGCCTGGAACTCAGCTGCCAAGTGGGCCATTTGCCTATGTAATGAGAGGGTTTGGTTCCCTGGGCGAGAAGCTTGCCTAACAGTTCTTGCAGGAAGCCCTAAGCTAATTGATCACCCAGTAGGACTTACAAGTCAAGACTCTCAACAATATTCTCCCATGAACTTTATCCTTTCCTCGTTCCCTGCTCCTGCTACTCCTTTAACTTACACTCTCCTCAGCACAGACTTCTGCTGGAGAACGGCCATGTCCAGTCTAATACAAGCTCTCTTACAAAAATCTACTGAGGATAATTTTTTTTTTCTCCCTACCAGACAGTTACAAGTTCTCTCTGCTCCTAGGGATCCTAAAAAAGGTACTTTGGACTTTCAATGATGCACCAAACGCAGTCAGAACAACCTTGATATCTCCCTTCTGGTAGATTCAGGTTTTTATTTTATTTTATTTACTTATTATGTATACAATGTTCTGTCTGCATGTCACATCAGAAGAGGGCATCAGATCTCATTATAGATGGTTGTGAGCCATCATGTGGTTGCTGGGAATTGAACTCAGGACCTCTGGAAGAACAGTCAATGCTCTTAACCTCTGAGCCATCTTTCCAGCCCAGATTCTAGTTTTGCAGTGTAGAGAGTAACTCTACAAGCCCAAGCTTGGAAATATGTACCCAAAGCGGCTACTGGGATCTCTTGTCCTCAAAAATAGTTGGCCACACACAGACCCCCAGACAACCACACTTTACATTTTACACCTTCTAAACTGTCTGACTCACAGGGCCTCTCTTGGATTTGTGTGTAACTGGCCTTTTAAGATCTTTGTGGGGAGGTGCTTTGCTCTCTGGGGTATGTAAGATCAGATATTTCTGTGGCCTGAGACAATGCCTCCTTGCCCTTCCCAATGTATAAAAACACACATGCTCATAAATGAGCAGCTCCTTTGATCCCACTGGCAAAGGCTCTGGATGGCTTGGTAGAAGCAGGCAGCTTTGCAGTGGTGGAATCATCATATGTCCAAAAAAAGTTTTCAATCCCCCCCCCCCCAAAAAAAAACCTGGCAGGACCATGAAAGAGATGAGCAGAGAGTCTAGCCCAAATTAGAAATCAAATAGTTTCCCTGGTAGGAGTGGTCATCAAAAATAGAAGAGCCCTGGACCTACTCACTGCAGGACAGGGAGAAGTTGCTTATATCTCTGGAAAAAATGTTCCTTTTATGATAATATATCCAAGCAAGTATAACAAAATGTCAAAAACATCCCAAGAGCTGAAGCAGTTGAAAATTCCTCTCTGTTTTTTGAGGTCTAGGCATCTGATATGGTCATTCCTCCAATTGCTAACAGATGTGGAAAGAAGGGATGTTGAAAGATCATGGTATATTAAAGGGGCAGGCATATTAATCTGCTTGAGGCAACACCTTGCCATACATGAAGGTTCTGGGAGGTAAGAGTAGATGCCAATCAGGCAAAAGAGAGAAAAGCCTTGGGCTTATACTGAGCAGCTGTTGGTTGATCTCTCATGTTTGACGCTTCTGCTTCAGTGAGCTGAGGAATGTGCTTTATTCTGCATGTATAATAAGATGGTTGAGGTGGTGATATTTTGTTTGTGCTTTAACAAATAAAGCTTTCCTGAAGATCAGAGGGTGGAGCTAGCCACTAGATAACCATAGTGGCCAGGTAGTGGTTCACACCTTTAATCTCAGCACTTGGGAGGAAGAAACAGGAAGATTAGGAGTTAAGACCACCCTGGGCTACACAAGATTGATCCAGCCTAAAAGAGAAACATAGCCAGGCAGTGGTGGCACACGCTTTTGATTCCAGCACTTGGGATCTCATGCCTTTGCTTCCAGCAATAGGGAGGTGGAGACAAGAAATGATATGGCTGCATGGAGAGAGGAATATAAGGTAGGAGGAGATAGGAGCTCAGCTCCCTTTTAGGCTAAGGATTTGGTAGAAGTAAGAAGTTTCCCTAGTGACCAGCTGCTCTGCTTCTCTGATCTTTCAGCAAGATTTATTTGTTAAAGCACAAACAAAATATCACCACAGTTGAGTTAGGGTGGAATTCTAAAACAAACTTTTGATTTAAGGACAGTTTTTTTGTTTGTTATTGACTTTTTAGTAATTTGTTGATCTTTGAACTCACTAAGATGCTATCTGTGAATAGATTTTCAGATAACTAGTCAAATTAACGTCTTGGCTAGGGCACTCATCGGTGTACACACTACCTACCAAATACAATTGTACTTGGCCTCATACATGTTTAATGGACAATAATTGGACGATGTGCACAATTGCTTTCTGAGTTGTTTTGTTTTTTTGAGGAAAAAAATGGGCTAAACATGAGGAAAGAGTCTCTTCTTGCCAGGTCCATCCATTAATTATTTATTTTTAAAGCAAATCAATGAATAGATGGTCTAATATTCCAGGAAATATGTTAGTTATTTCCTTTAAATGTGTATTGAGGATCTAGAGAAATGTTCCAGAGGTAGGAAGCACTGATTGCTCTTTCAGAGGATCCAAGTTTGATTCCCAACACCCTCATGGTAGCTTGTAACTGTAATTCCAATCTCATGGGCCCCAATGCCCTTTTCCGACTTCTGTGGGCACCAAGCATGCATGTAGTACAGAGATATACATGCCAACAAAACACCTACACTTATTAAATAAATAAATAAATGTTTTAAATAGTCATCATTTAAAAATTATATATAATTATATATATAATCACTTATACATACTATATATAAATACTTGTATTTATATATTATAATATATATAATATATAATATATAAATAATATATAATTTATATATATTTTATATATATATTAGCTCAAAATCTAGACTCTAGATCCTAGAGGAAGAGAAATTCAAGGTCAGCCATCATATTTGGTGAGGGCTTCATGCTTTATCAGAACATAGTGTGAAGAAATGAAAGGACGCCGGGCGGTGGTGGTGCACGCCTTTAATCTCAGCACTCGGGAGGCAGAGGCAGGTGGATCTCTGTGAGTTCGAGGCCAGCCTGGGCTACCAAGTGAGTTCCAGGAAAGGCGCAAAGCTACACAGAGAAACCCTGTCTCGAAAAACCAAACAAAAAAAAAAAAAAAAAAAAAAAAAAGAAATGAAAGGACAAGCTGGCAAGCATGTGTGTGCCCGTGTGTGCATGTACGTGTGTACATGTACGTGTGTGTGTGTGTGTGTGTGTGTGTGTGTGTGTGTGTGAGAGAGAGAGAGAGAGAGAGAGAGAGAGAGACAGACAGACAGACAGACAGAGACAGACAGAGAGACAGAGGAGAATGAGCAGCCAATGCAAGAGTGTGAAGGGTGAAGCCAGCTCACACTGTAACATTTCACATTTGAAGTGGCCATTTTGTTCTTGTGGGAGCTACAGTTAATCTCTTCTTGAGGGCAGAGATCACATGATCTATTAGCCTTTTAATAACATTTATTTTTAATTGGTACTTGACAGTTATACATATTTATGGGGGTATGATGTGACACTTCACTATATGGAGATGACATGTAATGACCAGATGAGGGTGATTGGCCTGTCTTCTCAGACATACATCATTCCTTTGTGCTGAGAATAATTCACATTCTCTCAATTGCTTATGCTGATTCAATTAATTGTTGTCAACCATATTTTTCATCTTGAAATGAAGCTTCCTTACTTTGTCCTCAAGAGGATGCCGAAATTCAGCACAGCACTGAGTCCTCATCAATCCCTCCCTTAATGATGAGAGCCCTTGACATCATTTTTCAAGGGCAGGGAGCAGATTTTGCAATTTTCCATTCTAGGAAAGGTGGATGGAAAGATAATGATCTTAGTCAAACTCTGGAAATTATTTTCTTTCTTTTTTTGTTTTTTTTTTTTTAGTTTTTTATTCTATTATTAAGGGATTTTTCTATTCTTTTTACATACCAATCAGATTCCCCTCTCTTCCCTCCTCCCACCCCCCCAGTTTTCCCCCCTCACCCTACCCCCCATTCCCATCTCCTCCAAGGCAAGGCCTCTCATGGGGGAGTCAGCAGAACCTGGTACATTCAGTTGAGGCAGGTCCAAGCCCCTTCTCCCTGCACCAAGGCTGCGCAAAGTGTCCCACCATAGGCACTAGGCTCCAAAAAGCCAGCTCATGCACCAGGGGCCAGTCCAATTCCACTGCCTGGGGGCCCCCTAAACAGTTCAAGCTAAACAACCGATTCGCCTATCCAGAGGGCCTAGTCCAGTATCATGGGGGCTCCTCAGCTATTGGTCCACAGTTCATGCGTTTCCACTAGTTTGGCTGGTTGTCTCTGTACATTTTCCCACCATGATTTCCATGTCCCTTGCTCATAGAATCCCTCCTCTCTCTCATCGATTGGACTCCTGGAGCTCAGCCTGGCACCTGGCCATGAATCTCTGCATCTGCTTCTGTCAGTCACTGGATGAGGGCTCTATGATGACAGGGTATTCAGCCATCTGATCACTAGAGTAGGCCAGTTCGGGCACCCTCTTTGGGTGGGGAAGTTCCAACCCCCATTGAGGCTTCAGTAACTGTCATGCCTACAAGGCAGGACCAAGAGAAGACCCTGAAGACCCGAGATCCGGATGTGCCAGCTCTCTTGGTTCCTGGACCCTGGATGCTGGAGGTAGACCGAGCAGAGTTCTCCAGAGAACACCACCGGACTGCACCACATCTTTTCCAGACCCTGTAAACTATCCCTTCATTTGTAAGTTACCCCACAAAATAAACCTCCCTTTTAACTATGTGGAGTGGCCTTAATAATTTCACCAATAAGTAGTCTAAGGTGGGGTCATCCTTGTGGATTCCTGGGAACTTCCCTAGTACTCTGTTTCTCCCTATTTCCATGATGTCTTCATTTATCTTGTGTAGCTGAAGCTTTCCTGTCTCCCATCTGGCCCATGGTCAGGACAAATCTCTCTCACCCACCAGTCCTGCAGCCACTTATAAATCACTCAAAAGCTTATATTAATTAAAACTGCTCAGCCATTAGCTCAGGCTAACTATTGACCAGCTCTTACACTTAAATTAACCCATAATTCTTATTTGTGTTTAGCCACGTGGCTTGGTACCTTTTCTCAGTTCTGCCTTCACATCTTGCTTCCTCTGTGTCTGGTTGGCGACTCCTGACTCTTCCCAGAATTCTCCTCTCTGTTTATCCCATCTACACTATACTTTCTACCTGGCTACTGGCCTATCAGCTTTTTATTTATCAACCAATTGGAACAACACATTCACAGCATGCAGAGCACCATCATCTACCAATCATGGTATCTCTTTCCTTGCTCTTCCACTCTGTCCCTCTTCCAGCTCGAACCTCCCGTTCCCCTATGTTCTCATCCCCCATCCCTTACCCTCCATTACTCCTCCCCCCCAGCCCCAGTTTGCTCATGTAGATCTCATCTATTTCTCCTTTGTTGGGCAATCCATGCATCCTTCCTAGGGTCCTACATGCTAGCTAGCCTCCCTGGAGCTGTGGGTTGCAGTCTGGTTATCCTTTGTTTTACATCTAGTATTTACTTATGAGTGAGTACTTACCATGTTTGTCCTTCTGAGTCTGGGTTACCTCATTCAGGATGATATTGGAAATTATTATTATTATTATTATTATTATTATTATTATTATTATTATTTTGGTTTTTTCGAGACAGGGTTTCTCTGTGTAGCTTTGCGCCTTTTCCTGGAACTCACTTGGTAGCCCAGGCTGGAAATTATTTTTTTATTGCATGGTCCTTCTGTGGCAATCTGGCTTCTGATTTTATACCCCCAAGTGATTGGCAGCAAAGGCATTTGATCTCTAACTGCCCTTCTTGTTAGAATCCTGAAAGCTGTCTCCTTTTAGGAAGCGATTTACGGAGCAGCAAATAAATGATGATTTCAACAAGAATTCAAGTCCTAAAGACTGTAGATATTTTGTTGTCATTCTCTTCCCTTGGCATAACATATAAATTATCCTGTGAAAATAAATTGAGCCTAACCTGAGCTTCCTGTACCATGCTGTCAAGTGCCAGTAGTCAAGTCTCTGAGTCTAAAGGACCCACTGTGGCATTGCAAATGATAGGAGGTGCTCCTCTTGTATCACTAGGTCTCTTTTGTCAGTGTGTCCAGGGGAGTCTCTCAGCCAGAGGTTTCACCAATCTGAAAACCCGCCTCAATGCCATTTTTTAAATTTTATGATGGAGAACTGAGGGCACATTAGACCAATATTTATGATTACATTTGTGATTGCAATGTTCCTCCAACCAATGTTATCTAGCCATCAATTAAAAAAAAATCAACCGATGCTATATAAATACTTACAAACAGTTCATTGATTTTTTTCTGTTGGAGGAAATAGAGCTTAATGTTAATTAACAAAGCGATATTTGTTGCCTTTGCAGGATTCTAGGTGGAAAGATCCATGCCTCCAATTTCAGTATTAGAAATGTGAGGTAAGACAAATTAACAGTTGACCACATTCACAGGGCTTCAGAATAATTTGAGATAATCACAAATAATAAAGAAGCCATATATGGTGCCACATGCCAGCAATCCCAGAACTTGGGAGGTGAGGTGGGGCAATTGTGAGGTGAAGGCCAGTCTGGTCTACATAGCAAGACCCTGTCAAAACAAAATAATATATATTATATATGAGAATTCTGCCCTGTTAGAGATTTCTGAAGCACTATGGAAGGATAGAGCCTAGAAATCTGTATTTTCATAAAAGCTTTTTAGTAACTATTGAATTTCACTGTTGGAGAGTCACACAGAAACGTAAGGGTTGCCTAGAAATAGCCTTGTATTTAGGACTCTGGAGTCTAAGAAAAAGTTAGAACCCAACCAAGCATGAACAAAATGATATTTAATACATTATAAAGCTGGGAGGATTAGAGTGAAGGAAGTCAGAGAGTTCTTCAGGATGGCATCATGGGCCTACTCTCCCTCCCTCCCCTCCCTCCCTCCCTCCCTCCCTCCCTCCCTCCCTCCCTCCCTTTCTTCCCTCTCTCTCTCTCCCTCCCTCCTTCCTTTCCTCTCTCTTTCCCTCCCTCCCTTCCTTAACTCTCCCACAGAAACCTTTTCTGTGGTGGGGAAGGCGGCCCCTGATAGCAGTAAGCTCTCATTTTGTTGTCCGTGTTTCAAAATGAAAAGACATCAGACCTCTGCCCTTTCAGCCTCCTTCACCAAAGAACATGGGTGGACTCTGGACTGCGTACCTTCTGTATACACCTCTTGACCAATTGTGAAAAGGATGGTCATGTGATTACTCAGACATCAAACAGGCTTGGTGGTTAACAGTTCAACCAGTCATGGTTTTCCAGTGGAAACAAGGGTGGTTTTCCAGTGGAAACAAAGTTTCCCGAGGCAAATAAAACAGATAATTCCTACAAGTTTCACCTATCTGATGGTAGCCTAAATACCTTGGTGGTATAATGATTTATTTATTCATTCATTTATTTATTTATTTATTTATTTATTTATTTATTTATTTACTTACTTATTTACTTATTTATTTAGTTTTTCGAGACAGGGTTTCCCTGTGTAGCTTTGTGCCTTTCCTGGAACTCACTCTGTAGCCCAGGCTGGCCTTGAACTCACCAGCCCAGGCTGGCCTTGAACTCATCTGCCTGCCTCAGCCTCCCGAGTGCTGGGATTAAAGGCGTGCGCCACCACCGCCCAGCTGTATAATGATTTATTTTGGGATATTCTTAGTACTAAGCATTTATTAAAATGATGAACACCTTTTAGGGTTACTAAGTTTTAAGCAAGGAAATTTCTGTTTTAGTTACAGTGTGTGGACTGAATATAGCATACACCTGCTACAATTTTAAGTATGTATCTTCTGTCACCTATTTCTCACCCCTGATCTTCACAGGTATGGTAGGCAGCCTTCTAAAATGTCTCTTTATAATTTTCCCTGTGCTTGGTACTTATGCCCTGGAGTAATTCTACTGAGGGTGGGATGTATCTAATGCCTGAACTCTCAGGGATAGAGTATGCCTAAAATTATGGAACATCACTTCCAAATAAAAGACTGTGACTCTTTTTTTGGTACTTTTTTTCTCTTGCTCTTTGACTTGTGTGGGCTTTTTTTTTTGGTTGTTGTTGATATGCTTTTTACTTATATGTGTTTGTATTAGTCAGGGTTCTCTAGCGTCACAGAAATTATGGAATGAGTCTCTCACTCTCTCTCCATATATATATGTATAGACATATATATGTACATATATGTGGGAATTTATTTGAATAATTTACAGGCTGCAGTCTAATAATGGCTAGCTGTGAATGGAAAGTCCAAGAATCTAGTAGTTGTTTAGTCCCAATAGGCTGGATGTCTCACAGCTCATGAATGCTTCCTTTTTCCATTGTCATATAGGCTTCCAGCAGAAGGTATGGCTCAGATTAAAGGTGTGACTTCCGGCCTCAAGATCTGGATTAAAGGTGTGTGCCTTCCTGATTCCAGATCCAGATCAAAAGACTGTGTCTTCCAGCCTCAAGATCTGGAATAAAGGCATGCTGTCTTCCTGCTTCAAGGTCTGGATCACAAGTGTGCCCTCCATTTCTGGATTGTAGTTCATTCCAGATATAGTCAAATGACAACCAAGAGCGGCCATCACAGTGTGTGTGTGCCACAGAGTGAGCCTGTAGGACAGGAGACAAGTTGGAGGAATCAGTTCCCTCCTTCATCAAATGGGTCCCAGGGATTGGACTCAGGTGGTCAGGTTTGTTGGGAAAAACCTGTACCCACTGACAAGATATTGTCAGCTTCTTTTGATGACATATACCATGTGTTAGAGAGGGCTGAGAAGAACTCTGCACAGCCTTTGGCCAATAGTTAGCAAGGAACTGAATCTGGTCAACAATCATGTGAATGAACTTGGAAGCCCATCTCTTCTCAGGGAAGCCTTGAGATGACTACAGTCCTTATGTCTTCACTGCAGTCTGTTGGTGAGCCTCAGTAGGAATACTTAATTCATAAGCCAATGAAACTATGAAGTAGTAATTTCCTTGTTTTAAGTTGCTTCTTTTATGGAAGTTTGTTAATGTAGGAATATTAACTAATTCAATCTTATATTTTGCTGAAATTTTATGAAGTATTTGCACATGATGGGATACACTAGTCATTGTAACCTTGGTTCTGGTTACCCAGTGATAAAGACTGAGATTTTGCAATATCTGGTGAGTCTTGTTTGTTAGACCTTCATTTCTATGCTTTGTGTTTTGTATTTTCTAAGTTATGATACTTTTTACTGCATATGTTAATTGAGTACAGACTCAGGGCTAAGGTAAGGTAGTTAAGATACTCGAGAACGAAATAAAAAGCCCCAAGATGCCTCACTTGGCTCACCTTGCTCTAGGGTCTACTTCCGTTGACAGGTCTTGCTTTGGGTCTTGGTTCCATCTGTTCAATCTTAGATTATCTAGAAATTAAAGTTTGTCCTGTGCTCAAGATTAGGTAGCTGCCTAGTGTGTCTATGTCTTTGTGTGTGTTTATTTAAGTATAAATCTACGTAAACATTTTACCTACTGTTTGTCCTTTTCTTAGTGTCCCCTAATCATGAATGAAAAGTTGATCTTCTACTGGGCTATGGCTGTGCATTGTTGGCAGATAGGTATTTTGAACTGTTTGTATTCTCTTGGAAATTCTTAGGCTAAAGTCCTAACTGGCCATGGGATGAATCAGGAAACTTCGTCTTTGGGCAGATGTAGACGAATTTCTAAGCGGTCTTATAAAATTAAAAAACACAGAGCCAAATATAGGGGTGAAAGCCTTAGAGATCAGAGAAATAGCGATAGCTATTAATCTTACCTCACCAGCTCTGCATCTCCAAAAGGTGAGCCACTTCCTGTGTACCCAAGCCTTTATTGCCTTGCTATTCTGCCCTCTCATTGGCTCTTAGCCCAGCTACCTCACTTCCTTGTCACTGCCTGTTTGTACAGACCTCCAGGCCTCTATGGCTGGCACTGGGATCAAAGGCGTGTGTCACCACACTTGGCTGTTCCCTAGTGTGTGCTTCAACACGCAGAGACTCTGCCTGCCAAGTGATCAGATTAAGGGCATGTGCTAACCCTGCCTGGCTTGTGTTAATGGCTTGCTATTTCTTCTGATCTCCAGGCAAACTTTATTTATTAACATACAAATCAAATATCACCACCACATTTCAGCACAAATAAAACATCACCACAGGCAGATATGGCTTAGCCATGAGGAAGAGGTCAGCAGTCTACAGTGTAGAAGACTTGCTTCTGATTCTGTCCTTTCCAGACTTTGATCATACTGGCACCTTAACCTTGCCCTTCCTGTGTCTACAACTATGTGAAACAGATGTTTTGTGGTTGTAAACCCCGTTTGTGATATTTGGCTGTTGCAGCCCTACACCAGAACAGTAGGGACTGTAATTAAGTCTTGCTGCTTAAGTATGTGTCCTGTTTTGTTCTTACTACCTTCATGGGTCAGTACATTCAGATAGTCCGTCTTTGAAGGACTAACTGGGCCGCTAACTCTACCTGTCTTTCATCTTGGATTGATGTGTTGCTCTCTTTAGACAAAACCTCTCTGCCTCTCTTCTTCCCCTTATAGGTTTTTGATTGGGTTGTTACATAACGCCAGAGTTTCCTCTGGAGACATGGCCATTTTAGGGTGAGGAGATGAGATGTTTCATTAGAGACTAAGCTAGGCTTTTTGACACAACTCTGTCAAACCTCAGCATGGAGGGTTATTGGGTGCTGGTTTGACTGTTAATATGGTGTTGATTTTCCAAATGATTAGTGTCCCTTGACCGTGTTTCTTTTAGTTTGAAAATGTACAGGAGAGGTGGGTATATACGAAGGAGCAGGTTTTGAATTTAGCATCAGCCTAATGTCATCCAAATCTCATTTTCTTTTCCCAGTAATGCTGTTCTCTGTGGGACAGAGTGAGTGTAATCAGAGAGCCTGGAATTTGGAGGCAAAGTGCTGTGTGGTTAGACTGGCTTTTGTCTGATGTGCGGCAGCTGGCTTAAATTGTGGCAGCCAGCTGCAGCAGATGGTATTGCTGGAGTGCAGCTCGGCCTGGGTTTGGCATGAACAAAAGGTTCATTCTGAGGTCAGGACTGATTGGAGACAGCGGCTTGAAAAGGCAGGAGGGTGGTTCTGACAGCAGAGAGGTACTTTCGCAAATCAAGGAAGATGTCTTCCATTGATTGTGAACTTGCCGAGGCAGATTCTGATGGTGCGAACACAGAACATAAGGGAAGGGCTAAGTCTGGCTGGAGCCAGAGGAGACTGACCTCAAAATGTCAGGGCTTTGATGCTCGGGCACTTGAAGGATACATTTAGCTACTTGGCAGCGCTGCCCTGTCTCTTCCGCGCCTCGTGTTCAGGTCTGTCTTCAAGAGGCAATGGATTGCTTGGCTCCCCAGAGACTGTCAGGCCCATTTGCAGTAGGAAGCAAAACAGTGTGGCATGGAGTGCTTGCTGTTTACTTGGATTTTTATTTTTTATGTAGCTCTTAGAGGGATGATTAGCCCAAGCCCCAGGGGTTTGAAAGCAAGGTTATGGTGAGAAGCATCAGGAAGTTTTTTGCTTTTCTTTGGATCCCTAAGAGTAAAAAGAAGTCAACAGTAACCTCTGAGGTGACAAACAAACGTTTTTGTAGACTGCAGTTTTAAGGGAATTCAGTTAAGTGTAATTTCCTAAATTGTACTTTCCAAGTATTTATCATGGACCCACTGCTTACTGGTAAGACAGAAATCAAGAATAATTTCTCAAGGTGGTGAGATGGCTGCGAGGGTCAAGGTGAAGGCTGCCACACCCGGCAACTTGAGTTTGATCCCTGGGACCCATGTGGTGGAAGGAGAGAATTGACTCCCACAAGTTATCTTCTGACTTCCACACCTGGACATGCGAATACACACACACACACACACACACACACACACACACACACACACACACACACACACCAAATCACAGAGGAGGGGAGAGAAATGGGGGAGAGGGAGGAGAGAGAAAGAATAATTCTTCACTTTCTTTTTCTTTTCTCTTTTATCCTATGGTGATATTTTATTTGTACTGAAATGTGATTTTATTTGTATGTTAATAAATAAAGTTGCCCAGAGGTCAGAGCTATTAGAGCCATAGCGAAAGCTGGACGGTGGTGGTGGTGGTGGTGGTGGTGGTGGTGGTGCACGCCTTTAATCCCAGCACTTGGTAGGCAGAGCTAGGTAGATCTCTGTGTGGTCAAGGATACAGCCAGCATTGGAGACACATGCCTTTAATCTCAATACCAACCATAGAAGATCTGGAGGTCTGTACAGACAGGCAGTGACGAGGTAGTCATGTGGTTGGGTTTACAACCAATGAGAAGGCAGAACAGAAAGTCTATATAAAGACAAACACACAGGAAGTAGGTCTCCCTTGGCTTAAGAGGCTAGCTGCAGCAGACGGGTAGGGCTCTTAGCTCTGATCTCTTGGCTTTCTTCTTTGCATTGGTTCTGTGTTTCTTATTTAATAAGACAGTTGGTTACATCCCTCTGAAATAAGACTAAATCTCTATTGTGGTCCTACTGTGGGAATTGTTGACTTGGGAAATATCACAGGGCATCATTTGGTTCTAAATTCTGAGGCCGTGGAAGTGGTGGCATTGATACTCATCTGTCTTCCTAATATATTGAATCTGAGAAATGAGACACAATAAAGGCTGGTGATAGGGTTTATTTAGCTCTGCGGATGCTGGAGGAACAGTAGTCATTTTAAGGGAGGGAGGGTAAAGCTGTAGCCGAAGGCAGTGGTACTGCACCAGAACCCTGTGATTGCCCTCTGGATGACGGCAAGCAGAACAAGAGATCAGAAAGGAGAATTACAGCTCTAATGTCAGTAAGATTATAATTTTTCCACGCAAACAATGAGGGTTGGAATAGTTAAGAAAATACAAATTTAGAGTTATTTTATTCTTGCGGTGAACTCATCTTTTTAAGATGTTGTAAAGTGAACCATAGCTTTTGGTTTTATTTTTTGCTTTAAAGTTTTTTGATATTATTTTAATTAATATTTATGCTTTCAGTAAGTGTTTAATGGAATATTTTTTACCTGTTAATGCCTTTATATTTTATTTTATAAATCATTATAATTATTATTTATTTATATTGAAAATATTTTTTGCAACTTTTTAAAATTAAAATATAACTACAGTATTTCCCCCACCCCCATGTTTTCTTACCCCCTCTTATGTTCTACTTCTCCCTCTCAAATTATGACCTCTTTTCTTTATTATTGTTACATATGCATATAAATGTATATGTATTTAAGTACAACCCGCTGAATCTGTCTAGTATTGTTCATATGTTTTGGGGGCTGACCACTTAGCATTGGATAACCTATGAAGAGGCTCACCCCTGGGGAAGACCAATTCTGTTCTCAGCAGTCTTTAATTGCCTGTAGGGGTGGAGCTCCTGAAGATTCCTCTTTCCACGTTAGCTTGTCCGTAGATGTTGTTTAGGCAGCCATATTGTTGTAGTTTCATGGGTAGAGCTTCTTTGTCATTTCCAGGAGACACAGTCTCAGAGCACACTTCCTGGGCCTCTGTCTACGATGTGCTTTCTGCTCCCTTTTCCATGATGTTCTCTGAGCTTTGGGTGTAGGGGTTGTGTAGTAGTGTATCAGCGGCAGCTGGGTAACTCTCAGTCTGTTGGTCAATGCATTCTGACTAGTCTTAGCTTTCTGAAATGGTCTCCATCTGCTGCAAAGAGCTTCTTCTCCTCCTCCTCCTCCTCCTCCTCCTCCTCCTCCTTCTTCTGTTTTTCGAGACAGGGTTTCTCTGTGTAATAGCCCTGACTGTCCTGGATCTCACTTTGTAGACCAGGCTGGCCTCGAATTCACAGAGGTCCGCTTGCCTCTGCCTCCTGAGTGCTGGGATTAAAGATATTCACCACCACCACCTGGCCAAGAAGCTTCTTTGAAGAGAGTTGAGAGCTATGTTTATCTATGGGTTTAAGGATAAGGATTTAGAACGAAGTTAGGAATTATATTGACTTAGTAAAATAGCAGTAGTTGGTTCTTCTCTAAGATCCATAACCACATAATTTCCCTCCTGTTGACAGGGTCTTAAGTTCAATTAGATAGCTGTTGGTTACTAACAAGATGTGAATGTTACTAGTGCACGGTTAGGAATATCTTGTGCATCTATTGGCCACTGTGGTGGTTCATAGGTATCACTGCTGTGAGGACTATTGACTGTTGCTTACATAGCAAATTATGGTACTAGGAGAGCTAGTCTTCAAGGAAGAGGCTTTTGGGTCAGTCCTAGCTAAAGTCCTATGTCCAAAGTGCATGCTGTCTCCTGTAATTAGGATTTACTTTCAACCAGGAGGCAATCATGGGCAACAGCAGTAAGCTATATTGTTTTGGGAGTCTCTTGGCCTTCCCTAACAGTTTGAAAAGGGGTTTCTCATGCCTAGTATGGGTTTTGTTAGATAGTCTGTGGTTCTTCGGGGGAGCATTGGCAGCCCAAGTATCATAACTTCATTTAAACTATGTACATATGTACACACTCATATGTATTATATGTAATTTTAGACACATAGAAAACAATGTGATTCCTTATGGCTTTTTCAAACATCCTTAGTGTTACTTGTCCTTCCTCCTTCTGGTTTGACCTTCCTCCCCTCTCCTCAATTAAAGCCACCTCCCATTTTTCCTATTTCTCCCTTCATGTCATCTCTATTCTGCTATTTCCATGGAAGCATCCCTCCCTGTAGTTCCTTTTTACCTTTATATACATATAGGAGATAGGAACCACAAATGAGATAGGACATGTAGCATTTGTCTCTCTGGATCTTGGTTATCTCACTCAATATGATCTTTTCAGTTCAATCTTTTTACCTGAAAATTTCATTCTTCTACTTGGGGCTATCCAATTTTCCTAGAATCATTTTTTATAAAAATGTTTGTTTGTTTGTTTTTTGAAGTTGGGCATTGGTGGCACATTATTACAATCCCAGGGGCAGAGGCCGGCAGATCTCTGTGAGCTTGAAGCCAGCCTGATCTACAAAGCAAGTTCCAGGACATCCAATGCAGTTACTTAGAGAAACCTCATCTCAGAAAACAAGCAAACAGGTTGTTTTTTTCTCCAGTGTGCTTTTGACCTCTTTGTCAAATATCAGATGGCTGTAGTAAGCACTTCTAAATAGTGAGTTGCCTCTCCAGCCCCATGAACCAATTCATGTAGCACTAGATTTTTCAGTAGGATCAAAACGATGACTTTTATAACATTTTGTATGTTTCATCTCCCTGTGTCCAGATACAATTCACCCCCTCCCACCATCCTGTTCTTTCATTACTAGGTGTTTCAAGATTGTAGGTTGTGTCCTTTAACTTGGTCATGTTTATACATTTATTTCTTCGGAGAACCTAAAAATCAATCAAAATCAGTATCATCAAAGTTAGAGACCTCCTCACTGCATGTTTTTTTGTTTGTTTTGCTTTATTTTGTTTTTGTTATTTTCTTTCTTCCTAAATAGTGTTTAAAGACCACAGGTTTAAGTCAGGTTTGAATTAACTCCTTATCTGTACCTGAGGGTACGGTGAATGCTTTTGTTTGTTTGCATGTTTACACCCCAAGGATTAAGATCTTTTTTGTTACGGAGGTTTATGCAGCATGCCAACAGATCTCTTCTGGGCCCTGATGAGTTGTTTGTTCTGAGGAAAGCAGACCTCAGCACACCACACAGTGACTATTGTTTGTCTCTTTATTCTTTATGTTTCTTTGTCTTTATAACTGTCTCTCCTGAACACACACTGATGGAGTCCTTTCTTTCACAGAGTATGTTTTTTTTTTTTTTAAAAGATTTATTTATTATGTATACAGTGTTCTATCTGCATGTACCCCTGCCCGCCAGAAGAGGGCACCAGATCTTATTACAGATGGTTGTGAGCCACCCTGTGATTGCTAGAAACTGAACTCAGGAGCTCTGGAAGAACAACCAGTGCTCTTAACCTTTGAGCCCCACAGAGTATAGCTTTATAAGCACTTATTTGTTAAGGGACATTGCCTGTTTGAGATACAGTAAGGTGGACTTGTTATGCCCAGATCACAGGGAGCCCCAAAAGACTGCATGGAGACTGAATCCTGTATGTAAAAACAAAGAGCCTTCATTTCAAGCTTGGTCCCTCTGTCTGATGAAGCGGTGAAAACAGAGAGCCTCAAACCCGGGCAGGGTAGGGTTTTTTTGTTTTGTTTTTGTTTTTTTTTTATCATAGCAGAGGTTGGGGCGAGGGAATTTCTGAGGTTCAGGACCCTGATTGGCTGACATTTGTCTAGGGGTCCCTGCCAGGACATGGAGTCCCTTCCAGTCTGCTTACACTTGAGAGTTGGCGTTAACAACAATCTTTTGTTCCCATGCTGCGTGCAGTCCCCTTCCTTTCCCACGCTGATGGGTAGAGCTCCCAAGACCTGCCCTGGGCCTGCCCACCAAACGTGACCGAGGTTTGACTCTGAGGGGTGGAATGGAGTGCCTTTGCCTATGGTTGCTAAGCTACTGCAGCTGTGTTATAATGCTGTAGCCAGAGCTACTTTGATCATTTAGGTCCAATAGATCCCTCATGGTGGTACAGTGTTGATGCAAATTTAGAGTTATTTTTGTTATGGTATATGCATTTCCGTTCTTGTTTAAAATATTGTAGCTATACAATATATTCTAGACTACTGAGCAGAATCACAAGAAAAACTTTGGTGAGAGTTTCTGTGTTTAAAAAATAAGGGAGAAAGCAAGAGACTAAAATAATAAAAAGAAGGAAAGGACAAGAGGAATTTGTCTGAAGTAAATGTCAAAGGACTGGACTGAAGGTACATAGAAGGTTGTAAAGGTCAGAGGGGATGTGAACTTTGTTTGTTGTGGTTTCTTATATCTGCAAATACTGAATTTAAAAGTTAATTCTGGTTGGTTTTCATTTTAAAAATATCTGATGATTCTTCACTGCAAACTGTTTGTGTTAAAAATAGAGATGTGTGTGTGTGTGTGTGTGTGTGTGTGTGTGTGTGTGTGTGTATGTAAAGACATGCATGTGACCTGGATTTAACTCTGTGTGAATGTAAGCTAGCTTTAAGTGTATGTAACTTGGATCCAACTGTGCATATGTGTGTAATTAATTATTGTTTAGAAAAACATGTTTTAAACAGCAGCCACATGGTTTTCCTCCATCTTGGCTGATGACCTCATCATGATGTAGGTAGCCACATAGCTGGCAGCCATCTTTTACTAAGGTTATAAAGAGCCATTCAGATTAACAAAAGGTAACTTAGAGACTTACACCTAAGTACTTATATCTTTGCCAAGTACTTCAACAGCAAGCTTCTAGAAAATTTAAATAGATGACTATATGTGTTTAATACATAAGGTATTTTGATAAATATTAAAGCTGCATCTCAATGCTTTTATACACAAGAATGTACTTTGCTCTGGCAGCTAAAATTTGTAATTTAAGAGTCACCTAGGTGATAGTCACCAGAAATTGAGGTGTTTATTTCTTGTGATGCAGCAAGACAACGACCCAGGCAAAGGGCTTGGAAGAGCTTCTGACTCCATGCGTCTTTGCCCTTTGGGGATTAAAAAACCTTTTTACAGGGGTAGCCTAGGACCACCTGTATGTCAGATGTTTGCATTGAGTTTCATAACAATGGCAAAACTGCACTTATAAAATAGCATTGGGAAATTTGAGAACCAGTGACTTGGAGAATGTTTCTCCTTACTCAAGGTCTAGTCAGGCTTAAGAATGTATGTCTAGCCTCTTTGTCATTCTAAATTTGTCAAGCTTAAGCTATTTGGACAAACTGAGTCATATAAATATTTTATATTGATATTATTGTTTTGGTTTCTTTACTGAGTCCGTTTTTGATCCTAGAAGAGCCTCAATTCAAAATCATTGTTTTTAAGGCTGCTTATTGTAGACTGTTAGAGAACATAAGTAAATAGTCAGTCATCTTATAAATAATCAAGTTCTTTAATTGTAGTCATGCTAAGTATTGATGTAATTAATTACAGGGATAAGCTTTACTTAGTCCCTTGTATATGTTTTTAGGGTTGAGTTTAAAACAAGTAACTAGAAACAAAGTTTGTCTATTCAGATATTCCTGGACAGCCCTCTTACTTCAGAGAGCTGCAGAATATGTCATTTAAAATGTTGATCTAAAAGCTTATTACATCAGACAGACTCCCAAATCCTAGCAGTGACCCAAGGTCTCAAAAGAAGATTATGTATGGGGTACCACAACATTTCCACCTGGATTATGGCAACACTGACCACAGGGCAAGATGCCCTAATGTAACACCTACTGCCAGGACCTGGCCTAGACTGTGGACAAGCAGCAGGACACTGGAATTGATTGCACTTCTTTTGCTTGGACAAAGTAAGATCAGTCTTCCCTGTGTCCCTCTTCCACAGAAAAAACTCTCCCTTATGTGCCTGATGGCCAAAGAAGATTGATACTGTTCCGATACCTGTGCCTCTAATGCTATGGAGAGCTGGGTATGAACTGGTGTCTGTCATTTATAGAATTGGAAGCTGCTTGGTCTGCACTTAGATATCATCTGAGAGTACTGACAGCTAGGCTAGCTATAACTTTGTCAGCTTCTCAGCATCAGACAACCAGATCCTTCCGTAAGGCTATAGCCAGCTTGTTAGCTCATTTTAAAAAATGTTCTGAGATATAAAACTTTAAATAAACCATAAAGGTTTAAAGATATGAAAACTTATAAGTTTTGAGGATCTCAGAAAATGATTTAAAATATAAACACAAGTTGTAAAGATATAAATAAATGATTTAGATTATGAAAAATGTTTTGGACTGCTCTTCCCTTCTATATATAACAGTTCAGAGCTTAACATTTAATAGAGTTCTGGTAAGCTGGTAGAGCAATGACTACTTACTGTTCAGTCACAAGCTCAACAGTTTAGATTTATTTTGGTTTTCATCTAAATATAAACTTAAAAGTGCTTCTCATCAGGCCAAAAAAAAAAAAATCTCTGTCCAATTTATACCTGGTTCTCTGGACAGAAGGAAAATGCGAATATGTTTAACCCAAATTTGTAGTTCTTGTTAGGACTCAAAGGTGTGAGTCTACTTCTGCTGTTTTACAGATCCCTATCACCTACGTTGTCTATAATATGGATTTCAGTACAGATTGGTAATACTAATGTATCTAAATATTTTATGTCATTTTGTAAGATAATTCATATAGGCCTCAGAGGATTAAAAGAATCATAAAACTTGGATCCACTTCACAGAGGTCAGAAGGACTCCAGATAAGTACAGCTTAAATTTCCCCCACTTGTCTATTCCTATGGATGATATATTTTTTTTTCCCCTCTCCTGGTCTTAGGTCTCTTGCTCTTCCCAATTACTAAGAATATGGGCCTAAAAATTCCAAATAAGTTCATCAATTTTAACTTTTGTTTCTAGTTTAAATTGGTCTCAATAGGTTTCTACTTGGCTGGCAGACACCTCTAAGCTTCAGTTGCTGACTACTCTGCTCCGGATGACTATGAGCTCCGGACTTGCTAAAAGCTGACGTGGACCAGCCCAGCCCAGCCAATGTCATTGTTCCCCATTTCTACAGCTGGATCAGAGAGCCACATGCTTCTGATGGATGCCCCATTGCCCAGCCTTTCAATAGCCTTTTATCCCTTTTGGGGGCCCCAACAACAATACCCCAATGCCAGCTCGAAGAAGTTCCCGAAGAGAATACATCAACCCCTGTTCCTTGCTCAGAATAGGCTGAAATGTTGGGTCAAAAGGAAACTCCCTGGCATAGGGGACAAAGTGGCTAACTATAATGCCCATTGACATACCAAGAAAATAGGTTCTGAGTTGTTCATTGACTTAAAGATCAGAACTACAGGGGTTTAAGAATGGCAATAGATAACAGATGTCACTGCCCTAGAAAAATCTGTTAGCTAATGGTTCTTAGGTCTCAATACCCTTAAACCCCTGGGCAGATAGGGCTCATGATTGAGTCCTGTCATTGGTACTTGTGAAGGGGATAATGTGGGGGTGGGTGGGCAAAACAGCTTGACCATGACAGGCTTAGAGTTTCAGACACAGCTTCTGGCAGGCAACAATTGGACCCAGGAAAAGCCATAAGCTGACCCCACCCAGGGAAGGCCTGCATCTAAGAGGAAATACCTAACATTCTAAACATTCCCTATACTCCTAGACAAATGCAGGCAATCAGAGTCCTGAGCCCTGGAAATCCCCTCATTCCAACCTCTGCTATGATAAAAACCCTACCTCACCTGAGCTTGGGCCTCTCTGCTCTCACGTGTATTGGACAGAGTGACCAAGCTCCAAGCTTGAAAATAAAGGTCCTTGCTTTTACATACAAGATTCAGTCCCTGTGGTGGTCTTTTGGGGGTCCCTGTAATCTGGGCATAACAGTGCTGAGGATCAATGGCTGCATAATCCTGCACATCTGTTTGTTATTACTTTGTTGATCAAGACTGCTGATACCATACATACCCACCTACCTATCTACTCACATCCATGTGCCCAACACAATAAAGTTCATTATATAATTTATGTAAATAGTGGGACTTTTTGATGCAAGCAGGATTTTCTTATATCTTACATTCTTAGAAGTTCCTTCATACTGACATCTTTAGTTGTTGACCTCTCCTTCTCCACACCAAGGGTTGTCTCAGGGGTAGTACAATCTTTGAACACCACCTGGCAGAAATGGAAACTCCCAAGAAACCAGATTCCTGTTAAGTGGAAGGTTTGGCAGGAAACTGAATGAAAAAAAAAAATAAAAAGAAAAGGAAAGAACAGGACTGCTCCTAGATATGGTGGAGGAGAAAGTTTATTATAGATAAAATGGAGAGCATAGTTAGAGGCAGAGACATCTGGGAGAGTCCAGAGTGAACATGACCAGACTAAGCTGGGCCATGTGAGGAGAAGGGGAAGAGAAAGGAGAAGAGAGGAGAACCAGGTGCAGCAATCAGGAGTTCAATGGTCCAAAAAGTGGTGGGTAACCAAAATGGCTGGGTTATATAGGGAAGAGTCTTGGTGGAAGGGCAGCCCAGCCCTTGGGCTGGAGAGTTCAGGGTAGAGGGCAGGGCATGCCAGCCAGGTAGGGACTGAGGGATGCTGGGAGAACTTGGAGGCCAGGTCCAGCTTTGATATGTTAAATAGGCACCTCAGCCATTTGTCCTAGATTTGAAACTTAACAGAAACAAAGCACACATCTATCCTGCATGTATAGTCAATGGGGGATGTTAGAGAAAAGGACAAAAACCATATCTGCACTTTGGTTCTGTCTTTGTATATTCAGCTATGGGCTTGTAGGTCTGCCATTGGGTGAATTGCATGTTCTACATCCTGGAGGACAGGAACTTTATCTGCCAGATTACTGTCCCTGAATAAAATGTTCAACCATGATACTAGCCTACATGCTTCTAGTGAGTTTAAGATATACAGATACCCAGGTCTTGATTAGAAACCTGATTATGTGTTTTGGTAATCCTGAGATTCATCAGAGAAAAGCCAGTTCCACCATTTTGGGCCAAATTAAAATGCTTTATTAAAATTTAATACACTGACCAAGATGGAATTTGATCAGGACCACTCCATATAAACTTCGCAGCTGAATGTCGTAGGGGCTTTTATAGACAAAACCCAAAGGCCACTCACTGTACTTTACCATGAGTCATTGTTGTTATTTTCAAAACTACAACTCTCAGAATCCCAGGAAGATTCCCGGTACTTGGGCAGGTGGCACGCACACACACACACACACACACACACACACACACACACACACACACACACACACCATATTGTATTGTTAACCAGTTAAGGGGCTCATCCCTGGTGTAGCTAATTCTCCCTCTCTTAGAAGTTACCATCTGCTTGTTGTTCTTTGTCTAGGGGTGGGCCTACTGTAAATTTCCCCCCTTCTGAGTTAGCATGTGTGGTGATACTGTCATTGTTCAGGTCTTGTTTAGCCAGCGGTATTGTTAAGTTATCAAGGGTGTAACTTTCTTGCCATTGCTAGGAGATACCACCTCACAGCAGGCTTCCTGTTGATCTAGCTCTTAGGATCTTTCCCCCTCCACTCCCATGCTATTCCCTGAGCTTTAGGTGAAGGAGATCTGTTGAAGTTTTGTCTGTTGGTGCTGGGCCTCTCCAGTCTGTTGCTATGTGAACTGTGACCTGTTGTGGTTTTCTGTAATGGCTTCCATTTTCTCTAATGAGAAGCTTCTTTGATGCAAGCTAGGAGCTGTACTTTATCACAGGTAAAAGGAATGTGTGTGTGTGTGTGTGTGTACATATATGATATATAGGACAAGTTTTAAAATGTGATTGGGAATTATGCCAAATTAGTAAATTGGTGCTAGTAGTCTCTCTTATAAGATTCATGACCTTACAAGCACTGGGTTTCTAGCAGCAGGCATGGTTTCCCTCTTATTGAGTGGGCCTTAAGTCCAATTAGACAGCTATTGGTTACCACCAAGATACAAGTGGCACTAGTGGTATCTGCTGTTCTGGTCATTTTTGTAGTTCATAGGTAGGCATCACTGCTCCATAGGACAATGGATTGCTTCCCTCCACTGGTAGTTCTCTCCCATCTGGTACCATGAAAGCTAGACTGCAGGAAGTAGGCTTTCAGGTTAGATAGAACTCGAATCTTTCAGGTTCAGTGTCTGAAAGGTGTGGTGTCTTCAGCAATAGGAACTTAGCTTCAATCTCTGGAAGGCAACCAAAGACAACAGCAATATCTTTATTACTTTTAGACTCTTGGACTACCCTGAGCAGCAGCATAAAAGGAGGTTTCTCATGCCTAGCACTAGGGGTTTCTTAGGTGGTCTACGGCACTTGTACTCACTTACATCTTGATCCTTAATTTGCTACAAGTGCCATAGTTAATTCATTTAACTTTCGATTTCATGTTTCTGGGGACTGTACATTCTTTCCTTTGAAACAGCCTTTTGTCTTTGTTCTCTCGACTCAGAAACGATTTTCATTTCCTATTGCAGCAGGAATTACTTGTATTCTAGAATCCACACATTTCCTGTTTCACTTGAATTGTATTTGCATACATTTTAGAGTTTTCAGTTTTTGTTATGATGTGCGGTCATGGGGCTCAGCCTCTAGATGGCAGTCCTGTACCATCAAAGGGGTGCAAGCTTGCCTGCTAGGCATCCTCTCAAAGCTGGGATGCAGGTGTTTCTGCTTCTCCAAAGATGATCTTCGCTTGCCAACGATAGTGTCTTCTGTTTTCCGTATTTCTCTTTTGGTTTATTATCAAAAACATTTGTTTCACTCATTATATCTGATGTCAAAGTGAAATCTGTAAAACATCAAGGTAACTGCAGGATGCTAGATCAGATCTGAGGCAGCCATTAAACTTGGTATTCTTAATGATGATGACAATGAATATTGACCAGAATATTAAAAAAATTCTTGATCATGGCTTGACACAATATTAGTGTATCAAGTACAGAAATTGATTTCTGGCTAGCATTTAAGATTAGCATAGTCTAAATGTTTACTACTTATAGTTAGCATTTTTCTTTTCTTTTCTGTTTTTGCTGAGACAGGGTTTCTCTGTGTAGCCCTGGCTGACCTGGAAATCGCTCTGTAGACCAGGCTGGCCTAGATCTTAGAGATCTGCCTGCTTCTGCCTGCCAGGTGCTGGGATCAGAGGTGTGCACTACCACCACCCAGCCATTATTACAGATGACTGCTTGTCCCGAGAAGTTGGACATTTTGCTGGGAGGGGCAGATTCATTATGGGGGCAGGATCAGAAAGATGAGTCACTTTTCCATCCCTTTCCTTTGTCAAGCTCATTAAGCATCCTGACAAGCACCTGTGCCCCTTCATCTCTTTTGGCGAGCTGGATTCCTTCATGAGCTTGTTGACATTGTTTCTTTCTATGACTTCAGCCTGGACCATTAACACTGGACAGCCTATTTGAAAAATGCAATGATCCTGGCCTTGAGGCTATTTCCTTCCAGGGCTAGAAAGTAGAAATTTGTATTCTCAGTGCAAATCCTTTATCACTAGTGAACAGTCAACCCGAAGCCTCTCCAGCAAGCCTGATGTAGTCAAGGTGACTGGTGACTGTGGCCTGGGTGGGTGGGCTCCACTTTTGTCCTAGCTCAGGCAGGGATCTTCGCACTTCTCTATCTACGTTCCTTCTCGCCTTGAGCCCTTGTAGGGCCGGGCATCTCTTCGTAATACATTTTCATTGTGTCCTTACTGCCAAAGAAACTATCCAAATTCTCCAGCTACCTTTTGTGATGTGTTCCCAAGACATTTCCACAGTGGCCTAATAACATGACGACTGAAATCCTTAGTGCTTTAGGCTGTGTTTATTGTTGTTATCGTAAAAATGCCAAAGTCTCTGCGGAGAATAGTGCAGCCCCTCTGTAACAGGCCCGCTCCTTCCACATTCCCTGGAGAAATGCCAATGCTTTCAATCTCTGCTTGGACTTTTCTGTTTCTTGTCTCCGGAATATGTGTCTCTGTCCCTTCCTCCACTCCATTTAGGACTATTGAGATTCTATCGAATTCTTTATCACCATGCTGATTTTTTTTTTTTTTTTTTGAGACAGGGTTTCTCTGTGTAGCTTTGTGCCTTTCCTGGAACTCACTCTGTAGCCCAGGCTGGCCTTGAACTCACAGAGATCTGCCAGGCTCTGCCTCCTGAGTGCTGGGATTAAAGGCGTGCGCCACCACTACCCATCATGCTGAAATTTAACCCATCTTAATAAATGTTCTGCTATCCTCTGTGTTGGAAGTGAACCTCCCCGTCTCCTTTCATCGATAATGCTTTATTTTTGTCACTTTTGTGCTATCTGCAACGCTGCTTATTACAGTTATTTGTTAACATAGCTTATCATCCCTGCTGGATGGCAGCCCTTTAAAAGACAGGGATTTTTATCATATTCCTGGTTTCATTTCTCTCAGTATCAAGGACCAACAGACAGGCGTAATAGACTCTACTTATTAATGTATATACCTAAGTCCATTTTTATAAACTCAATCACATAATCACATATATACAGTCTTTGTTAAGTGAGGTTTTTCTGGTGATGTGTAATTCTGGATAAATCTTCAAGGCTAAAGATGAAGAGTACACCGTCCCCTCATTTGTTAAAGAGTTGCGAGGCCCTGGCTATGAAATTGTAATCCCTCCCCAGGTCTGAATGCACCCCCTGTAGCAGCCTACTTCAGTCAAGCTGGACGTATCTTAGAGCGGAGAATCCTTTGAAAGGAGTGTTTTGAAAGGATGTGTGACATTTATTACACTCTTGATTTCAGTCATGTCTTTGCAGTAGTTGTCTACCCCCTCCATAGACAGTGAGCACAGCAAGCCGGGAGGGGCACAGCAGCAGCACTCTGGCCCCATGCTGGCTCAGCTATTTTAGATGCAATTTTCTTTCTTGAAAATATTTTATACAACATAACCGGGCATACTCTTTCCCCTCCCCCATCTTCTCTGAGCTCTCCTGCTCCCTCCCTCCCCAACTTCAAACAACAACACCCCCCCCCCACAATGCAAACAAAAACCACCAAACAAAATGAGAACAAAACAACCCAGGAAGAGTGTTTTGTGATGCCTGCCCTGGCCTGCCTGTCCTGGGGTGTGGTGGATTTACCCAGTGTCATTCTGCTGAAAGAAACCAATTTCCTCCTTTTCATCAGGTGTCAATTGCAAGTAGCTTATTGGTTAGGGAGGGACTTTGTGCTCATTCTAGTCTCTTCTCACGCTGGGATTTGATCTGATTTGAATCTGGGCAGGTCTTGTGCGTGCTGTCCCAGACTCTCTGAGTTCACCCGTGTTTCAGCCCAGTTGTGTCTGGAAAATGATGCTTCCTTAGAGTCATCCACCAGCTCTAGCTCTTACAATCCTTACACAGCCTCTTTTGCATAGATCCCTGAGCCTTGAGGGAAGGGGTGACATCTGTATCTATTTCACTGAGGGCTGAGTGCTACCAAGTCTCTCGCTCCTCCTGGCATGTTGTCCAGCTGTGGCTCTCAGTGCTAATTCCCATCCACTGCAAGAAGAAGCTTCTTTGATGGAGGTTTAGCAATGCACCCCGATCTATGGGTGTAGCAATATGTGATTAGGAGTCATTTTTCTTGCTATGTTTATTTAGCAGAATAATTGTAGCAGGTTTTCTTCTAGGGCCCGAGACCCACAGTAATGCATAGAATAGTCATGGCAAGAGTTGCTTTGGGTGGAGACTGTTTGATAAGCAGGGTCAGCACAAGAGTCTGTGCATCCTGGCCCTGCATGGGTAGTAGTTGGCAACAGCATCAAAGAGGGTCAAAGGCCCTATGGATCTCAAGGTCTGGAAACTTGGCAGACACATTGACGAAAAAGCTTTGAATGGCTCAATGGAACATAACAAAACATATTTAATAAAAATGTTTTCTGTGATACGAATTGTATACTATTCAATAAGGCAGGGCTGGAAAATAATAAATTGTATAGCCATTTGTGGTCTATGCAGCATTTCCACTCGCAATGTATCTTTCCATTTGAGAACATAATTTCAGACACAACTTTTCATATGAGAAGTAAGAGTGACTGTGGTTCTTTTCAGCCGAGGTACAGAGATGCTTTGTCAGTACACAAAGTCACATGGTTGCTAAATGACAGCCAGGGTTTGAACTCAGACTATATTTCTCTCAGACCTAGTGCTTTTTTTCACTGTCCTTTGAGCACCATAAAAGTCACTAGTGCTTTGAGTTATTTCCCCAAGAATGATGGCACCACCAACAGACAAGCTCTAGACAGCTCTATGCACAAACTAGACACCACTCAACAACTTCTACCTCCAACCACCAGCTGAATCCCTCAAAGTTTTAAACAACTTATTTAAAAAAGTGATTGAAATTCATTACATTAAGAGCGTTTTGATTTTGTGTTAAAAAGCTTGTAAGAGGAGGGACACCGGGTGGCTGGTTTGATTAACCTCAAACTTGAAACTCTTCATGCAGTCTCACTGACTTTTTTTAGGGACTCAGTGATTTTTTTTTTTAAAACCATGACAAATGAATTCCAAAGGTATTCTGAGCCTTAGAAGGGGTTCTTTGAAGTTATGAGGAAGAGCTTAGGATATTGAGGATAAACTTCCGCAGTTGTTACACTAAGAGTAGCATTTCAAAGATGATTAGTTTAGATGACCTTATGTTTATAACCAATCTACCAAACGTTTTCCCATTAAATGATTGTCAGGAGCTAAGTCTGAAACATAACTTAAAAAAACTGAAGTAATTTATCTCCCAAAAGGGGAGTGAAAAACCTCACTCTTGTAACGTGGGCCTTAAGGCTCAGGTTTATTTTTTAAAACACTCATTATTTAAGATATTTTTATGTGAAAAATGAAATAAAAGCAAGACTTCCTTGTTAAGCCCCTCTTTTGAGGGTTACTTCTCTGGTGATGACTTAGTTTTAATGCTCAGCCCGGCATGAAAACTAAAAGAAAGATATCCTAACATTGAATCTGCCAGTGTGGGTTGGTGTTTCCCAAATTGCTAGATTATAGTAATCGCCTGAAACATTTATCAAAAATAAAGCTCACCTCTGGCCTTGGCCAGTTCATCCTTCCTTAGCTGAACTGGTGGTGTCCTCCATTTCTAGGTTACCAGATTGATGACCAACTTCACGTAGGTACTTGTTTAGATCACTAAGGCCCTAAATTCCTGGAATGAAATGATTCTCTTGCTTCTGCTTCCAGAGTTGCTGTGGGATGGTCTGTATGTCAAATTGCTCTGATTGGTCAATAAATAAAACACTGGTTGGCCAGTGGCCAGGCAGGAAGTAGGTGGGACAAGGAGAGAGGAGAATTCTGGGAAGTGGAAGGCCGACGTAGAGAGACACTGCAGCCGCCGCCATGACCAGCAGCATATGAGGATGCCGGTAAGCCACCAGCCACGTGGCAAGGTATAGATTTATGGAAATGGATTAATTTAAGCTATAAGAACAGTTAGCAAGAAGCCTGCCACGGCCATACAGTTTGTATGCAATATAAGTCTCTGTGTTTACTTGGTTGGGTCTGAGCAGCTGTGGGACTGGCGGGTGACAAAGATTTGTCCTGACTGTGGGCAAGGCAGAAAAACTCAAGCTACAAATGGCGCCCAACGAGAGGGCAAGAGTTTCCACCTAAAACCTGAGAAAAGATTCTAAAACGGAGCTAAAAACAGCTTCCTAATTGTCTCTCTCAAATGAGCAGCAGCTGCCGGTTTGAGTTACTGGCGGGTTCCTGGCGTGTGTGCTCGATCTGTAGTATGGCGGGAATGAGGCCTTTGCAAGTGGCACATTAAGCTGCGTGGTGGATTTAGCCTTTGCTAGTACAAAACAAAAAAAGAGGTTTCTGGGCTACACGCTGCTTGGATAAAAGCATAGACCCACGATGGCTCCCAGAGCTGGCGGAAAACATACCGTCACCATGTTGGGAAGCTGAAGTGGGTGGAGCCAGCAGCCACAGTGCCCTTTCAGGCTTAAAAGGCTGCATTTTAAAGCAATAGGCTCAAAGTAATATCAAACATAAGCCACATAAAGATGGCTACCACACAGAGAATCTGGATTATGTTCTCTTTGATATTCGTAACTGAAGAGAAACATTTGATTGCAAAAGCTGTTGAGTTATGCCAAAATGTGTATTTTAAAGGTACCTTAACTTCAAAATTTGACTATAAGGATATGTTGCTTTGGAAAAGAGGCTCTGCTTTTGTTTCTACAGAAAGCCAGAGGCTATGGATTTGTTCCAGATTAAGATACATCAGGTTTGACCAGCCAAGACCACCTGAAAGGTCTCCGATGACACCATGGCCCAGATGATCCAACATCCAGAATCATTTCAAGGCAACTGGCTCAGACGATACAGTCTCACGGACTACTCCATGATCCTAAAATTTTCTTTGTGTCCCCATAAGATACAGCGCCCCCCTCCAGCAGGAAGTAGTAAGAGAAGCTACGCCCAAATTCCCAAATATACCAAGCTGACTTTGGAGATGTATAAAAGTTAAAACCTTCCTTTTAAAAAAAAGAAAGGGGAAGTGCTGTGGGATGGTCTGTATGTCAAATTGCTCTGATTGGTCAATAAATAAAACACTGGTTGGCCAGTGGCCAGGCAGGAAGTAGGTGGGACAAGGAGAGAGGAGAATTCTGGGAAGTGGAAGGCCGACGTAGAGAGACACTGCAGCCGCCGCCATGACCAGCAGCATATGAGGATGCCGGTAAGCCACCAGCCACGTGGCAAGGTATAGATTTATGGAAATGGATTAATTTAAGCTATAAGAACAGTTAGCAAGAAGCCTGCCACGGCCATACAGTTTGTATGCAATATAAGTCTCTGTGTTTACTTGGTTGGGTCTGAGCAGCTGTGGGACTGGCGGGTGACAAAGATTTGTCCTGACTGTGGGCAAGGCAGGAAAACTCTAGCTACACAGAGTAGCTGGGATTTGGGGATGGATTTGATTAAAAACATGTTAGATGCATCTATAAAATTATAAATAGTAAAAAACTTAAAAAAAAAAAAACTACTTCCTTCCCAAGCAGACTAATCAGAAGGTGAGATGTTTGGGAAACTGCCCCTGTCACTGATATCCAGGTGATTTTAATATCAGTAGGCATTAAAAGAAATAAAGACAGGGTCTTGTGTTGCTTAAGCCGGCTTGTTTGTTTGTTTTGGTTTCTCTGTGTAGTTTTGGTGCCTGTCCTGGATCTCGCTCTGTAGACCAGGCTGTCCTTGAACTCACAGAGATCTGCCTGGCGCTGCCTCCCAAGTGCTGGGATTAAAGACGTGTGCACCACCACTGCCTGGCTTTAACCTGACTTTGAACATGCTTTGTCGATGAGGCTGCTTTTGAACGACTGTTTCCCCTGTCTCAGCCTCCCAAGCGCTAAGATTACAAGCATGAACCACCATGCCTGGCTGTCTATAGGAAAGTTTGAGAATTTGCTGAATAGCCGTGATTCTTATGTTGGGTACACCTGGGAAACTTAAAACACATGTGTGTTTCTGGGGTTTATCCCCAAGCACTGAGATTTGGAAAGATGTAAGTGTTCCCCAAACACCTGTGGAAGGACAGTGACAGAAGGATTAACAGAGTGAGGGAAGCCTGAGGTCACCAGAGACGGGCAGTATACAAACATGGAGCTTTATGGGTAGACTAGGAGGGCAGACCAGGAAAAACTCTCAGGTCAAGAATCTGATACATAGATCAACCCACCAGAGAAACTTTCAGGATTGGACAACAAAATCCTGCCTGCATAAAAGGTCATCTGAGCTAAAGTGCAATTTATATGCCTGTTAAAAAATGGACAAATGTACCATAGGAACATGGCAGTAAAATGACTCCTAATGACATACTACTATATATACCATTAGACCCTTAGATTGTTGTCACACACATCAGAGAAGCTTCTTCTTCCAGTAAATGGGAGTTAACACAGAGACTCATGTAGCTGGAGTTTTCTCCAGTCCTGCTTGGGCCCGCAGCCGCTCAGGCCCAAGTAAACACACAGAAGCTTACAATAATTAAAACTGTATGGCCTAATGGCTCAGGCTTCTTGCTAGCTAGATCTTACATCTTAAATTAACCCATTTCTATAAATCTATACCTTGCCATGTGGCTCATGGCTTATCAGTATTTTTACATCTTACTTCCTCTGTGTCTGGCTAGCGACTCCTGACTCAGCCTTCCTGTTCCCCGAATTCTCCTCTCTCTTTGTCCTGCCTATACTTCCTGCCTGGCTACTGGCCAATCAGCACTTTATTTATTAACCAATAAGAGCAACATATTCACAGCATACAGAGTGATATCCACAGCAGACTCAGAACTGGACAATGTGCAGAGAGTGAGAGACTTTGGAGCACTCAGTCCTAAATGAAATGTCTTCATCAAACCCCTTCCCTCATGGCTCAGGTATCTATGCAGAAGAGGCTTTGTGAAGACTGTAAGAGTCAGAGGTGACGGACGACTCCAGAGAAATAATGTCTTCCAGACACAACAGAACTGATGTACTTATAAACTCATAGAGAGTTTATATGTATGAGTCTTGCACAGATTCAAGCCAGACAGGGTCCCAGCACTGAGAGGAGGAAGTGGACTTGGGGTCTGTGGTGGTTTGAATAAGAGTGGCCCCCATAGGCTTATATATTTAAATTCTTAGTCATCAGGAATAAAGAGATGTAGTCTTGTTGGAGTAGATGGGAGGAGATGTGGGCTTTGAGAGTTCAAATGCCCACATTAGGCCCAGTCTCCCCACCCCTGCCACTCTCTCTCTGCCTATGGATCATGATGCATAACTCTCAGCTACTTCTCCAACACCATGTCTGCCTCTGTGCCACCATGCTTCCCAACATGATAATAATGGATCACCCTCTGAAACTGTAAGCAAGTCCCCCAGTTAAATGCTTCCTTTTAAAGCGTTGCCTTGGTCATGGTGTTTCTTCACAACAATAGAACAGTGACTAAGGCAGAGTTCCCACCCACACTAAGAAGATATTTGCAAAGGGAAAATCCCTTCCCTCCAATGGAGTGTCAGTGGGATTATCAATCACAGAGCAGGCCCCATGCCCAGGAGTAGTTGGTCACTACAAAACCAACTCCATGCTTTTTTTTTTTTTTTTTTTTTTAAATCCTTTTGTTCCATTTTGGTATTTTTTTTTTGTCTTGTTCTTTTGCTTGTTCAGATCTTTGCTTTTGTGTGTGTGTGTGTGTGTGTGTGTGTGTGTGTGTGTGTGTGTAAGAGAGATAGAGATAGATAGATAGATAGATAGATAGTAGATAGATAGATAGATAGATAGATAGATAGATAGGTAGGTAGGTAGGTAGATAGATAGAGGACACAGACCGTTGGGTGGGGTGGGAGGTAGGGAGGTGTTGGGGGATATACAAAGCTAGGCATGATTATGTGTGCCTGTAACTCCAGCATTGCAGGCATGGAGACAGGCAGGTGCTGGGAGCTCACTGGTCGGGCCATCTATTAAAAGAATGGATGAGTCTAGGTTGGACCTACAGGGTGATCAGTGGGGATTTTGTGAATGGTTAGGAAATAAAATAACTATATTTGCGAATATAACGATAAAGGGTAGACCGATAGAAGGCTGGGAAGCATGGTTGCCAGGAGCTTCTGGTAACCTCGACTTCTTTAGTTCTGAGTTATCTTCTTTTTAACACATCCTCAGAGTGATTACTTGTTTGCTTCCATAAATAGCACAGAGGACTAGGCATTGTTTGTTATAAAGGCAAGTTTATGGATCCTACCTTAGATTTATGGTTTAAAAATCTGTCAGAGTGAGACCAGGGAATAGCACTTTAAATAAGCTCTTAACAATTCTCACACACACTGAAGTTTAAAAATCATGACCTTATCAGAAACCTCTGAAGCCTGAAATATGTCTAGACAGGCATTTTTACCTGCAAAAGAATGCAAACCCACTGGGAAGGATTACACAGCAAACAGATTATCAGACATTAAAATGAATTCACACTTTTGAGGAGGAAAAAAGAGCAGCTAAAAGGTAATGGAGGATCTGGGGAAGAGGCAATTGAAAAAGTTAAAACATAGAAACTTTGCTGGTTGGGCCTCCTGGGTGTGTTTTTTTATAACCATAAGAGGGCAATGCATTTTGGGAATAGGAAAATTGGAGACTTTGTTTGCAAATTGGTTCCAGCGGCATCTTCAACAAGAGCCATGCTGGTTATGTCTGGGTAGATCAACAGTTTGTTTCTGATTGTGAAAAGAAGAGATGGCTAGCAGGGTGTCTATTAGTTTCTTTTCTGAAAATTTAGGGATATATTACAGTGTTGCATAGAGCTCTCTCACTGTCCCTCCCTCCTTTCCTCCCTCCCTCTCTGTCTGCCTTATGTGTACTAGTATTGTCTTGAACTTCATATGTAGGTGAGGAACTTCTGATCCTCCACCTCTTTCTGAGTACTGGGATTACAGGAGTGAGTCATGATGCTGTGCTGGGGGAACTGAACCCACATCTTTACACTTACTAAGCAAATAGTCTACCAAGTTGACTACATCCTCAGACCTAGAGTCTCTTAATAACTGCTGTAGTTCTAGTCTTTATGAAGCACACCCCAGACCTACTATTAATACAGGCTCGGCCAGCTTGAGACAACTATTTGAATATTAAGTCATTAGCTAGCATTAAGTCATTAGAAAGCATGATTTCTTAGCTGGGCATTGGTGGCGCATGCCTTTAATCCCAGCACTTGGGAGGCAGAGCCAGGCGGATCTCTGTGAGTTCGAGGCCAGCCTGGGCTACCAAGTGAGCTCCAGGAAAGGTGCAAAGCTACACAGAGAAACCCTGTCTTGAAAAACCAAAAAGAAAAAAAAAAAAAAAAGAAAGCATGATTTCTTTAACTCCCCCTTAAATGAGGCTTTCTAGATGAGATTGTATGGATCTGATGACTATGTCAGTGATCGCCAGACAGTCTGTAGCAAGGAGAGCTATCCTGAATATCCTGAGAGCTCATATTTTCAGAATTTTGTGTCAGCAGGAAATGTTCCTCTCAGGTTGAAGAAATCAGTATAAACATATGGAACTGATTATCCGTGACACTGACCAAAGGTGTGGCTAAGAAGGAGAATATAAGAATTTGGCTTAAAAATCTTGTGAGGAAGAAATTATGAAATAAGCTGCAAACAGACTAACTGCAAACATCTGGCCAGAAGCAAACTTGTAACATTGGACCTTTTGTTGACATAGTGGTTACTGGTACAGGAAAACTGAACAGCAAAGAACCTGCCAGCCTACAGAGCATCCTGGGATGATCACAGACTACTTCTCTGACAGAAATTTTACTAAAAATGAGGAAGAAATTTAATATCATCTCCTTAGTTTTGTGGAGCAATAATGTTAAGTTTGGATCCTATAGTTTTGTGACCGTGTTCTGTAAGTCTACCTAATTATCTGTCTTATTTTTAGTTTTTTTGGTACGTACAAATTATTGTTCATTAAAGACAATATTTTAAGAAATGTAACCACAAAATATGCAGCATTCTAAAGGGCACACATTTAACACTTGTCAATACACATATACATGGTATTAATTCTAAGAAAGTGCATAGACTCCCATTATGTGTATACAGCATAATTTCCTACTCTCAGGCATTATTGCACTTTTTTACTTTTGTATATAAAGGAAATAAAACTGTACATGAAAGAGGAAGGCAGCTTTCTGATACAAACATATTTTGCTCAATACATAAATCTTTGAACAACCACCATTTTTTTTTTATCAGATTTTATGGTTTGCAATGAGTATTGAAAAATATATCATGAAGGACGGATACATGTTGCTAATTATTAAGTTTGAGTGGTTGGTACACGTGGATCTTATTTTTATTTTTCAGTGATGATTGATTGAGCTTAGGACCTCATGCATGTTATGCTCTGCCCCTGAATTATGTACCTAGCTCATATTTTATATATTATTCTGAGGCAAGGCCTCACTAAGTTGCTCGGGCTGACTTTGAACTCACCTGATATCCTAAGGGAGACCTTGAACTTGAAATCTTCTCTCCTCAGCCTCCCAGGTAGTTAGTTATATTACTGGCTTATGCCACCTGCCAAAAGATACTTTTTAAAATTCTGTCTTCATGAACTAACCATTCAATTTTAGCTTGGTTCCTTGAACGCATTTAACATTCTGAGCAACTTACTAAACTGCCATCCCAAGAGTCATGCTGCTGTCACTTTATCTAGTGGGAATAGCTGATCTCCTTGAGACATGGCATTTTGGGTGATTTGAGAAAATTGAGCTTATCAACTTGTAAAGGAAAGGGTGTATTTCTCCCAGTTTGTCATTGGTTATAAATGCCTCATGTTTAAATGGTTATTTATCAGGTTAGAGAGAGACAAGTATGTTAGATATCTGTTGCTGTGTAACATACTAAAAATGTTGCCACTTTAAAACTGGTCATTTAATCCAGTGTCTGGGAGCTGCAAACGCAGAAGCAGTCTACCTCCTTCTGTTGTAGGGGCTTACAAGAGGATCTGATTAGAATGTAAGTCAAGTGGACAGAGGAATTTTCCCTACAGTGGTTCATTCCTGTGGTTGGCAAATGGGTCCTGGGTTATAGGGTCAACCTTAATTTCTATTAGCCCCGGCCTCTCAGTAGTCTGTGTAAGTGTCCTCATAAGGTTAGGACTGGCATGGTCTCATAGCTAGCCACCCAGGTCACAGCAGGCAGGAGTAGCGATTCTTTGTTTCTTCAGTATTTTCATGCTCTAAAATAATGCTTTGTCATGTCTCTAGGAAGTACTTAATCCTGTTAAATTAACTGCTAAAACTAACCGTCACATTCTAAGTTTTTACATGTGGAGATTGTTTTCCTGATGGTGAGCTATGAAATAAGAAAACTTGGGGCATAAAGAGAATCATGATTCCTCTTCTAATTAAAAAAAATGTGATGACATAGAACATTTAGGTTGCCCTAAAAGATCTAGATTGTATGTCTCTGCATTATTTTTTTTTCTGAATTTTATTCTTTTGGTGGGTAAGCAGCGAGACTCCATGGATTCAAAAATCACAAAGTATTTTTAGGCCTTCATGCACCTTATAATTTCAAAGCCTATAAATACAGTTTATGTTTATGCATATCTTAGAAGTTGTTCAAGTAAGAATTATTTATGTAGTGTTATTCTTAACACGTTCAGGAATGAATTGCAGAAATTATTATCATTGATAAGTCACTGTTCTTCTGACAGTAGTATCTTTGCCACATCATTCTTAGAGGAAATTCTCTTGACAGCAGTGTTTGTAACTGTGGAAATAACTAGAAAATATAATGTATTCAGATGCCTGGAGATCTCAAAGG
Source organism: Peromyscus leucopus (assembly GCF_004664715.2). Classification (NCBI taxonomy): domain Eukaryota; kingdom Metazoa; phylum Chordata; class Mammalia; order Rodentia; family Cricetidae; genus Peromyscus; species Peromyscus leucopus. Next base: position 32,458,571 of record NC_051075.1, on the reverse strand, counting down.
AAGAGATGCTATGATAAAAATTTTGACACAAATGTTTTATGTTTATCTATGTGGCAGAAATTTCTCTCTAATTCTATAGATAGAAAACAGCTAAATTCAATGTATATGTACGTACACACGTGTGTGTATATGTGCAACACTGTAACACGGAGACTTTTTTCAGAAGATAAAAAAGAAAAGTCTTCATCCTAATTACATTTTCTGGCTTTAGAAGCATACTTCTCCCACCAATTACAGGTGTGGTAAAAGATAACTTTCTTACCTACCATTTATGGGTACAGAAATGAATTACGTTCTCTTAACTCTTAGTGTAGACTGCCAGCTCAGAGTTTTCAGCGTGATTATGAAGGTGTGAAAGGGGCATAGATGCTGTTGCTGGCAATCTGTCTGCTGAGGTCAAAAGGTAAATTCTTAGAGGTTCCAAGTCTTATGTACAATGAGGAGCAGTGAAATTGCAGGTTGAAAATGAATTAGTCAGAAGTCAATGAAAGATTGGGATTATAGTCACATTGGCACAATTATTTGAACCATCTGGTTGGTAATTATGACATGGTATTCGAATTAAATGAATTATTTTACATGACTCAATTTATGAAACAGAAATATGTGAGATTTGGGGAAAAAGAGGAATTGGAAGAGAATTGAGGGTCTTTGTGACAATGAGATACAGTGAACTTGGGTTTGAATTGTTGATTTCAAATCCACAGACTTGACAAACTGAGACACTAGACCCCAGGTTAGTGAAACAGTGCTAGAGTGTGTCTCCTCAGACTGCCATCCTAGTTCTAGAGCCACTTTGTGGTGTGTGAGGTGGGTGGTGGGTATCAAGGCAATTTACTTCAAACAGTGCTATGTAGGAAGGAATTGAAGCAACAGGCTTAGTCTCAAGCTTGTAGCTTCCTTTGGACTTTCCCCTAACTGTAATTTGATTACAATATTGAAAGAGAGAGGGAATGATATCTTTGGAGTCACAATTTATGATATCTGCTTCTTGCTAGTTCTGTGATCTTGGAAAAGCTAACTAATTTCACTAGCTTTCTTTTAAAAATTTTATAGATCTGGAGTAAGAGTATCTTCTGAGGGCTGGCTAAACAATTTGTGAGATTCAGAAAACAAGCTAAAAAAAACCAGGAAAAAGTAGTATTAATAAATATTTTCTTCTAAAAATTCCGTTGCTTTGAGAACATAATTGGTTGTTGTAAGTTCAAAAAAAAAATGTGTATATTTTCACGGGTTTTTACCATTCATGTTTATGTTATATAATGCCAATATATGATGACTCAATGTATGTATATGTAATAAGGCATTTAATATACATAGAGTTTTGTGTTTCAAGTATGCGAATGTATTTTGTTCTCAACAGCATAACATTAAAAATGTGCAAAGTAACTATCTATTTCACCTTTTAACATGTGGACATTATCCCCAACTCTCATCTTCGGCTCACTAATTACTGAGGACTGCAATGAGAAGGACCTGGAGTTGCCTTCTCTTTCCTCCTTCCTCCTAAGTCATCACACTCAGTGCCAATGGCACTGGATGCAAGATGAATAAAAGGATGTAACAGGGTTATTCATGGGATTTACAATAGCCATGGAGAGATACCTCTAGATAAGTTCGTGAGGGTTTTTCCAGCACGGCTTAATTAAGGCAAGAAGACCCACCCTGATGGTGTGTGGCACCATCTCACAGGCTGGGGTCTCATGTTATATAAAGACAGAATCAGAAGAAAGCGAGATGAGAACCAGCATTCGCCTCTCTTAGTTTCCTGATTGCGGGTGCACTATGATCGGCAGCTCTACGTTCTTGCGGCCACATCTTCCTCGTCTGGAACTGTATCCCTCCAAACCATGAGCAAAACTAACCCTCATTTCTTTTTTTTTTTTGAAGGTTTCAGTATTTTTCTTGCTGGTTTTTAATTCCCTGTTCCACAGATTCCTGGACTTATAAATTCATAGGTATAAGGCACAGTTAGAGGCTGAGGAACTCCTAGCTTCCTCAAGATCTGGGACCACCAGGTCCTGAACACACCTAGGACAAGGGAAGGACATTCAGGCAGAGGAGGGTTAGCCTGAAAGGCTGATGGAGAAAACATTAGAGGGCGTGGCCCTGAAAACTTCCCTCCTCACACACTCCCCTGGCAGATACCTGAGAACATTCTCCTGGTCTGGCAAGCCCTGAGTCCCCCACTGTGGCCTTTAACATAGCTGTCATATTTGTCTTCTCAGTGGAGGCCAGTCATACCCATCACACACTATCCTCCACTGGCGACGCTTAGCCTGGAAGCTCCTACCTAAGTACCCTATTCTCCAAAGGCATTGCCTTCGTGACCCCAGGAGGCAAACCACCTCACTCCTTGGGTCCCCAGCTCTGCTGAAATGCCTACCCCATCAGCCTCAATGCCAGAGCAGCGCAGCCTCCTAGCGCGCTCCGGGGCGGGTTTTCAGGCACTGACTTAAAAAAGAGTAGCTCAGGCTCTCTGGCTAGCCTGCGCAAAGGTCCACACAAACCTACACAAGCTGGCCGCGAGCCAGGCCCTCTCCACCACGGCACGCGCTCTCCTGGGGCTCAAACAGGAAAAATGTAAAACGCCTGTGACCATGATCCAAAAGCTGATCCGGACAGACAGGGCAAAACGCGAGAGAGGCGTTGCGTCCGCCTCGACATGCGGGCCATAGAGGGCTCAGAAGAGTGTGCTCGAGCAAGGCTTCCCGGAGTTCCCTTCTGGAGGAAGAGCTAGCTCTCCAAGGCCTCGGGAACAAGGGAGTAAGAGAGGTACAGCCTCGGAGGCAGATACGCTTTATGCAGAGCGGGAGGAAGCCCCTAACCCTCATTTCTTAAGTGGTTTATGCCACGCGCTTTGTCACAGCCGTGAGAAAAGTAACGAATACAGAAATCAGTGCTGAGAAGTGGGGCTGTTGCTGTGATAAGCCGAGCCCAGAGTTCATAAGCCTTTGAAACTGGTTTGAGCTAGGATGGTGGAAGACTTTGGAGCTGCAGGCAAGGGAAATCCTAGAACAGAGCTTAGTGGACCATTCTGGTGGGCATCTGGAACATCTGGAGCATCAGAATACTGAAAGAAATTTGGAGAGTGGAAGGCCAATTCATGAGATTTCAGAGGGGAACAGGACTCTATTGGGAACTGTCATTCATGTTATATTCCGACAAAAACAAAACAAACAAAAACAAAAACCCCCCAAATCTGGCCATGCTTCATTCATGTCATGAAAACTTAAATGAGGCTGAATTAAACAGCGATGGACTAATATGTCTAGTGGAGGTAATGTCAAGGTAGCATAACATTCAGTCTGTGGCGTGGTCTCTGCTTCCTGCTTAGCGACTGCTCGGGTGAGAGAAAGGAGAAAAAGGAAAAGCTTGTGCTGTTTGGGGAGGAAAGGCGTGTGAGTTTAAGCTTCTCCCCAAGGCTGGATTGGAGAAAGTCGCTGCTGTAATTGCTAAAGAGATTAGTGTCAGGCAGGTGAAGGAAGCATGTCATAAAAGCCACGAAGGTTAAGTGCCAACGGGCTGGCAACTTACCGCTGACACAGGGATGTATCCACTTCGCTCATATGCATGCTGTTTTCTCACACTGACATCTTTTACAAAACACACACCTAGAGAGAAAACTATAGAGGATTTAAGATTCTTAACGCTAGAGCTTTTAATCAAGTTGCAGAGCCCTCTGGAATAGGGTTTTCCGTGATTGTTTTCATGACTCGCCCTTGAAGACGACCCTGCGCCTACTTTATTATGTTGTAAATCTCTCACATAGTACATATTGTGTAGCTAAGGTGTATTCCTCCATTTTCTTATATAAAAACACTGGATTCTCCTGGAGTAGTCATTCATACGGGCAGAAACATGAGGCTCAAGGAGTGACAGAAATGACTTATATTTGACCTATCACCTTTAATAAGAGAAATAATTGGAGTTTCTCAGGTTTTCCAGAAGCTAATTTTAATCCCTTTTCACATTCATCCTGATTAAGCCATGGTGATTGGTATGGTCAGTAGTTGAAATAAAGGCATGAATATTCATGTGATTTACAGGGCCTTGTGAAGCTTCCTCTCAAGTCACTTTCCAGTATTCACCTGCTACATGCAGCTAGAGAGGTTTCTCCAGTCCTGCCCGACCCCATGGTTGGGACGAATCTCTCCCTGTGTCCTCCAGCCACTTGGTTCCAAGTAAACACACAGAGGCTCATATTATTTACAAACTGTATGGCCTATGGGTCAGCTTATATTAGCTAGCCTTTCAACTTCTCAACCCGTTTCTATTAATCTATATGTTGTCACGTGACTGTGCCATTACTGGTCTGTTGGCATCTTGTTGCTCCTTGAATGGCAGCTTGGCATCTCCCTTACTCGCCTTTCTCCTTTCTCTGTATATCTTGGATTTTCCCTGCTGGCTCCATCCTGCCCAGCCATAGGCCAATGCAGCTTTATTTATTAGCTAATGGGCGTAACCCATATTCACAGCATACAGAAAGACATCACAAACTGCCGTCCAAGGAGCAACGTGTAAAGCCAGGGAACACGTGGCGATACACAGATGAACAGAAATGGGTTAATTTAAGATGAAAGAGCTAGCTAGCAAGAAAGCCATAGGCCATACAGTTGGTAATTAACATAAGCCTCTGAGTGATTATTTTATAAGGGGCTGCAGGACCTCAGGGCCATTCAGGACACAGGAAAACTTCCAGCTACAGCCACATGGTTCTTGGATCATTAGGAATTTGTTAATTTGGCTCAAAACATTGCTCTATTTTATATCTAAAATCATTTTTATTAAGACAACTGTGATATACCTTTGTGGGGTTCATTGACAATGCAAGGCATATGTAATATGAACAAATCTGGATACTAAGCACTTCTACCTCCTCAAATACTAATAATTTCTATATGTTTAGAATGTTCACATTCTTTGCCGGGCGGTGGTGGCACACGCCTTTAATCCCAGCACTCAGGAGGCAGAGGCAGGCGAATCTCTGTGAGTTTGAGGACAGTCTGGGCTACAGAGGGAGTTCCAGGACAGGCTCTAAAGCTACACAGAGAAACCCTGTCTCAAAACAAACAAACAAACAAACAAACACAACAAAAGAAAACAAAAGAATGTTCACATTCTTATTTTGAAATGTAGCATAGACCATTGTAACAATGCTCTTTTGTGCTATAGAAAACTAGAACTGATTCTTCACTGTTTAGATACTGTTTAGATTCTCTATGTCTAACCTATTTCTATTTCCCCTCTGCCTTGTTCTTTCCTATGTCTAGTGACCACTATTCCATTCCATTCTTTCATGAGATCAACTTTTTAGTTTCTACCAGTGAGTGAGACATGGGTAAAATCTTTGCCAAGATATATCTGAGACAGAACTTTCATCTAACATCTCACAGAACTCTTAAAAGCACTGAGAAAATATTCTGATTAAAATAATTAACAATATTTAAGTTAATTATCCAAAGAAGACATCAAGGTGGCAAATAAACATAGAGAAGATATACCGTAGTGTGTGCCAGTAAGAAAATGCTAAGTGAAGCAATGAGGTAGCTGTCTGAAGACCTACCTGTATTGTATACAGCCTACCTGTCAGAATAGCCCCATCCCAACAATGACCCTACTGGGGGAGCCAGAGAGTATATAGGTATATAGGTATCTCTGAATTTTTGTTTTAGTTTTGCTGTTAACTTAAAACTGTTCCAACAAATAAAAGACTATAGAAAAAAAAAAAGGATCACAACTTCCAAATTACTACACTGGGTGTGAGTGGTGTTCTTCTGGAACCCATCTCTACCTAAGCATTTTACATATGCTATCTTAATTATTTCTTGCTATCTTCATTTGATGTAGTTTGTTAATATTTTTCCTTCCCAGATTAAAAATATCTGCAAAAATATATTATTATTGCCCTGAGAAAAATTGTTAGAGTATTCTTCATTGAGCTATTCCCAAAAATTTTATGTAACAAACCATCTAAAAAACCTACAGCTTTATTTATTTATTTTTATCATTTTTGTATTTTGAAAATATTTAATGTATGACTGTTTTATATGTATGTGCACAATGTGTGTTCCTGGTGTCTGTGGAGGTCAGAGGAGGGAGGGAGGCAGATCTCCTGAAACTGGAGTTACAGATGGTTGTGAGGTCCCATGTGGGTACTGGGAAATAAACTTAGGTCCTCCAAAACAGCTACAAGTGGTCTGAACCACTGAGCTATCTCTTTAGCCCCCATTTATTTATTTTTAACTTATGGGTGTATGTGTGTGTGTGTGTGTGTGTGTGTGTGTGTGTGTGTGTGTTCATGAATTTATGTGGATCACATGCAAGCAGGTGTCCACAGAGTCCAGAGGTTGAATTCTTTGGAAATAGAGTTACATGTGATTGTGAGCTGCTGTATGTGAATCCTGGGAACAAAACCCAGGTCTTTTGAAAGAGCAATAAGTGCTCTTAACTTCCAAGTCATCTCTTCAGCCCTGAACACTTACACTATTACAAAGGCAAGAATTGATACATTTTGTTAGTGGAGCTGTGGGTAGGCTGCCACCCTTCTGAGTGTGGGTAGGCTGCCACCCTTCTGAGTGAGGCTGGGGTTGGTTGTGTGTGTTTTTTCCTATACTCATTTTCTTTGTCCTTGAACTAGCAGCGACCTGGAGGTGTTGTTTTTATTTTTGTTCCTCATGGGAAACCATAAGACTAGAAAAACATAGGATAAAGGTTGAAAGCACATCAATGCTTCTATTCATGTCGTGTCCACAAACATTTACGGGTCACAGCAAGGCCAGCATCAAGAGGCAGGAAAGCATGGTTCTCCTGTAGTGGGGTGGTATTGTAAGGAGATGTGGCATAGGGTGGGAAAATGTAATCCTCTTAGCGGAAGAGGCTCGGATTCCAATAGTCTGATTAACTTTCAGTCGCAGGTAGGAAACTGAGAGGATGTGAGCAGCACTGGGCAGAGGAGGACAGATAGAGGAGATGAATTGTGCTGCCCAGATCAGAATGAGGGTCAGGTGAGGGGTTGGGAACATGAGACAGGAAAGTCATGTTCTTTCACTTCCTTTTTTACAAGCTCAGGCCAAATGGTCTATTTTGCAACTTGATTTACAGCTATCTGAGCAACCAAGGAGACCATTCTGAGAGGACAACAGCAGCCCAAGACCCTAGGTCTATTCATAACCACTGCATAACCACAACTAAGAGTAGTTATAGGCTAGGTTTTTGGTCACTGTTCATTTGCAGCATATTTTTTTTTTTATTATGTTCATTAAAATCGTGGCTCAGATCTCCTTTTCTACAGCACAAATAACATTCTAAGTAGGTTTCTTAAAAATTCCACTGTTCACAACAAGAATGCTTCTTAATTTGAGGGCTATATTTTGGATCAGGGACCAACTATTGGTTCCTTTTTTTTTTTTTTTTTTTTTATTTTGGCAAAGACTACTCTAGAAAAAAGCTACAGGCTTATTGTTCTAGCTGCCACAGATAATATGGAGTTATAACCAAATTAATAGCATTTCTCAGACATGTAGTTTGTAGCTTGAGGGAGATATTCTAGTTCATGCCAAGGGTAGTGACGCAGTCTGAAATAGGATCAGAGCCATGTGAGAAAAGACTTAGGGTGATAAGAAATTTAGATTTAATGTAAGATTGTTGAGAAAGGGAGGAAATAAAACACTGATTGATTTTCCTCCTCCCCCCAAAAACGTCTAATGGAATGAGAAGAATAGATTTGAAAGGAAACAATGGGTAGGAAGCAGAGGCACCAATTTGGAATTGATGAGGTGTTTCAGGCATGAGATAATAAGAGCAACCACATTCTTATTCCAGGGGGCACTCTGCTCCTTTTGAGACCATCTGTTCGTAACATTTTCTAGCACTCCCGATTCTAAAACAACAAAATTCTGGAAGGGTTTTGATGGAAGTGCCATCTGATTTTTAGATTTGTGTTGTTTCTTTAAAAATAGATATGCTTCCTAAAACGCCTGGCTTAAAGAGTAGAAAGCAAACAGCTCTGTCCTTTCCCTCTCTCTTTCTGATTTCTGCCTCAGTCTGTGTATCAGTTTAGGGGCACAAATGTATTTTATAATACCTTGGGGAAGCAAGAAGGCATGCTAAGTCTGAAGTCTATAAGAAGTGAGAACTTGCTCTTATTTTTGCTTCTGGTCAATATCAGTATCTTGTCTAATGGAATGGAAGCCCCGCCCCCAGCATGGAAGAAGAAGATGGATTTGCTGATAGCCAGTCAAAAATACCTGGAACTGTACAAGGAGACCTTTAAGTCAGGATAAAGCCATAAACAGGCAAGGGATGGTAAGGCAGAGTCACAGATCATTATTATTATTATTATTGTAAATTGTATGAGGCCAATCAACTTGAAATTTGGCAGAAAGGTCTCTCCCTGTACTCTACCTCTCATAATAAAGGTGGTCTTCCTCATGTTGGGCAGTGCTTATTACAGGGACAGCATTCCACATTTACCCTAGCACTCCTGACTGGGGCCACTATGCAAAATGCTGCTGTCTTGGATTGAAATGCACAGAAGCATTTCCTCTGTCTCTTTATAGAGCTGTTAAGTTCCAAAGTAGGCAGTGTCTATTTCAAAGGATCTACTGTCCTTACATCATCCCCCTCACTTTCCATCCTTGAGTTTAAGTTGTGTGTAGCACAAATCTTAATTGGTCTTAATAAAAACCCAGAGCCAGATAATGGGGTAATGCTGAAAGATCAGAGAGACAAAGGATCAAGCCACAGACACCTCTCACCTCACCAGCTCCTCAGCTGAAAAGACTGAGCTCCTTTCTCCTCCCACCTTCTATTCCTCTCTCTGCCCAGCCATTACCACTTCCTCTCTCAACCTCCCTAGTGCTGGGATTAAAGGTATGCGCTACCACTGACTGGCCTCCATGGTTAACTAGTGGCTGGCTTTGCCCTCTGATCTTCAGGCAAGCTTTATTCGTTAGCTCATACACAAAATATCACCACAGTTGTATATGCTTCTTACAACCCCACTAAGATTATGACTGTGTCTTAGTTCATTTGGGTTGCTGTAGCAGAATATCATAAACTAGTGGTTTGTAGTAACAATCACTAATTTTTAACAGCCTGCAGGATGAAAATCTAAGATTTGAGGGTGACTGTGGCTTGCAGGTAATTATATTCTCACTATGTACTTGTATGAATGAATGTCAAGGGAACTTTTCATGACTTGTGTTATGAAAATACATATTTTTATTAATTGAGAATTTCATTTGATGTATTTTGATCATATTCACCTCCAATCCATCCCCACCTCTCCATGTGCCAAATATCTTGTCCTCTTTTTCAGAGTCTCTTTTTTATCTGTTCAGTTTTTTTTATTAGTATATGATACTTGTGCAAAATAATGGACTTCACTGTGACAATTTCATACATGCCTATAGTGTATCTGATCACAACGGATCCCCATTACCTTCTTTGATTTCTCTCATCAAATAGTTTCTAGGATCTCTTTTTAAGGGCTTCAGTTTCATTTATAGCAGAAACCTCCTAGCCTAATTATCTCCTAAAGACCCGTTTTCTTAATGTAATCACATCCAGTTTCAACATAGGGACTTTGGGAGGGACATGGGCATTCAGTCTGCAGCAGAATGGTCTCATATTTTTTTTGGCTTGGGACAAACATCTCTGTGCACTAACTTTAACTTTGGTGAGTCTTGGGAAGCTGTCCTTGTAGTCTGTCATCTTACATAATCTTTGTATTTGTATACATAGTTTTCCCTAAGGAAGAGCACACCACTTTGGTCATCCTTGAAAACATTATACAAGTAACATTATGCAGACTGAGCATGTTTTCTTTAGGATATATATATATATATATATATATATATATCATTATATATGTACCATTAGTAAAAAAAGGCGAATTTGAACAGAGCAAAGAGGGGTATATGGGAGAGTTTATTTAGAGGGAGGAAAGGGAAAGAAGAAATGATGAAATTATAATCTCAAGAAAACCCCTCAGAAATGGATAACACTTTACTTGTATAATCACCAATAGAAGAGCTGTATGGATAAGAGAAACCCCATTAATAACAACTGAACAACACAGATAGTCTCAGCATTTGTCTCCAGATTTATAAGGAAGATAACAGAGTAAAGATTTAAATTAATCCAAATTACTGCAGATGAAATAATGGGCTTCAACACACACACACACACACACACACACACACACACACACACACACACCAGCTTGATCACTACCCAAACCTTATTTTTTGCCTAGATTAAACCCAGAGATGACGGTGGTGAAACACTCTGTACTTAACAGAAATAAAAATCAACCTTACTATATAAGGTAGATCCTATGGAGTTTTTGAGACTTAATAATCCAGTCTGGAAACTCTTGGGCTGTGGTTCCAGAGCCCTTTTTATAGCACTTCCAGGTAATTTTTTTTTCACAGTGTCATGTTTACTACCTGGGCTCTCTGAATGCATCAATGTACCACTTTCCAACCAGATGATCCCAAAATAACGGAGGTAAACTCATGTCAAGGGACACTTCCACGGGAAAGCAGGCCTTAGCCTGCAAGTCCCAACTTCCAAGACAATGAGCAACACTGCAGAGATCCTGACAGGGCTGATGATCTTGCTTGTAATTTTGACTGTGAGAGGACCAGAAAGGAGACTAGGTTAAAAACAGAAGTCTTTGAACTCGTAGGAAAAGACTAGCAGTCATACAGCTTTTGTTAGTGTTAGAGGAGAGAGCTGATTTATACCTGTCTGATGGTCTAATTAGTGGCAATTATTAATGGGGAGTTGCTTCACTTCAGTGAACATACTTCTAAGGCTGACATTAAATACCTGCCTCTCTAATCAACACAAAACATGCTCTTCAGAATCATCTCGACCCACTTTCACCTCTGGAATCAATAAGCATTTCTCAAGAAAGTGCTGCCTCCTGTAATGGAAGGGGTGAACTCCCTCCCTCAAGCTCTGCCGTTGCTAATTTCAACCACGAGGGCAGAGCCTTCCTGGCTTAATTACCTCCAAAAGGCCTTAACTCTTGCTTCACTTTCAAAAGCATTTTGAGTGAGTGTGTGTGCGTGGGTGTGCATGTATGCATGCGTGCACATGCCTGCACATGTGTGTGCAGCTTCATTGCCTGTGCATGCTTGAGAGGGCCAGAGGTGGATGTTCGGTAGGCATCCTCCTCTATTGCTGTCTGCCTTATTCCTTTGAGTAAGGGTCTCTCGCTGAACCTGAAGCTTGCCGTTTTTCTGCTAAGCTGGTGGCCAGTGAACCACAGCCATCCTCCTGCCTTGATGACCTCCAGTACAGGGGGTTACAAGCAAGAGACAGGCACAGAAATTACAGGGACACTCAGCCACACCCACTTTTCAAAGTGAATTTTTGAGGGCACATAAATGAATCTCTAAGATTCATTCATTATCTAACAAATAGAACATTTTAAGATAATTTTATTACACAAGACAGATTATGTTTATAAACAAATTTTTAAAAATTCTCTCTCTGTACAGCCCAGACTGACCTTGAACTCTAAATTTGCCTGTGCCTTCAAAGGGCTGAAGTTACAGATGTGCACCACAATGCCTGTCTGTCAACTTACTTTTAGTTGTTTGATTATTAATTCACGGGAACTAGTTATTTGTTTTAATAGCTTCCAAGAGTGTTACAAAGGGAGGCTCAGATTTAGCAACTTTCAAGCGGTAGGGATTTTCAATCCTCATGGCATGGAGTGTAATCTTGAAAGGCTGACCCACTTAGTGTACAACTCACATTATACCAATTGGCAGCTCTGGGTTTTACCTACATATAAAATCAGCCCCTTTATGGATTCCATCTCCATGGATTAAAAACAATATAAGCATACACATGAAAGGCTGAGCTAGCACAAGCCTACATTAATAAAACAGCATTTGCTTGCATACGAATGCATTTCTGTGAGTACTTCTGTTGCATTAATTGAAAAGAGAAGCCTGACTCATCTTCTATATACATTTGATAACAAAAGCCAACTGTAGTAGGAGCAGTTATGTTACCTTCTTTGGGAATTATGGCTTAAAGATCTCTTAGAGCCAAAAAGAAGAAATTGTTAGCTCTTCCTCATATCTGAGATCATAATGGAAGTCACAAATGGTGACCTCTGGATGACCCAGGTGGGACATTATTGTACTATTCATTCCATAGCAGATGGGCTGCACGGCAAACGCCGACATTCTGATGGAAGGAAGGTCAGTGCCATGGCCAGTCATTCCCCCTGTTCAGTGGCACGGAGTTCTGAACACGCTTGTTTCTGAATTCTTCAGCTACTGATACTTTGAAAGAGTAATGGCAAAATTTTTCTCTGTCTTTCTGTTTAGAAATACAATTTCCCTTCCCTTTATTGTCAGCTCAGCTTACATAGCATTAGAAGCTCTCACTTCACTTTGGCTGTTTGCTACCTGCTGTGGGATGTTCTGTATGCCCCGAATGTGTTGCTCTGATTGGTTAATAAATAAAGTGCTGACTGGCCAGTGGTCAGGTAGGAAGTATAGGTGGGACAAAGAGAGAGGAGAATTCTGGGAACAGGAGGGCTGAGGGGGAGACTCCAGCCTGACATCTAGGGAGCAGCATGTAAAGGCAACAGGTAAAGCCACGGAACATGTGGTGACTTATAGATGAATAGAAATGGGTTAATTTAAGATATAAGAACTGGATAGTAAGGAGCCTGCCAGGGCCATACAGTTTATAAGTAATATAAGCATCTGAGTAATTATTTTATAAGTGGGCTGCGGGACTTCGGGAGCTTTGCAGGACTGGAGAGAAACTCTCCAGCTACAGCTACCCTTGTGTATTAATATTTATTTAGCATTTAAAGGCCAACTACAACACAAACCCACCTTTGGTGACAGCTCAGGCAGCTGGTTTCTGTCTTTATTTTCCTTCTGAGTAAATGATCAGAGCTGTGCTTCTTGGAACACACAAGATCTCCTCCAATAGTCTTTCTCTCATAGACTTTCTATCTTCTCTCTCCTTTTTTTCCTTCCTTCTCTTTTATTTTACTTTCAATCATGTGTATATATATGTGTGGTTGTGTACAGATTGATGCGTGTGCTCAAAGAGGGCAGAGGCATAAGATCTGGTGGGGCTGCCTGCTGCTTCTCCCCCACCAACCAGTCATCGCTCTAACTGAGAGATGATATAACAGCTCGGGCCAGGCGGGACCGGAGAAACCTTCTGGCTACACCCTGGAGTCACAGGAGGTTGTAAGGCACACGGCATGCATGCTTGGAACTGAACTTCAGTCCTCTGCATAAGTTTTGCTATGTTAATACTTTAACCATCTCTCTAGCCCCACAATACCCTCTTTCTTAAATCAAAGTTGTTTTTTTTTTTTTTTTAAAGAACAACAGCAAACTCCCCTTTTACTTCATTTAAGAAGTATTTAGGACACACACAACAGGGCACCATTTATTCTCTCTTTTCATTTTCTGGCTTGTAGTCTGTGGGCTGCTCCTCTACGGCTGCTCTCTGTCTCAGTATTGCTATCGCTGGCCTCTTCCTTGTCCACCCTGTCAACCCCTCCTGTCTGCTTTTCCTGTCTCCAGAAGTGGCTGTGTCTTCTTCACCATTCTTCTGGCCTTCCATTTTCAAGGTTTTTCTCTTCTGTCTCCATCAGAGTGCTCCATTCTTCCTCGCTCCCCTCACGTCTTCTTACCACTTGCTGTTCCTTGGGGAAAGCTGTCCCGATTGCACTGGGCTCAGTCCACCGGGCTCAGTCCACTGTCTTCTTCCCCATTTTTTTCTGTGCCTTGTGGGCCTCTTCCTACACCTGCATAATTTCAGTTGCTGTTTTCTCCGTGTCTCCTTCCACTTTCAGACAGCATAGCCTTTTAAGTTCATTGTTGGAGGAATCTGTGCTTTCCAGGTATATGCTATTCTATTTTGAGACAGTATCTCATTCTTGTAGCCTAAGCTAAGCTAGCCTTGGACTCATGTCATTCCTTCTGTCTCATCCCTCTAGTGCCAGGGTTACTGGTGTGAGCCACCACGCTTAGTTTCAGATTCAAAATGTCTAAACTGGGTGTATATACATGCATATGAACATGCACATATTTGCATTATCATTGCTTGTGGGTTTATAAAGCCGAGATTGGGATAGGTTATTCCAACTGTACTGAATTTAATCCTTTATTAACTTACCATGTAAATAATAGAATGTTTTTTTTATATATAAAAGAGAAACAGAACGATACGTAAATTGACATCTCACAGATAGGCTGTTGCGTGCTTCGTTCAGAGAGAAAAAGGCAGAGAGTAGCAGTTTACGAATTATATTTTCATTGATAATTTGGAAACCATGAGTTTGTGAAGAAACCTATGCAAATAGGGCATGTGTTGGGGACACAGTTCTCTAAACAGTAGCCTTTAACTGAGGAGGACGGCAGAGTCAATCATGGTTAAAGTACATAATCAAAACTGGCAATGGGTAGAATATAGGCATGCTTAGGGTACCAGGCAAAGACTCACTTGCTTCTACAACTGAGGAGATAATTTTGAACCTTGTATTGGGAAACAGAACGTTTAGAAAGACAGTTTAATTTTAGCATACATTTTTTTTTTTGGAAATTTTGAGTAATTAAATTGGAATGGTCTACTATTTTCAGTATTTAGAAGTCAAAAGAGCCTAACATGACCTTGTGTTTGTAGACTTTAGTCCTCCATAGTGAAATTTGGAGGGACTCCAAGGGGACCCTACCTGAAAATATAGACCAAAGACATCAGTATTCAGACATTTCCTCTCAAAGTTCCCTGTGACATGTACAAAAGCAGGGACATTTGCTGGCTAGTATCTGATGCATTTTGTAAATATGTAATGGAATAATGAAGCAAATAAAAATTGACTTTTACTCCAGCAGCACCAGATTTGGCTGATACTATTTATTGTGTGTGTGCATGCGTGAGCGTTTATGTCTATGAGTCTCATGAAGATAAGAAGCAGCACTAGTGGATTGCATTTCCCTGGAGGCTGTGACAGGGCTTTATTAAAATTCTAGACTTGGTACGGAACGAGATCTTTGATCTCAAAAATCTTAACTCTGTAATGCAGACTTTTGCATTTTAGAGCATTGTAGATTTCAGGTTTTCAAAGCAGTGGTGTGTAACTTGCAAAGTTTAAGCAAATATTCCAAAATCTTGGGAGAAAACCTGAAGCATGAAACATTTCTGTTTCCGCCTATTTCAGATAAGGAATAATCTGCTTACCATACATGCATCATAATTCCTGGTACTTAGAATATATATATGTATTTGATTGAAGTGTTGTTTTGAGAGTCAAGCTGACATAAAATATACCAGTATATATATATATTTATATATATTACTGAGATCATATACAATTATTATAGAGGCTTTACAGACATGTAAAGGAATCATGAAGAAGATAAAAATTACCTACTATCTCATTATCCAGAGATAGTTGGTCAGCTGGTACAAGTGCATGTATGTGAGATCATTGTGGGGTATGGTAAAATTTATGATCTGTAATGGGGATCATATTTGTAGCTATTTTGGTATCTAGAAGATGCTTCTGTGCGTTGCCTTGATATTCTTCTTTTATTATGGACTTTTTAATGGGACGAGTATGAATTTTTGTCTTTTAACTATGTTTGGATAGTTGCTGCTTATCCCTTCTGTTTCACCATTCCTGGACAACTGTAGTCACCATTCTACATTCAAATCAGACTTTCGAGGTCAAGGCTGCACGTATGAAGAAGATCATGCAGTGTTTATCTTTTTTAGTTCTGGCTTATTTCAGTGAACACACTGTTCTTCAGTTCTATCTATTTTGCTGCAAATGGTAAGATTGCATTCTTTCATGGATGAACAATATTTCATCGTGTACATACCACACATCTAACTTACCCCTTGATCTCTTGATGGACAGCTAGCTTGTTTATATATTGGTTATTTTGAATACTGCTGTGATAAACACGGGAGTATAGACCTTTTTTTCTCCCTGTGTATATTTGAACCGCATGTAAGATGAGAACATTTTTATCTCACCATTTTGGATAATATACTGTTCAGCATCATTAGGAATTCAATGCATTTTTGTGCCTTATGGGTATCTTTTTTTCCAGTATATAATCAATCCTATTTTAGTTTTTGTTAATCAAAATACATTTATTATACAAATTTGCTTTATGGTAAATTTCATTAAGTAGGTTGTTACTCAGAAGCTGTTTGTAACCAAAATAACTATTGCTGGGAATGTGATGTGCTTTAGTTACTTTTCTATTGCTGTGATAAAACACCAAGACTTGAACAAAACACCGAGCAAACGACAAAACAAAGCAAGCAAAGAAAAAAATTCCACCAGGACCAAGGCAATTTAAACAATTATTTTGGCTTATAATTCCAAAGGCTTAGAGTTCCCAGGGCAGGGACAGCATGGTAGCAGGTATGGTAATAGGAGCAGGAAGCTGAGAGCTAACATCCTTTATTGAAATCAAGAAGCAGAGAGCAAACTGAAAGTGAGACTTTTTCATTTCAAAAGTGGCTCCTGGTGACATACTTCTTCCAGCAAGGTTACACCACCCAATCCTCTCCAAATAGTGCCACCAACTGGGAACAAAGTGTTCAGATGCTCAAGACTATGGGGGACATATCTTATTCAAACCAGAACAGTATGACAAAATCATGCCTTCGGTCAGTCTGTGCTTTGAATTATTTGTTAAGTGAGCTCTGAGTGTGTAATTTAAGAACCATTCATTTACAGAGGGAATCTCCTCTGTCCCTTTATGACTTTGATAAATTACGAACTTCTAAATGATTCACTCCTTGTCTACTTTAGTAGCTCCTTCCCATTAATGAAATTATAGATTGAAAGACGTCAAGTGTTTCCATAATTGCAGTTTACTTGAATTTTGAGTTAGGATGGAAAACAGGGTCATTACAGGCCACTATGAGAACAAATTAAATCGAACAAAGTTCCCAGGAAAGAGAACAAAAGAGCAATACTATGAACATTCACAGTCTTTATGAAATTGGAAAGGAAACAATCCAATTAACTGTAAGACACGAGACAGGCTCTTCTGAGGCAGAAAGTTATTGCAATTCTTAGGTAGTTCAGTTGTAGTTAGGAATAAATGGGGAACCTCTTGGTTCTGTCACAGAAAATACAAGTGGACAGACTAGTCTACTATTTTCTTCCAGGATGGATTTCAAACCATGGCAAAACTTACCAAGAAATGTAAGGTAACACTGGATTTAAAAATTCATTCTCTGTGAGTGTACATCAGTGTTACAACAATTTAGCTAATGGGGATTAGAATGTAGTAACTTGAGTCATCAAGTCTGAGGAATTCATTGTAAGTGCCTTGACATAGTGATAAAAAGAACAGGTGCCTGACTTTTTTGTAAAACATTTTTTTTTCAAAACCTATTTAGATTTTTTTCTTAACCTCTTCACTCTAGATAAAAGTAAATCAGTGAGGTTATATTTTTAACATTGCTTCCTCCCAGCAATTACTTTCCCATTTAGCTAATTGTAATGCTTTACTTAATTCCAATATACTTCTCCCTTTAACTGACTAGTTTTCATTGTTCTGAACAGAAAGGTTTTCATACAACTCCCCAGCACCTCACTGTAGGTTTTAATGATTGCAGTATGACAGAAACATCATGAACTGTGAGATCAGGAGTCCCTTTGTCCATCTCCTCTTTCCTTCTCTCAGGTTTCACATGTTTTTCCCACTGTATTGCATGCAGAGGAATTATATGCATTAGATCTGGACAGACTAGTTTTGGGACAATATAGGTGCATCATGGAGGACTTAATGTAATAATTGTTTAACCTAACCATACACATAGACTTGAAACTTCTTGTTTTTCTTTCTTTCTTCAGTGCACTAGCTGGGTTTGAAATAAATATTTTACATCTCTCCTGGGTGAGTTTGCTGGTTACACCTTCCTTTTCATAAAGACATGCAGATTAACTGTTGGTGGCTGTACTGTCTACTCAACATTTATTCAGTAACACTTTGTAGAATATCAGTCATGTATTCCTCATTATTCTGGATACTAATTTATATTTTATATGGATGAATAGGGAATTGGGGGGCTGTCTTAGAATTTGCCTACTAAAGTGAGCCAACCAATAATGTTTGAACAATGTTTATAGATTCACTAATAATATTATGCTAATTTAAAATTCCTGTTTTACATAATTGAACCTTGATGATATAATATATTAATATTAGAAACTGAATAAGTAGCCCCTGAGAATGCTATGCTTTGCATTATATTTGTAACTTATTATAAATCTAAAACTATTTAAATAACTTTTAGCAAAAGCATGTGTAATGATTATTTTTAATTGTCCACCTGAAAGGCTGAAGAGTTGAATCTGTAGTTAAGAGCACTGGCTGCTCTTCTGGAGTACTTGGGTTTGATTCCTGTCACCCACATGGTGGCTTGCAACCATTTGCAACACAAGTTTTAGGGGACTTGAGTAAAACGTGTATTCATAGGTGTTTGGGTGGAATATTCTATAGATACCTGTGTTGCCCATTTGATGTATGATGTCGAGTAATTCTGATGTTTCTCTGCTTGATTTTATACAGATGACATTTCTATTGGAAAAAATGGAGTATTGAAACCACCTACAATTACTGGATTGATGTTAATCTGTGTCTTTAAAACCAGTAGTGTATTTTATATTAGAATGGCCCCTCTGGACATGCATGCTCTCTGGGGTTAAGCATCAGGACACTAAGTTTTTTTTCTTTGCCTTATTTTTTGTTAAACTTCTTTAATTGAAAAAAAAGTTTTCATGCAATATATTTTGATCACATTTTCCCCTCCCCTAACTCATCCAAGATCCTCTCCATCTCTCTACCCACGCAACTTAATGTTCTTTCTCTTTAAAAAGAAAAGCACCAAAACAAAAGCCAAAACAAGCAAAAGGCCAGTAAGACAAAAAAAAAATGCCAGGACATAGGAAAGTGAAACAAAAATCCCAGAGAAATACCACTGAGTTCATTTTGTGTTGACCAACTACTATTGGGCATTGGGCATACCCTGAAGTGTGGTTGATTTACTTAGTGAAAACCATCAGATATGGTGGCACATGCCTTTAAAACAAAACAAAACAAAACACAAAAGAAAAAGACACACACACAGAGAGAGAGAGAGAGCCACAAATGGACAATGTGCAGAGAATCAGGGACTTTGGAGCATTCAGTCCTAAATGAGACATTTTCATTAAATCCCCCGCCCCCCAAGGTTCAGGGATCTATACAGAAGAGTCTGCTTTAAGATTTTAAGGGTCTTCCAGACACAACAGGACTAATGAACATAGGAACTCACAGAGACTGTGGCAGCACACCTAAAGGCCTGCACAGGTTCAAGCCAGACAGTGTTCTAGCACTGGCAAATGGAAGTAGACACAGGGCTGCACTCCTAATCAAGCTGCTATCTGAAAATGATATCTGCCGGCAAAGAGAAAATCAGTTTTCCCAAGTGAGTTTTTATTAAGCTGCTGAAATGTTGCCATAAAAGGCCATATCATTGATAAACTCCAGAGAGCATTCAAATAAACTTCAAATCAAATAGGCAAATAAGTATGTGTATGATTTGAGCAGGATGGGACTTGCAGTATGGAGAGTGAGTGAAATGTAGCAAGGAAGAATCATTTAACAATAGCCAACAATAATCTCATTCACTCAACAAACTCACATGTAAATATAAATTGCTTCTCTTTTACTTTAAATCAATATGATTTTGCTTCAGAAAAACACTCAATTCAAGGCCCTGTTGTTACACACACACACACACACACACACACACACACACACACACACTGAGGTTAAAACAGGATTCCAGGATCCTACCCAACAATTCAACCACAGCTCCAGTCCTCATCTCTTCCTGACAGGTACTTCATGAGGTTTTAGAAGGGAACTGTGGAGAACTGGCTATGGGTGTTCCATGTAATATTTTGGCCAAGAATGTGTCTTCAGCTATGCCCTGATAACTTGAGCGAAGCTGAAATGAGAGATGATGTATTGGCTTGAGAGAGGAAACTTTCAGGCAGGATATTATTCAGGCTGCTGGTAAGAAAGTAGATGTAATTGATAAAGAGATCAGTACCATCATGAAGAAGCCTCTTGTACTACACTGGGGGAATAGAAAAGTGTTTCTTTGGAATTAGTACACAGAAGCTGATATGACTGTAGTCCAAGGAGACTTGGATATACGGTCAGCTGCTAAAAGTATTTGGTAATATTGTATGCATCGTCCATCTGGTACTGGTATTGAAGACATGAAAGATGCAAGGAGAGAGTCATGAAGAGCAACTGAGTCTTGGAACTGAGTAGCAGTCAGAGTCCTTGAGGGGAGACCAACGAATTTCGATGTGAAGGTGGAACCTCTGTTGCAATGGGACTCCAGGACATTGGGTATTCCAGGATTGTGGACTGTCTGCCAAGGAGAGCTAGAGGTGTGGACTAGAGATAGTCTAAGCCTAGTAGAAAAGCTGTGTGTACTTCAGATATCAGAACTGGAGGTTTGGGGCTACCCAAGCCCCTTAGAAGTCGTAGAATTTATAATGCTCAGATGCTGGGCATGAAGCTGCAAGGTTTGGTGACTCCCTGGTTTTGTTTTGGTGTGGCTGTTCATTGTGATGGCCTCGATTCTTTACTTTTGGAATGAGAACGTTCCTTCTGTGCCATTATGTCCTGGGAATATGTAACATGTTTTGATTTTGTAAGAGCTCACACAGTTAAGAGACTTGTGGCTTTAGAGTTTACATTTTTAAGGACTTTAGGTCTTCTAAAGCTGGATTGTATTTTATATTATGAAGAAAAAACACAAGACTTGGGTACAAGGACTGGAAAGTTATGGTTTAAAGTGATGTGTTTTTGTGTTGACAAGGAGTGGATCTGTAATGGTGCACTTTAGTTGTTATCTGGGCACAAGCTAGAATCATCTGGGAGAAAAGTCTCCATGAGGAATTGTCTGGGTCATGTTGGCCTATGGGTATGTCTGTGGAGCAGATTGTCTTGCTTAATTGATGTGGAAAGACCTAGCTTATGAATGGATAGAGGTATTGCTGGTGTTAAATTCTACAAGTTCCCAGTGCCTTGATTTTCCCAAAATGATGGACCTGGAATCATGAGCTAATATAAACCCTTTGTCCCCTAAAACAGAAATGTGCACTAGGATAAAAGTCAGTTTTACAGCTGAACTACTTTATATATCTTTGATACCCTTGACATGTTAAAGTGCATTTTTAAGGATACCCATGTTTTTGGCTTAACTTTTAAGAAATTACTCTTTCCTTTGAAGAGACTATGGAAAAACAGAGTGTTACTGGTGACTTTTATTAATTGGAGGAAGTTATTCTATGCTCATTTTAGGGTTTGAATTCAGCTTTAGAATTCAAGAAGAGTCTAAATGATAATTCTTGTTTCTCCCTCAGGAAAATGGTTGTGAAGAGGTTTCTACAAAACGATAATGGATTATGATAAGCCATTGGATTCTGATGTTATAAAGCCCGTGAATATAAATACTGCCAATCAAATTTGTTTGTTGTGAGTGCTTCCTGCTTCCTTTTCCCTGAAGGAGGTGTTAACAGATCCTAGCTTACCTGAAGCCGAGGAACTGGAGTAGACTCAGATAATGTTTTCCCTCCTTTTCCAGTTAGCTTCGAATGTGTGGACTTTGGAATGGGAGATTCAGATCACCGATCATAAGAGACAGCCAACTTTCACAAGGGAGAAATAGTTTTATAATGACGAGGTTCTATTATATTTGAGTGCCTCCGGCTACACTCATCACTATAGTCTTATTATTTACCCACATCTCATCTCACACTCGGTGCTTGGAACAGTAGCCAAACCACTCTTTTCCCTCATCTTTCTATCAGAGAGAGATTCTAACTCACAGGGACAAAATCTGAGCAGAGGCCATTACCCAGGGACATGGGGGCAACTGCATGACCCTTGGGCCTCTGGCAGATCTTAACCCAGAACAGAACCCCAGAGTTTCTGAGCTAAAAGGACTGCCCATTATTTCCCCATTGCAAGTCAGAGCCCTGACACTGAGGAAATGTTCTTTCTTCTACATGGAGACTTATTTGTCTCCAAGGAAAGTTAATGCTTGACACCGAGAAAAGTGCTTATTTAATTGGTCCCCTAGTAAGAGAACCAGCAGGCTTGTCACTATCACAGGAGGGAAGTTGGAATTAGAATTGGGGACACATGCTCTCTCTAGCTAATGAACTGCAATAGGTTGGGGGGTAGTATAAGTGTTTATTTCCTGATCTGAAGGAGAAATTGAGAATAGGATCTTTTTTTTTTATGTGTGGATGGAGTGTGGTAAAATGCAGCTGTCGTAGGTGTGTTAGTAGGTGTGTTAGTCAGGGGAGTATTGCCAGCATGAGTATCATGAGATAAATATTGCTTATAGGAATTAGACCTTAGATAATTTAGATGTTGGTGAAGAACTGGAAGGGGAGTTATAGGGTCATAAAAGAAATGGCCTTTTGAAAACTTCCACACTCTCACAATGGCTGTATTATCGACCTATTTGAAAGGTCAAGTGTTTCCAGTTACCAAAGTGGGGCTACAGGGAGGAAGCTCCCAAGAAAGTCTGTGGCAAGCTCTTATATCTATGTGGTTATTACCTTTAATGGGTCTTTTGCCATGTGTCTGCTGATGAACCTGGGGTGTCTGCCCATCTCTTGTCCATCAGTAGTGTCAGAATCCAGTGGTAATGGCTTTACCTCTTTACTTCAAATTTCATGCAAATCTTTATTTTGGCTAATGCACCTTATGTATCAAAAGGGATTCTGTGAATTGTGAAAAGCTCAACACCAGGGTTGTGAACCTAAGGGCAGTGGGTCCAATCAGAAGCAGAGGGAGCTATAAGTGGTATAGACGATATATCTGTAGAAGCAGAGATGGTATCCTTATCATAAGAGATGAAGGCTAAGTCTTGAAATTCTTTGTTGAAAATGGTATAAGGCAATGACAGGGTAGCTAGAATATTAACTTTGTCTATTCCATCCTGCACTTCTGAATGTTCCCTTAGTGAATAACTTCATAGTTGTATTACAGATTGGTATGTTCATTTTCTGATGACTAAGGGTGAAGAGGCAAGAAAAGAAGAGCTGCGATTTTAGTTATGAATTTGTTAGTTGCACAGAACCCAAGTGAGCACAACTTTCTAAGTAGGGATTTACTTTTTCATAGTGTGAAAAGTCTGAGTGAATTCTTTCTTGGGCTAGAACATGGGCTTAGGAAGGTCCGGTAGGACTTGGGTTTTGACTTTTATTTCTTTCTATCTGCTGGTTTTAACATGTAGGCTTTTTATGTTTGTGCTTGTTGTCTTACGGTCTCCAGAATCAGGATTACATATGTTTTAAGAGAGAAAAAAGGAGCAGAGGGCCAAAATTTTTTCTTTTCATGAAAAAACAGTAAAACAAAGAAAGAAAGAAAGAAAGAAACATACGTTGTCACTAAAGCTTACTCTCAGACCTCCCTTTCTATCTTATTGACCAAAATTGTGTCTCATGGCACCTTTAGTTTCAACCAAGATTGAGATTATGTGGTGAAGTGGAAAAGCATTAACTACACACTTTCAAATTGATCAAGATCAACTTCTGAAACTGTAGAAAGAGCCCAAATTCACAACCTGCTAGAACATGAGATGGGTAATATGGAAGAAAGGAAGAAAGATGTGGTGGCATTATAAGAGGATGTTTGTGGTTGCCAAAGACAACAGGGGATGCTTCACCGTTCCTCATTTTCTCCTTTTTCCTGGGACGAAAGGGGATGCTGACCTTCAGGGTAGATTGTGATAGAGAGACCCTGTTAGTTCTTAGTGGCAGTACAACCAAGAGGTTATCTAACTCTGGAGATCTTGGTGAACATTTTATCTGATCTGGAGAAAACAGAACCAAAATTTCTGAATGTGCAAACAGGCAGTGATGAAGTTGTCATCTGGGTTAGATTTTTACTACACGATTTCCTGAAGATACTAAAATTATGGTGTTATGTCCAACCCCTTTGTGAGGAAGCATTCTCCTTTAGGTTGAAGGAACTGGTCTATCACTCTGTGTTCCAGTGTCCAACATGGTATCTTGTCTCAGAATGAGTACTGACTATTTCAAGTCCAACTCTTTTTTTTTCTTTTTTTTTTCTAAACATTATATTTCATAAAAGACAATGATAAAAAAAGTACAAACATTTCCATGAGAAGCAAAACAAGACAAAAAAAAAAGATTGCAGGGAATCACTAGCATTTACGTCAATGCACTTACATAGAAGTATTTCATATTGTAATAAATAATCTTAAGTACACTTCCACCTCCTGAAAAACAACACTGTGACAGTTTTCAAGTCCAACTCTTACCAGGTGCTTTTGAATGTCTGACAAAGCCCATACAACTGAGTTACTTTGGGGGAATTAAAGCATTTCAATGCCTACATAAGTCACACCTGAGACCCTGAGACCCATTAGATGAAAGACGTGGAGGTTGAAACCCAGTATCAGTGTTTTCAATGATTTTTTCAGGTGTTTTCACTATGCAGCTAAAATGGAAAGTCACTGTAGTAGAGGCCTTTTAATTCTTTTTCTTAGTGAAATAAAACTCAGTGGAAAAGAAAACAACAACAACAAACAAGGAGATACCCAGTCTTAAAGATATTGATTCATGACTTTTCAAGAGGGTATTTCTTGAATTTGAGCATCACTTAGAGTCACCATCTCAGCAAAGATAATTTTGGTCCTTTGAACAAATTTGATTTTGAATCCATTCTTGTGTTAACCTATTAAAAATATCCACAACATGATGACAAATTGGCTAAAAGTAAGAAAATTCCATCAGAACTTGAACATTATTAATGATAACAGACAAATTAGTGAGTCCACTCTTCCTTTCTTGATGTAACTCTAAGAGCTGCATGACCATGAGCAAGGCTCAGATCAAGCCTGTATTTCCCCCCCCCCTTTTTTTCCTACTCTGAGCACATCATTTCTTTGCCCTTCCTTTAACTGGTTGTTCTATGTAGTTTTACATTTCTAGGCAACTCTAAATTTTCATGTTGTTATTAGATGGAGAGAGTTGGCAGTTCTAAAGATAAAAGTGCCTTCCTTTCTGGTGGACTAGAAGTGAGGACAGATGAGTTGATGGGGTGTCATCACCACATTATGGACTCAATCTGTTCCTACCTCCAGTTGGGCTTGAATCAAGTCATCTGGTCTTGTGCACAAAGACCTGTCTGCCAGTTACTAGCTGTGTTATTTGGGACTACTTGCTTAATCTTCCTGGCTCTTGGCTTTCTTATCTACCGCTTATAGAACAAAGTATGTTTCAGGATGATATAATGTTCATTAGCTTTAAAGCATGTTCCTGTATTTCAGTGTCAATATATTAATTTCTGTGGGATACAAATACTCAGTTCCTAGTACAGCAGGCCCTAAGTTGTCTTCTGCCTTTTACTTTAGCCTCATAGTTGTTTTTTTTTCCCCAAGCAAATATCAACATATTTATTTTCAGTGTTTTCACTGGAATAATTGACTTCTACCATTCTGGTCAATCCCAGACCAGCTCTGACATATCTCAACATCTGTCTTAGTATCTCTTATTGGGGTTCATTCTGGTCTTTCCTTAGGTTCCACAATACCCTACTCTCCTGGGTTTCTTCAGCTTCCTGTTCACTCCTTTGTCTCTGGACATCCTTCAACTTAGTCCTAGGACTGTGTCTTCTCACTGCATGCTTAACCCAGGCAGTCTCACATCTGTAGCTTCATTTACCACTTACATGTGGAAGACTCTCAAACATAACACAATTATGTTAGCCAGAATTTCATTGCTATGATGAATACCTAAGAGAAACAGTTTAAGGCTTGGGATCAATGGTAGCCTGCTTGCCTCAAATATACGGTGCACTAGGGTCAATCTTTAGTCCACATGTGTGGGGAGAGAGATAGAGAGGGAGGGAAATGGGGTGAAGATTTTTACAATCTTTTACCTCCTCTTCTGTGATGGGGACTTTTGAGGAGGGGGTATGGCATGTATATCACATTTAGAGCTGATAACAGCCTCTTATTTGCATATTGACAAGTTGTGGGCCTCTGTGTTAATTGCTATCTACTAATAAGCTTTTCTGATGAGAGCTGAGAGATGCACTAATCCATAGGTATAACAATAAGTAATCAGGAGTCATTTTAATATGTCTAATTGGCAGAATAACAGTAGCTCCTCTCCTAGGTCCTATCTAGCTGTAGGTTCTTAGCGCCACCTATACCCGGGAGCATTTTGGGCAACGCAAATAGGACTTTATCACCTTAGAAGAGAGTGAGAGTGAGAATAAGAGAGCGAGAGAGAAATTGACTAAGCAGGGGAGTTGGGATGGATCTGAGAGGAACTGAGGGAGCGGGGATAAATATTAAAATACATTGTTTCAAATTCTCAAAGAAAATAAAAATATTAAAAAAAATAAAAATATTGTTTTAAGGGAAGAACAAAATTTTGTTCATGCTTGTTTTTTCCATTTTTTAAAATTTACATTAATCAGGATTCTGATTAAAACACATAAAAAACTTTTAGCTTTTTCTTGCTAAAAATCTTTATTTTTATAATTTTTAAAATTTGAACATCTTGACAGATAGGCTTTGGTGTAAAAGTACTGTTCACTTTGTGTTGGGTAGGAAGAGAGAAAAAGGGCCAGGGTCAAGGTAAGTCATTTAGGAAAGGTCCCCATGACCTACTATTCCTTCATCTAGCCCATATCCCAATAATGCCATCATATTGAGAATCCATCCAGGCATTAACCAACTCTCTAGATCAGAGCCCTTAGGATCCATACACTTCCCCTAAACTTACTAGCAGGTAACTAAGTTCCTAGCACATGAGTCTTTTGAGAGACATTTTGTATCCAAATCATAATGCTAACTTCTATTAGACATTTCTATTTGGATGTTTGAAATACAGATTCAAATTCAATTACAGTCTTAACAAATTCAAAATAGGGCCAAGATTTTATTTCTTAAATTGTGTCCTCACCTGTTTCTCTGCTTTAGAGTTTAGTGCCATTTTAAACCTTTATGTTTAAATCCAGCCACAAAAGAACTCTCTCCGTCTCTCCTTAAAGCCAAACCATGTCCTGGACTTTTAAGTTTCACCATTTTTAAACAGCTTTAGTGAATTATAACAGTAAGTAAAAAACTCTAATGTGTGCAATTGATGATCTTGGGCATACTTAATACTCAGGATGCTATCACTCCAGTCAGTGGCATATCCTCCCGCAGTTTCCTCACATTCTTTTCTTTTGGAGAAATGGTAAGGGCACTTAACATGAGCTCAACACTCCCATGTCCATTGCAATATTTCCCACAGTAAGGGAGATGAAAACGTCCCATTTGGATAAATGAAGAAAAATGCTATACACACATAATGGAATATTAGTCCATCTTGATAAAGAAGGAAACTCTTCAATGTATGACAGCACAGATAATCCTTGAGGACATTATGTTAAGTGAGATAAGCCAATCACAGAAAGACAAATGCTGATTCCACTTAAGTGAAGCATCCACAACAGTGAAACTTAAATATTTCAATTGATAAACAACTTTCTGTTTTCATTGCTATAACCCTTTTTAAATATGCCACTTCTTTATGTCAGGCAACCAACACAGCTTCCTGATTGGCCTTTCGATTACTTTTTTTTTTGCCATCCTCAATGTGTTCTCTCAACTTCAGCTGGATTGGTATGGAAACTCAAATTAATCATTGTAGCTAGAGTTTTTCTGCCTTGCCCACAGTCAGGACAAATCTCTCTCACCTGCCAGTCCCACAGCCACTCAGACCCAACCAAGTAAACACAGAGACTTCTATTGTTTATAAACTGTATGGCCGTGGCAGGCTTCTTGCTAACTGTTTTTATAGCTTAAATTAATCCATTTCCACAAATCTATACCTTGCCACGTGGCTCGTGGCTTACCGGCATTTTCACATTTTCCTTTTCCTTGCAGGCAGCTGGCAGTGACTCCTTCTGCCTTTCTTTTATTTTTCCTCTCTGTTAGTCCCGCCTATACTTCCTGCCTAGCCACGGCCAATCAGGTTTTATTCATTGACCAATCAGAGCAACTTGACATACAGACCATCCCCCAGCACAGCCAAGTGCAGACTATCTCAGACACCTGCACTCAGGCCCGTGGACCTAATCATCCTCTATGTGGACCTGCTGGGTAAAGCCACGAGGAAACTAAGAACGGGCTCCCACAGGACATACAGAACATCCTACAGCAAATCATAGGATTCTCTGATTAAAACACATAAAAAACTTCTAATTTTCTCTTTCTAAAAGCTTTATAATTTTTAAAAAGTGAACATACAAACTAATAGGTTTCATTATGGCATTTGCATGAACAATAGTCATTATATTTTGTTCTAATTAATCTCCCACCTCCCTTTGGGTGGTTCTCTCCTCCCTGCAAATAGTACCCTAATTTGTTTTCACATAACATGTATTCTGTGGTGATATATTGTGTACCCTAATAAACTTGTCTGAGGATCAGAGAAGCAGAACAGCCAGCCGCTAGTTCTTACCTCTACAAAATCTTCAGCCTAAAGAGAGTGAGTTCCTGTTTCCTCACGCCTTATAAACCTTTCTCTGCCCTGCTATATTACTTCCTGGGATTAAAGGCATGTGTGCTTTCCAGGCAAAGGCATGAGATCTCAAGTGTTGGGATTAAAGGTGTGTGCCACCACTGACTGACCTCTATGTCTAATCTAGTGGCTGGCTCTGTGCTCTGAACCTTGGGCAAGTTTATTAGGGTACACAATATATCACCACAGTATTCCATTACCATTTCTTCCCCTTTAAGATCTGTACCTCTGCTTTAATAATCTCTTTTCTGGATGTGTGATATACACATACATTATATACATATATAGTTTAAAATGTGAAAGAGTATGTGTGTCACTTGTCTGAGTCTGACTTATTTCACTTAACATAATGCTTTTCACTTCCATCCATTTTCTTACCAATGTCTTAATTTTATTTTTCTTTATGGCTGAATAAAATTCCATTATGTATATTACCAAATTTTTCTTTATCCATCCATCTGCTGGTGGACATCGAGGCTGGTTCTACCTTCTAGAGATTGTGAACAGTGTAGCAATAAACAATGATGTGCAAGTAAGATTATTTTTTTTAAGACAAGGTCTCTTTAAATAGCACTGGCTACCCTGGAACTCTATACAGACCAGGTTGGCCTCAGACTCAAGAGATCTGCCTCCTGAATGCTGGGATTAAAGGCATGCACCACCACGCCTGGTCATCATGTAAGATCTTTTCAGTCTGGACCAGAAAATATCTACATCATGTGGCACCAGCTTCCCCAACTAGTTTTATTTCATTTCATGCTCTCGCTTGCAGTCTGTTCAACCATATGATCATTGCCTCAGTTCTGGGACATATGCCCTACTTTTCCCCCCTATAGGGCCCTCCTCATATTTTCTCTTTAGCATATGCTCCACTGTTTCTCCTCTTCTGTCTTGCAAACCTCAGTCTTTGGAGCCCATTCTTCTGGGATGCTTTGATTAGGGCAGGTGCTCCAAGACATGTGCTCATAGTTTTGTAGCCCTTCCCTAAACAGAATTCTATCACAGTTTATTGGCATGCCGTGACTGCTATAACAAACTACCACAGACTGGTAGCTTAGCAACAGTCATCTAACCTCAGAATTTTGAGCTAAAATTCCAAGATCAAGGAGTTATCTGATTTGATTTTCTCAAGGCCCCTCCTCCCTCTCCCTGTAGATGGCCACTCTTAGGGTCTGCAGACAACATTTTCCTTGTGCCATCCCTGCTCAATTTTTCTTTTTCTTGTTTTAGATTAGATGCCCATTGACGGGTCTGATTTCATTTGTTTCAAACACAGCTGCATTCTGTGGAACCCAGGGTAGAGCTTCAACCCACATATCGGGATGGTGAGCAATATTCAGCCCATAACAGACAGTTTGAAGCTTTGTAATTATCATTGTCTAGTAATCTGTAATTCAGTGAATACAGGGACATGTCTGTGCAATCCTCCATGGTTATTACCCAATCTGGCAGCACCATAGACAGACCACTTGTTGAGAAAATGAGCACTCACAAAGCAGAAGAACCTGGCAGAGTGGGTTACATCATAACGCACTGCAAGTGGCAGGTGAAACTCATGGTAGTGACGCTAGACAGATGGCCCTGCTGACTCAGCATCATGCCTCCTTTTGTCCCGACGATCTTGTTATCTTAAAAAGCATTGACTTCTGAAATCCTGTTGCTGGTTTAAATGCTTGGGCTTCCATGCAAGGCTTTAACCAAGCGAGTACAATACAGGGCAAAATAGCAATAGTACAGCTTTGGTAATTAATAATTACTGACTTAATTTGAATGTGCGTAGCTCGAGTTTTCCTGCCTTGCCCACAGTCGGGACAAATCTCTGTCACCCGCCAGTCCCACAGCCGCTCAGACCCAACCAAGTAAACACAGAGACTTCTATTGCTTACAAACTGTATGGCCACAGCAGGCTTCTTGCTAACTGTTCTTATAGTTTAAATCAATCCATTTCCATAAATCTATACCTTGCCACATGGCTCATGGCTTACCGGCATCTTCACATGCTGCTTGTCCTGGTGGAGGCTGGCAGTGACTCCTTCTGCCTTCCTGTTCTTTCTTTTTTCCTCTCTGTTAGTCCTGCCTATACTTCCTGTCTAGCCACTGGCCAATCAGTATTTTATTTATTGACCAATCAGAGCAACACATTTGCCATACAGAACATCCCACAGCAAATGTGTGTGTTTGTGGCAAGTACATTGATCCAAACAAAACTGTTTAAAAGAGGTTCCCTCCTTGGCAGTTTTGTGCACATGCCGTTTATATCAGTGAGAGTTCGCCAATGGGCTGCTTGAACACCTGAAGTCCTCATTCCCAATCTCATCAGCCTTCATTCGATTTTAATTAATTTGCTTACTTTAGAATTAGAAAAAGCAAGACATTTACTTTTAATTTCGTGTGTGTGTGTGTGTGTGTGTGTGTGTGTGTGTGTGTGTGTGTATGTGCAGGTGCCTGCAGAGGCCAGAGGAGGTACTGGATCCCTAGAACTAGACTTTTAGACAGTTGTGGGCAGCCCTATGTGTATGCAGGGAACTAAGCTAGGGTCCTCTGTGAGAGAAGTATCTGCTTTTAATGACTGAACCATCTTTCCAGCCTCCCAAAAATATATTTAAAGAAAATATTAATACTTGCTTTGCATTAAAGGCATACATAAAAGTCTAGAAAAGTATTGTATTGGTGAAATTATTAAGGCCACTTCACGCAGTTAAAAGGGAGGTTTATTTTGTAGGGTAACTTACAAATGAAGGGATAGGCTACAGGATCTGGGAAAGGTGCAGTCTGGCGGTGTTCTCTGGAGAACTCTGCTCAGTCTACCTTCAGTGTCCAGGGTCCAGGAACCAAGAGAACTGGTGCATCCAGATCTCGGTTCTTCAGGGTCCTCTCTTGGCCCCGCCTTGTAGGCGTGACAGTTACCAAAGCCTCAATGGGGTTGGAACTTACAGAGCAAGGCTGGAATGGCTACCCACTATAGTATTGTAAATTAATTATACATAACAGACACAAAATAATTAGTAGGCCTTGAATATGACATTTATTTCATGAACTTCTTTGTATGCAGTTTTATAATAAATATTACAGGATTTAAACTATCATGTTAAATAAAATACCGAGGACTTTTGTGCTTCATGTACATTTTTTCAATAACAAAGATCTTGGAAAATTACTAATGCAAGCAAGAGTTGACACATCCAATGACAAAACAAACTTACAAGGATTTCTTACATGAGGGGCAGGAGAGGTATCTCAGTCATAAATGAGTAAAGAGCACTTGCTGCTCCAGCAGGGGAGCTGGGTTCAGTTCTCCATATCCACAGGGGGTGTTTCTGAACCACCTTAATTCTAGAGGCAAAGTAGCTAAAGCCCTTTTCTGCCTGCTATGGGCACCAGACATATACATGGTGCACTTACATATATTCTGGCCTTTCACACATACACCACTATCTGCATCTGGGATCTTAAGACTCTGACTGGGGGTAAGAGGGAACAAAGAAAGGATAGGCACACGGAAAAACTGGAGTCAGGTGGGTGATGCACACTCTGATGGACCGACACTAACTACACAGCAACCCCCAACCTCAGTGTACAGCACAGGGAGAGGGGTAGAAAGTCTGCCTTGCCCACAGTCAGGACAAATCTCTGTCACCCGCCAGTCCCACAGCTGCTCAGACCCAACCGAGTAAGCACAGAGACTTATATTGCTTACAAACTGTATGGCCATGGCAGGCTTCTTGCTAACTGTTCTTCTATCTTAAATTAATCCATTTCCATAAATCTATACCTTGCCACGTGGCTTGTGGCATGCTGCTTGTCATGGCGGCGGCTGGCTGTGACTCCCTCCACCTTCCTGTTTTCTCTGTTTTCTTCTCTGTTAGTCCCGCCTATACTTCCTGCCTGGCCACTGGCCAATCTGTTTTATTTATTGACCAATCAGAGTAATTTGACATACAGACCATCCCACATCAGTGTACATATACTCACACACACACACTAGTGAAGTTACACCATATGGGATGACAATGCCAGCCCCAAAGCCATAGACTATCTAACAAAGACCCTAGTGCCAGGCAAGGAAAACCTCTCTTTGAGTTGTTGGTCAAGGGAGTCCAAGAGACTCTCAAACTCATCCTGTTGCCATTGTGGTTCGTTGCCTCTCAAAGCCTGAAGGTGAGACTCTGTTGCTGAAAACACCACACACTTTGGACAGCAGATTTGGAGGAATCAAAGCTGGAACTGGCCTGGAAGCCTCCTCCTGGAGGACGGTGCCACAGAAGCTGACAAGAGAAAGGAGCAATCATCAGTCCTACTCAGCTATAAAGCTTGTGAACAGCTACATTGCCTGGCCCAGCTAGATATCCCCAATGGTGATCTAATGGCACCTCTATCTTGGGAGAAACCAACAGCTGTCTAATGGAATTTAAGGTCTTCTCAATAGGTGAGAATTCATGCCCGGAGACGACAGGTTTTTATTCTCACCAATTTGCTTAAATAAAGATAGATTTCATCTTTCTGACCACTAGATGTCATAGTTGTAACACCATGAACACATCATGGCACTCTGAGAGCCGACCAGGGAAATTCCTTTAGCATCAAAGAGCTGAAAAAGACCTTACCTCTGAATAAGCTAAACAGAAAGTACATTTTAAAAATAATTTTTATTAAGCAGAAGAAAGATGAAGGAGAAAAAGTTTAAAAGAGCCAAAGGTAATGTTTGCCTAATAAAAACAACCACCTCCATATGTTGAATGCCCTTGTATGCTAAGCACGGTGCTAAACACCTCACACACACTCTCCTGTTTAATGGTTCCTTAGAACAACTGTAGCAAGATGCTCATTCTTACTCTCTCCACATTTTACATTTGAAGAGTCCAAGGCACAGAAAGGTTAAATAGTTTGCTCAGAACCATAAAACCAGAAAGCAATGAAAAAATGACTTAAACATAAGACAATTTTGTCCTTAGCTACATACTGCATGGCTTCACCTTTTAAGTTAATCACAGTAGAGAGAAAAATCTTTGTTCAAAACTATACATACTGTGGATATTTTGAAAGAAACATTGAAAAATTACTGAAAATACAAATCATTTGTGAATTATTACAATCAAATTCCCCGAAATATGAAATCTTCTTTTCTGAACATTTTCAAAGAACATTAACTTTCCTCTTCTTGGAATGCCCCTCAGTTACAAATGGATGTTGTTAACTCAACAACCCCTTCAGGAAGCCTGCTAGTGACATTTGTGTGGCTGTTGTCCATGGTGGACTCTGAGCTGTGGGTAGCAGTGATGGAAGATAATCAGTAAAGGTACCTTCAAGTGCCTTGGGTTCAATCTCCAACACTGGGGAAAAAAACAGGTTTCTGTTCAATAAAGGTAACATATTTGAAGGCATTTTTTTATTTGAAAAGAGTTTGTTCTAACACGTGTGGTACACATACCTGGAATCAAAATTTAGTTCATATTTAGTCAGTTTTCTTATTAAAAAAAGTGAAGTGATAGAAGATTCTATAATCTGTTGCTACATCTATCTATCTGTCTATCTATCTGTCTATCTATCTGTCTATCTATCTATCTATCTATCTATCTATCTATCTATCTATCTATCTATGTATTTATTTGTGTGTTTGCAACACACCTGTGCCATGATGTGTGTGTCTGTGTACACAGAGGAAATACCGAAGGAGTTGTCCTCTTCTTCCACCATTACGGGTCCTCATATTGAACTTGGGGTGCTACTCTTGGTGGCAAGCCCCTTTACCCACCGAGACATCTCATCGGTCTCTGTTGCTGCTTTTAATTCGGCTTCTTTGACCATTTGGATTGATCTCTTTAGATCCATTGTTCTTCTTTTAAGGTGAGATTGTCTTGTACAAAGATGTGGGTCAGTTTTATGAATGTTGAGCGTTACTAAAACTCACACATTTCTAATTAGATACCGAATGCCCAGTTAAACAATTCCAGTGCTGTAGGCACAAACTTTCGGGGGATTTTTTTTTTCACAAGGTAGTCTCTACAAATATATTCACTTCTCTTTAGAATACAAGGTTTATGAGGGCCTTTGCTATCAGATTACCCTTTTATATTGGAATGATATCATTTAGCATGTAGCTTTAAAATGTGAATTTTATGGAGCAACTAGCTGTATGAAAAGCCAGAGCTGTAGATGTATCCAACAGTCTTATTAAATAAGAAACACAGAAACAATGTAAAAGAGAAAGCCGAGAGGTCAGAGCTCAGAGCTAAAATCTCACCCTTCCACCTGCGGTGTCCCAGCTTCCCGAAAGAGAGCTACTTCCTGTGTGTAAGTCGATTTTCCAGTCATTCTGCCTTCTCATTGGTTGTAAACCCAAACAAGTGACTGCCTCGTCACTGTCTGAATGTACAGCCCCCTAGGTCTTAAAGGCATATGTCTCCAATGCTGGCTGTATCCCTGAACACACAGAGATCTATGGGATTAAAGGCGTGTGCCACCACCGCCACACTCTTGCTATGGCTCTAATAGCTCTGACCCCCGGGCAACTTTATTTATTAACATACAATCAAAATCACATTTCAGTACAATTAGAATACCACCACATTTCCCCTTTTCTATTTTAATAAAAAGAAAAAAAAAGCAAAAGGTTATAACTAACAAAAGAAAAACTATATACAAAAGTACAATAACTATATACAATATATACAAGTAATAAATACCTAAACAGGTATTTGACAAATCAGAGAAAATAATTCCATTATCTATCCTATTTTGGTAAATCCAAGATGTATCTAATGCACTTTCTATCCTAATTAATTTTCAACTATAACTAACTAATCTTCAACCATAACTAACTAATCTTCAACTCCCTCAGAGACCCAAGAAGGGAATAATATTAGCTAACAAAAATAAAAAACAGGAAGTGCAGCCACTTTGAATGCACTAACAATGCTGAGAAACATTAGGTGACTGTCCAGGCTGCCAGCTGTCTTGGTCTACTCTTGCAAGATTCCCGAAAGTTGCTTGCATTCATCTACCATTTCTCAGGTACCATTATGTTCCTTCTCAGGTCTTTGATGTGGTTGAAAACTAGATAGTTGTAATTTCCTCAGTTATGATAAAAAATAAGTTAGATATAAAACCTTAAATTCACAAATATAAGATAGACAGGACATCTTCTTTAATATTGTAACTGTAATTCTTGCTCAATAATTGTTTTGTTATATGTAATTTTACCATGTTAAAGTTAGTTAAAACCTTCCTTTTTAAAAAAAGAAAAAAAGGGGAAGTGCTGTGGATATTGCTCTATATAAATAAAACACTGATGGCCAGTGACCAGGCAGGAAGTAGGTGGCCAGGCAGGAAGTAGGTGGGACAAAGAGAGAGGAGAATTCTGGGAAGCAGAAGGCTGAGGGGAGAGACACTGCAGCCACCGCCAGGAAAAACAGCATGTGAAGACGCTGGTAAGCCACCAGCCACGTGGCAAGGTATAGATTTATAGAAATGGGTTAATTTAAGATAAAAGAACAGTTAGCAAGAAGCCTGCCACGGCCATACAGTTTATAAGTGATATAAGCGTCTGAGTGATTATTTCATACGTGGATTGTGGGACTGCGGGGCTTGGGGGACCTGGAGAGAAGCCCTCCAGCAACACAGAGCTATAAATAGATGTGGTTTGCTGAGTGCAGCTTGGCCCTGAGCAGACGATGTGAGGAACTATGACTTAACAAACCATGAACCTTGTGTTTTGCAGACTTTGATCTTCCAGTTGCAACCCTACAAATGCTTTGGTGACAACAGTGGCTAATTTGATTAGTTGCTTCCCTGAGGTTTGGAACTCTAATTCTAAACTCATATTGAGATGAAAAAAATGTGAATGTCTTGCTTCCAGGAGTGTGTGTGTGTGTGTGTGTGTGTGTCTGTGTGTGTGTGTAAAACAATGCATGCTCTCCCCATCTCCTGCCTCGTCTCAGATACTTGCTGGTTCTTCCTTGTAGAACAAGAACCCTGGTCTTCCTTCTTCAGACCTTCCTTCTTCAGATGGTTGCTGGCATATGTAGAGTCACACCAGCCTAATCAGAAATTAAAACAGATGATGTGAATGTTGGTTTGAAATCAGAATGCACAGGTTTTGAAACTCATGAGGCATCACACTGTGTAGCTCATACTGATTCTGGTTAAATCCAGTTGCAGCAAGTCATAGCTGTGATGTAGGTAGGCTGCATGCCCAGCCACAGATAACCAACAAAAATCAAATTCAATGGCATCTTTGGAGATTCCTTGTTTCATAATGTCCTGTCAGAACTATTTTCTCCCAATTTTTATTTGTATTTTTAATTAATTAACTTACCCTACAGGTTTGCATATTTATTGTGGCCTTTGGTTTTGTGTTTTTATGAGATTCCTGAATTTGCAAATGAATGTAGTTATGTGTCTGTATCTGTTTCTTGTGCCTTTTCTTGGGCTCTTTGCTTTATGTTTGTTTTGTTCTATTCTGATTTGTTTGCTTTGTTTTATCTCATGATATTATATTTTATTATTATCCCTTAGGTGGCTGTTTGTTTTCTAAGGAGAGACAGTAAGGGGGTGGGTCTGATGGGAGGGGAGACGAGGAGGACCTGGGAGGAGTAGTGGGGTAGGATACCGTAATCAGAATGTATTGCATGAAAAAAGTCTACTTTCTTTGGTTTTTATTCATTCTTCTTTCACATATTACATCTGTACTTCAGTTTCCTTTACCTTCTCTCCTCCTAGTCCCTTCCAACCACCTCCCCTCTTTCCCAGATCCACTCCTCCTCTGTTTCTCGACAGAAAAGGGCAGGCCTCCCAGAGATATGAACTAAACATGGCACCACCCATCCCTCATAAGGCATGACAAGGCAACTCAGTAGGAGGAATAGGGTCCCAAAAGCAGACAAAAGAGTCAGAGACAGCCCCTGATCTCACTGCTAGAAGTTCCCCAAGAAGACCAAGCTACACAACCATAACATCTATGCAGGGAGCCTGCTTTCTGGTTCAGTCTCTGTGAGCCCCTGTGAGCCTAGGTTAGTTGACTCTGCGGGTTTCCATGAGGTGTCCTTGACTACTCTGGCTCCTACAATCCTTCCTCCCCTCTTATGCAGGAGTCCACGAGCTCCGCCTAAGGTTTGGATATGGGTCTCTGCATCTGCTTCCACCGGGTGCCGGATGAAGCCTCTCTGATGACTGTTGATGCTAGGTTCCTGTCTCCAAGCATAGCAGCAGAGTGTTATTAATAGGAATCATTTTCTTTGTTGTTGTTGTTGGTCATGTTTGATTCTATCAGTCGTGGGGCCATCCAGCCTCTGGTTCCTGTGTTCTCCAGGCAGTGTCAGGTACGGGCTCCCTCTCTTGGCTCGGGTCTCAAACTGGACCAGTCATTGGTTGGTCACTCCCACAAGTTCTGGGCCACCTTAACTGCAGCACATCTTGCAGGCAGGACAAATTGTAGGTCGAAGGGTTTGTGCCTGGGTTGGTGTTCCATTCCCTTCACTGGAAGCCTCGCCTAGTCACAGAAGTTGGCTGGTTCAGGATCTGTATTGAAATCTATTTTCAATAAAGTAAAAAAAAATATTAAAATATATTTACATCATTTTTCTTTTCCCTCTTTCTTACCCCTGCCATGACCTCAACCTCATTATCTCCCAAATTTAGTCTCCTTTTTTATTAACAAATGAATAAAAACATAAATACAACCTACTGATCCACTCAGTTTTGCCTGTTTTTAGAATTATGTTGGCTAACCAGTCGGGGGCTTATCTTTAAGGAAGACATTTTCTCTCTCTCTGAGCAGTTTTTTAATT
The DNA here is from genome assembly GCF_004664715.2 of Peromyscus leucopus. Lineage (NCBI taxonomy): Eukaryota > Metazoa > Chordata > Mammalia > Rodentia > Cricetidae > Peromyscus > Peromyscus leucopus. The sequence goes on along the minus strand of NC_051075.1, from coordinate 32,420,126 downwards.
GCTTATAGCTCTTCATCTAGGAGTAGGGTTCCATGACATTTCCATCCATTTCCACCATCCACACTGGGATGCCGACTGTTGTGGGAATACTTCAGGTTTTGTTTAGGCAGCCATATTGTTGAGATTTAAAAAGCAACCATATTTTTAATTTGAAATAGAATTATGTCACTTTTCCATGTTCTAGCCCCACTTAGGTTCCATCTTTCAGACCCCTTTATGCTCTCTTCAAATTGATAGAGACTCTTTTTCTTTATTACAGTTGAGACTTCATGGGTACAGCTTCCAGGTCATACCTAGAAGGCACAACCTCACAGCAGACTTCCTGGTCCTCTGGCTCTTACAACCTTCCTACCCCCCTTCTGTGATGTTCCCCTGGTCTTAGGTGTACGGTTGTGTTGTATATGTATCCACTGAGATCAGACATCCTGCAGCCAGTTTTTCTCTGCATTTTGAACTCTTGTATCTTTCTAAAAGCTTTCTGCAAAAAGAAGCTTCTGAGGTGAGAGGCGTGATCTGTGCTTTTCTATGGGTGTTAAGATAGGTATTTAGAATGCAGTTTGGATTTGGACTTGGTCCAGAATACTGGTCTTGGGAAGTGCCAGTAGTAAGTTCTCTCAGGTCTATGACCTCTCCAGCCATGGTTAGCTGGTTAGGTTTGTAGTATCAGGCATGCTTCCTTCCTGTTGAAAGAGCTGTAAATCCAATTAGACAGTGGTTGATCAAGATCAAAGTGCCACTATTTATATATTTTGGATCTCTTACCAGTTCGGTATTTTTGTGGTTCGTAAGTTTTTACCCTTTGGTAGGACTATTGAGTGGCCATCTCCCTTGTCAGCTTGCATAGTACCTCCAATACTATTAGAAGCATTCCTCAGGGAGGTAGCTTCCAGATAAGTTTCAACTCGGTTACCCCATGTCTTACGTCTGAAGTGTATCATGTTTTCTGAACAGGGCTTTTACCTTCAAATTCTAGGAGGCAACCAAGGACAATGGCAATAGCCTGCATTGTTTTGGATTTTTTGGGAATCCCCTGACCAAGAACTCAGAAGAAGGTTTCTGCATGGTACTAGAGTTTTTGTTAGATAATCTCATGTATGTATGTATGTACATATATGTATGAATATATACACACATATGCATTATATGAAATTTTAGGTAAATATAAAATAATGAGTCCCCATGTCTCTTTTTTCAAGCACCTTTGCTATTATTTATCCACAAAAATTTTATTTTATAATAGAGAGTAGTAGAAGTTAAAGAAGTGAACCGAAATGCAATAATTTTTCATATTTGCTATGTTTTATCTCTTTTCTTGACCTTCAATTTTCTTGGAAGGCTGAAATGCCTTTGAAAAGGGGATTGAAGCTGTAGTTACAGGTGACAGGGGAGACTCTGCCAGTCATCCAACCACTGACTAGTGATCTGCTTACTCTGCTCACCCATTCTTTTCCCTCTACCCACCAATCATTTCCCTCTTCTTCTCTGGCCTTTTCTGCCCTCTGCCACCCATCTGTGCTCTTCCCCACCCAACCCTGTCTGTCCACGGCACATTTCACTTAGCCATTTATTTTTGGACATGATTGCAGGAGACTTTCCTGGAAACTTTTCCAATTAGGAACCATTTGATTGAGAGCTTGTCAGTCACCAGAGTTCTTTATGGAGAAATTGGCACATAAAGGAAGTGTACAGGCACACCACAGAATTAGATTTTGAATTAGTGACAATCAAATATTCTTCTCATTATGCCTTCTGGTAAAAATAAATTTTCTGGAAGTAAACGCTTTTTAAAAAGATTATTTATTTATTTATTTAAATTTATTTTTTTCGTCTTTTTTTTTTTTTTCCCCCGGAGCTGAGGACTGAACCCAGGGCCTTGTGCTTGCTAGGCAAGCACTCTACCACTGAGCTAAATCCCCAACCCTTAAAAAAATTATTTTATTTTACATGTCTGAGTGTTTTGACTACTTGTATGCATGTGTACCATGCATGTGACTGATGTCCAGGGAGTCCAGAAGAGGGTGTCATCCTCTGGAAATGGAATCATGTATGGTCTTAAGTCACCATTTTGGTGCTGGGAATAGAACCTGGGTCCTCTGCAAGTGCAGCGAGTGCTCTTAACCGCTGAGCTATCTTTCTGGCCTGTGAAAGTAAATTCTTATTGTCATCCTAGCTGTTATCACCATTATCATCGTGATTCTTTTTTAGTTGAATCACTGTTTCTTAGCAATGTAATTTTTAATATCTGTGTTAAAAAAATCCCTTTGTTCTGGGTTGAAGAGTTGATAATAGCTAGTGTGTTTAGTCTGTGCCATTTTTTGTTTTTCTTTGAATTAACAACGTGTGGTAAATATAGCTCACAACACTGTTTTTCTCCTGGTTGAACATTTTGGCTTTAGGTGAAATAGACACTGCTGTGCTGACCCCAGGCTTTTAGAACTCTGTTGTGTAAGCTATAAATGGTTTCTTAACATGCCACTCACATCTCATATATTTTTGTCCACAAGGACTCCAGAATAATAAAATGTGCATCCAAGGCTTTGACACAGACAATGAGAATAAGGAGACGAGAGTGGAATTCACCTTTGTATTAGGAGATCTGAAACAAGGAAGGGGAAGAGATGTTGATGTGAACAACCTCTAGGCTTCTCTAAAAGAAATGGGGTGCTGTATTTTTCTGGACCCTCCTCACAATTCAGTTGCATAAGTCAGTGAGTGATAACAGACCCACATGGAAGAATATTTACAAATATTCATTTCCCGAAGTATCTCTCTTAGTTTATACTTTAGACAGCATATTTCTTATGAATATTTTCTTTAGATTACACAGGAGAAAAGAGGGAAAATTGGAAAAGAGCAGAGACAAATGGGTAGAGAGAGACAATCAGTGAGACACAATCATCCTGGGAAATGTTTAGCCGTGAGTCCCAGTGGGATCAATTTTAGAGCCTTATTTTCCAATCTGTGGGAGAAACACATAAAACAATCCTCACGAACACTTGCTTCCGGTGCCTCTGATTGAACGCAAGGTCTATTCTGTATGGTCCATTGCCATATGTAAAACGTTAGTCTTTATTGAAATTTTGCTCCAGCCTATCCCCTGGCTTCGAGGGCTGGGAAGGCAAGCAGCTCAAAGACGGTGGCTTTTACAGTATACCATGTTATGTCAGACCCGTGAAACACCAGCCTTGATCCGGCAGATTCTATTAATGAGAATTTTGGCAAAATTATTAAGGTTGTTTATGTAAATGCTAGAGGTGAAACCTTGAGCTCGTGGGGAGTTCAAAACTTTTAATCCTCAGTTTCCAGATGTCCCGTTTAACACCAAAACCAGCAACGCAGACAAATGAACAACTGTAGCACGGAGCTACTCACCGACTCCGGGAGCAAGGCCTTGATAACAGGACGCTGACAGTGATGCTTGTTTCTACCTGGGGCATCCTGCTTTCCGGCAAATCCTAATCATGGCCCCATAAGTCATAATTATGGGCCTACTGGTGGCTGTGTTCCGAATTTTAACATAGAACAAAATGATGTGTTGAGAGTTAGAAGAACAGCATAAGAAAAGCACAGTTGCTATCAGACCTAGACAGCTAAGCACAGATTGTATGAAAAGACTTAGTTGAGTCCACAATTCACTAGTAGAAGTTTTTAAAACTTAATTTTAGTATTAAGGTAATTTAAATAAGATTTCATTAGGACTTTTTTATATATGTACAATATTCACCCCCATTACACTCTCTATCTGGATGCATATCACAGTCATATAGTAGTTCTATTTTTAGATTTTTTTGAGGACCCTTCATATTTATTTCATAGTGGCTGTACCAATTTATTTTCCCATATTATTCATTGTTGAATCTTTAATCTTTAGTAGCTCCTGGCACAGAATCACAGCATATGTTTAGTAAATAAATGAATGTAATAGCAAATTCTGGTAGTTTTTGCAAGTATCCTAATGATGCTTTTCTACTTAGCAGCCCTGACAAAATGATTTTGAGCATTTCATCTCAACTGGATGTTGCTATATGGATGTGAAATACCCTCTGTGGGTTCATAGCTTTGGCTGCTTAGACCAAGCTGGTGGTGCTCTTTTGGGAATTACAGAAGCTTTGGGAGAAGGAGCCTAGCTGGAGGAAGGCGTGGATAGGGCCCTGGGCCCTGAAGTTTTGTAGCTTTTCCTGCTTCCAGTGTGTTTTCCGCTTCCTATTTTGCTAGGATGTTAGTAAGTGAGGATTTCCCAGCCACATACTCCTTCTTCCATGGGGCCACCTGCTCCTGTGTCTTTCTTGCCACAATAGACTGTGTTTCCTCAAACTGCAAGCCAAACGAAGTCCCGCCGCCGCCAGCTCTGTCAGGTGTTTGATCACAATTGTGAGGAAAGTAACTAATGTAGATGCCCTCCCGTTTCCCTTCCTGTCTCTTCAACTGTCTTTTCCTTCTGTTCTCCAAGTTATCTTCCTTCCTTCCCTTCTTACTTCCTCCTCTCTCTGCTGTTCACCCTGGAAACACACACTTTCATTTTCCATATCAGCCACCCTTGACGATCAGCTTCCTGTTTCAGGACTCTAGTGATAACCACAGAAATCTCACAACCTTTGGTTAGGATCTGCTCAGAGGATGGTTGTCAAGTAGCCAATCCCTACCACTCTCAACCATCCTCTCTGCATCAGCATCTCTTCTGGAATTCTTAAGCCAGGGAAGTTGAAGTGAGGATGAACCATCCCAAATTCCTCGATACCTCCTTCTCTACCGTTGTCAGGAGTTTTCACACCAGGAGCAGCAGCTTCCCATAAATTATACTTCACTAAGCTCTTCATGTCATGCAGACTACACAGCTGTTTTAAAGATTTATTTTATTTTTAATTATATGTATATGTATGTGCACATGACAGTACCTGCAGAGTCCAGAATCCAGAGGCCAGAAGCATTGGGTTTTCTGAAGCTGCAGTTACAGTGGGAACTGGCTTAAAGCCTCTGTCAGGGCACTTCACACTTTTAATTGCTGAGCCATCTCTTCAGCCCTGACACAGCTATTTATTGCATATTTATTATAAACTGAGGAAATCTGAAGCTACGGTGAATTTTTGTTTTGTTTTGTTTTTTGAGACAGGGTTTCTCTGTGGTAGCTTTGCCTGTCCTTGGAACTCACTCTGTAGATCACTCTGGCCTCGAACTCACAGAGATTGGCTTGTCTCTGTCTCTCGAGTGCTGGGATTAAAGGCATCTGCCACTACCATCTACCACAGTGAAATTTTAATCTCTGTTGTTAAATTACCAACTTGAGAATCCAGAAACATAAATTGAGGGTAAACAAAAAATGATTAAAAGAAAAAGCTTAGACAATGCTCTTTTCTGAGGGAAGACAGTTGGGTGCATCTGGGAAAAAGAAGAGGTAGGGAGAGAGACTGGGGGGGGGAGGGGAAACCTGTAGGGATGTAATACATAAGAGAAGAAAAAAAAGAAAAATATTTTAAAAAGCTAGGCAAAACAGTAAACTGTCACTATTTTTGGCCACAGACAACTAGCTTCTTTCATATTTGAAGACAATTTTGTTGCATGTTCTGTAATTCAATATCATGTTGCCTTTAAGCTAGGTTGAAATAAGAAAGATGGGATCTTAGTGGAAGAAATATAGTATTAGGAAGAAATATAGTGTTAAAGTTATTTTCAATTTTATTTATGTGCATGTATGTGTGGTATATGTATTCAAGTGCCTACAGAGGCCAGAAGAGGGTGTTGATTCCCTGAAGCTGGAGTCACAGCTGCCTGACTCAATATTGGGCAAGGTCTCAGAGTCTCTGGAAGAGCAGCAACTTTCTTGACTACCTAGATTCTATTTCTCCAAATTTGTCAAAAGACTTTAAAAATGGGTTATTTCACATTTTGTATATGTATTTTCTGCATCAAAATTAGAATTTCTTGGGTAGGGAGAATGGCTGTTTTTGCAGAGGACCTGAGTTTAGTTTCCAGCACCTACAGTGGGTGACTGACAACCATCTGTTATAGATGTAACCAACCGTCTTATTAAATAAGAAACATAGAAATAATGCAAAAGAGAAAGCCGAGAGGTCAGAGCTCAGAGCTGAAATCTCACCCTTCCGCCTGCGGTGTCCCAGCTTCCCGAAGGAGAGCTCTATTTCCTGTTTGTTCGTCTATTTAAAGTATTTTGTTCTGCCTTCTCATTGGTTGTAAACCCAAACACGTGACTGCCTCGTCACTGTCTGAATGTACAGCCCCCTAGGTCTTAAAGGCACATGTCTCCAATGCTGGCTATATCCCTGAACACACAGATATCTATGGGATTAAAAGCGTGTACCACCACCGCCACACTCTTGCTATGGCTCTAATAGCTCTGACCCCCGGGCAACTTTATTTATTAACATACAATCAAAATCACATTTCAGTACAATTAGATTACCACCACAATCTGTAACTCCAGTATTTGGGGAATCCTATGCTCTGACCTCCTTTGGCACAAGAACATACATGTACACACAGACACACAGACATACACCACAGACACACAGACACATGACAGACAGACACAGACTCATATAGACACACAGACACACACAGAGACACATAGCACAGGCACACACAGAGACACATGACATAGACATACACACAGGCACACAGTCACACAGAGACACAAAGACATAGACACACATAGACACATTAACACCTACAGACATATACACACAGAGACACAGAGACACACAGACACACACACACACATAGACACATGACATAGACACAGACACATACAGGCATACACCGACACACAGACACAGACACACACACACACACACAAATTAGAGTTTCTGACCCATGAACTTCAGGTTGCTTTCTGTTGCAGCCATCATGATGTCTGGCAATCCCTGGGCCCTTTGTCTTCCTTTATTGCTGTTCATAGCTTTGTATCATAACAGCACATTCTTTAACAGGTGCTTAAAACACAAACCTCAAGAAATATGTTCTTATACTTTTTTTTTGCATATCTGGAAACATTTTTATTTTACATTTATATTTGATTGGCAGTTTTGTTTGCTCCAGCGGTCTCAATTAAAAGTGCTTATCACTTAGAATGCTCAAAAATTAATTTCTTATATTACAGGTTCTAGCTCTGCTGATGAGAAATGCATTGTTTCCCATGTCTCATAAATTATATATGTATAATATATATGATTATATCTGTATTTATTCAGTATTTTCTCCTGTCTATTTTTCTGTGATCTTTTTCATCAATGTTTTGAATTACCCAGTGATAAATTCTAGTGTGTGTATGTATATGTATGTGTATTTGAGTGTGAGTGTGTGTGTGAATGCATGTATGTGTGTGTGTGTATTTATACCATTGTATACCTTAGTTTGCCTTGAAATATGAAACAGATTATTCCGTTCTAGGACCCTTGCTTGAATTATTAATTATTTAACTAGTTCCTTCCTTTTGATTTTTCCTTCTTGTCTTTTTTCTACTGTACATCAGATGATGAATATCCTGAAAGACTCATTTACATATTTTATCTTTTAAAAAAGCTTTCTACCGCTTGGTCTTTTGACTTGTTTTCTAGGAAACTTTTGCCGTCACCTTTCAGGGCATTTAAAGGCATTTAAGTTTTACTCTCCTGTTTTCATTTATAAAATGTTTTCCTTTCATGAATTTTATATTTTGTAAGAAGAAAATTTCATTCTGATTTTGCGTGAAAATGATCGCTGTCTTTTCTTCTGCCTTTTATGTTACTTACAGAGTTTGGTTTCACGCCCTCCTCTGTCTTTTCATCTAGAGTGGTGGTCCTGCCCATTTGTTTTATGCTCTCATTCGCACTGAAGACTTCCCTTAACCTTCTCAGGAGTTTTGGACGTCCTTTTGTAGTTATAGACGGCAAGCACCTTGCTTGGACGTCTCCTGTGTCTGAGGCCAGGGCTTCCTTGTAGTGGGTGCTGTCTTAGGGCAGTGGGACAGGGAGCATAAGAACCTCATTCAGAGATTAACAACCATTTTTTTAAGACAGAAAAATAAAGTACTGTAGTGTCATCTCAACAATACACGGCAACATCCGTGACGAATACAGGCTGTGATGCACTTTTCTTTTTTTTAAAGTGCAATTATGTTGAATTCATTTGAAACACTCAGATGGCACTTGTTATACTTAGCAATTCAGTCATATGCAGACATGGAATTGCTCATGATTCAAGCCTCGCACCTGCTTGTAAGGGCTTTAACTGCCCTCAACTTCTACTCCTTTTGACCGTTCTTTTTAGTTATTTTCTGCCATTAGCTATTTTAATAGAAGTAGAAATTGCCCATACCCACTGCTGCCAAATGAGATGGAAGATAAGTGAAGCGAGTCTTTGTGACCCAAATAAAGCAAATCCTCCACCCGAAGAAGAAAATCTACCTCTACAGGATGGAAACCACTTGAAGTGAGGAAAAGGATACCGCTCAAGTGGCTATTCTAAAAAACAAACACGTGGGTGTATGTTATGGCGACTTTCTTTGTTGTTGTTAAAAAACCATTTATTCGTTTTTTTACATGCATTGGTGTATTGCCTGCATTTATAACTGTGTGAGAGTGTCAGATCTCCTGGAACTGGAGCTACAGACAGCTGTGAGCTGTCATGTTGGTGCTGGGAATTGAACTAGGGTCCTCTGGAAGAGCAGCCAGTGCTCTTAACTGCTGAGCCATCTCTCCAGCTGTTATGACATCGTCAGTCATTGTTTTTGTGACAGAGAGTTTTTGTGGACAAACAAGGAATGCTTCCAGCTCTGGCTTCTGTGTTTTTTTTTTTTTCTTTTAGCTTTTTGTTCCTATTGAGATTTTGAGTACTCCATGCCCCATGCCTGTCTCCCTCCTCATGGATATAAGATCCAGTTTTTCACTGAAAATTGCCATTGCCCACTTATTGTCTTCATTTGGCTCATGTTCACTGATAGGAACCTTATTATTCTCTTCTATCCCTTACTGAGAATAGTGATGGCCTAGGCTCTAAGTCTTTAGAACGGGCTAGCAGGCTGCAGAAATTCCACATGTGTAGTAGCAAAGGGAGTAGATTTTCTTGTGTGTAAATCCATAGACTGATCCTTGAAAATAAAGGTCATTGAGCATGAAGGTGGCCCTGGCGGGACAGGGAGAGTAGAACACTAGCCTACATCTCCTGGTTTCAGAATAGTGGTGGCTGCTGTTTAGGTTTCGTTAGAGAAAATTCTTCCATCTTCTTGTGTCAGAGGTCACAAGCCTGGCGCTCAGAATTACGGCAGCACCATGAAGTAAAATATTAGGTTGTCTCATCATTTGTTATTTTCTCTCATTCATTATCAAATAGAAATTGAAGCCACTCATTCCCCACTATTGCCAAGTGATGTGGAAGAGAATAAAGTAATGCAGACTTAAAAAGTTTTCAGACAATTATTAGAAAAATTTTACTAGTGCACAGTCCTTGTGTAAGCTGATGGTTCTTGTTCTGACATGTACATATATACATCATGTACTTTGATGTATCATGTACATCCTGTTGCTTCTTCCTGAGAGCACTAGGCCCTTATCTCTTGAGAGGCAGACTCTGTCTCTGTTTCCATATCTTTCTCTCATTCTTCTATGCCTACTATCTCAGATTTATTGTCTGTAAGTGCTCACCTTGTGCCCAAGATGTGGGAAAGGGGTAGGTGGGCCGAGGTATGAACATGGCTGCTTGCCTCGATGGAGGGTGCTTGGAGAGTTCATACCCTTTGTATGAAGACCTCTAATTACTTCCCCATTTTCATTACTTCTCATCTTTGTATTTGTTAAAAAATATTCTGTCACTTTATGGATCATAGTTTATGGGGAAGACAGATGAATTTGATTCTTGTTCCCAGTTCAGCAGTAAATTGATTGGTAGATTGTAAAGGGCTCTTGTCATTCATACAGCTCTAGTGGGTTTTCGAAGAAATGAGGATGTGAGGGTCTCTTAAGCTGGGTTGAGTCAATGATATGAAGTGACTGGACACGGAAATTTGGGGCACACTTTTCTGGGGGCAGAAAATTCATAAGAAGCAGCTGAAACTGTAGAATGGGGTAATGGGAGTAAGGTAGTTTGGGTTTTATGTGCACAAAAGCAAAGAAGATTTTGTATTAAAAGACATCCTGGGTTCTTTGGTCAGGTTTTAGTGACATACTGTAACATAATAAAACTAGGTGTTCATAAAGAACTCCTGTACTGTCTTTAGCGTGGCTTAGCAGATTAGGTTGTTCATAGAAGGAGTGAACCAAAGCCAATGCTGTTATTCACACAGGTCATATTTGTACCAAGGCTTCATTTGTCATAGCTGTAGACTTCTCTCTTCTCAGCCTCCCACTTCTTGGCATCTCAATGTTCTCCCCTGCTTCTTTTTTATTAAAATTTTTTTCATTCATTTTACACACCAATCAAAGATCCCCCTCTTCCCTCCTCCCACCCCCTAGCCCCCCTCCCAACCCACCCCTACTCCACCCACAAGAAGGCAAGGCTTCCCATGTGGAGGCACATCTGGTAGAGGTAAGTCCAAGCCCTTCGCCCTGCAAGGCTGCACGATCCTACCACTAGGCCCCCCCCCCCCCCAAAGCAGATCAAGCTACTCAACCGTCTCGCCATGTAGTGGGCCTAGTCCAGTCCCATGTAGGCTCCACAGCCATTGATCCAACTTTCATGAGTTCTCTCTAGTTTGGTTTGGTCATCCCTGCATGCTTCCCCATCATGATCCTAATGCACTTGCTGATAGAATCTCTCTCTCTCTCTCTTTGACTGGACTCCTGAAGCTCTGCCTGGTGATTGGCTGTGGATCTCTGTATCTGCTTCCATCAGTCATTGGAGAAAAGCTCTGTGATGACAGGGTATTCACCTGTCAATGTTCTTAAGAGACATTGTGATGAAATCAAAACAAGAGACATTGTGAGGGGAAGTGTGACTGAAGCCAGGGCTCTGTGGACAGCGATTTATTGGCATATATTGAGACTGTTAGCATTAAAGCTTATTTTCTAGTTGACTATTTTTAAAAAGCATGCAAACCTACTAAGAGATAGGTTGTGCTCCTTATGGGTAAATAATAGAGCAAAATGCAACTCAATATTTTATTGTCATTTCTGTCCATGAGCATCAAGGCCTTTGCCTGAATTTTTAGTTCTGTAATCTCCAAAATTCTACATGAGCAGTTTCTGAGCAACAAAGGATAGCTGCATTATTACTTTGCCTCCTTTTATGTATTTGAACATTAAAATGCAAGCTTATAGCTTTAATCCTCAGTTTTGTTTTACAAGCAGTTCTATTATACAAGTGTCATTTTCAGATGTGTACAAGGCTTAGTCTGTCAGAAGTGGCTCGGGGATTATCAAAATGTAATTATCCCTAACTTTTTAATTTAAAGGGACAGCCAATAAGAGTAAAAATGAACTTGGATTGCTGAGGTTTTGTCTATGAACAAACAGTGCATTTAAATGTTCAGACTGGAAGTCTCCTGTCTCTGTTTCCAAAGATCTGGGGTTGCCGACATGCTCCCCCATGACTGGCAGAAATTGGGCTTCCATGTGACACTTTCAAGGTCACACAGCATGTCAATGCCAGCCAGACCTTGCATGAAAACAGGTTCTTAGGTTCTGATGGTCATCAGAAGCCAGGGGGCAAATTTAAGGCAGCTTCTCTGACATTGGAATTAAAGAAAAGAAAATCCAGGAGCAAGAGCAATGGCAGTTGGCTTATTTTAAATATGTAAATAAACTAAAGAGAACCAAGAACATTTTGTATGCCTAAAGAAATGGAATCTCAGCTGATTGGTTCATGTTAGAGAACTGGTTCTGTGGTGGATTTAATTTGCTGTTCTGTCAGCAGAGATCTGCTTTCTACCGGAAGACCTTGAGCCACTGATCCACAGTTCTCTGCATCCTCTGTAGTCATCCTCATTGCTGCTGTTGTTTTGAAGCAGAGTCTCTCCTTGTCGCCCAATCCCACTCTCAGTTTGAACCTTTTGGCTAGTAAGCTTTTCATCTAAACTAAGATGCATTAAAAAGTGTTTTGTCTTAGTTAGCCGTTGTTTACAAGTTGGTAGGGCTAATACTTCTCTGTCTTACTCTGAGTAAGTAAGCTCCTTTTTTTTCCCCCTCTACTTGTTGAGCCTTGCTTTGTGCATAATCAAAAACTCGGGTTAACAGTCAGTCCCATGTTAGCCACAATTTCCTTAAAGGCACCCTACATTGAAAGTCTGAAGTCCACCCTCATCATCAACTTCACAATGTCCCAGATGTGTGTGTGGTGCTCAGCAAGCTCATCGGCTTCATCCCACTCAGATTCCTCTGTCTTCTCTAACCTCCTGGAGTTGGCAGGACTGAATCTTGGAAACTTTGGAACATTACTTGGAATGTAAATACAGGACAAGTGTATGTGATCATTATTTTTTTTAAGACAATAATCTATGAGGGAGAGAACTGTCATAGTATACTTGCTTAGAATTCTATAATCTTTAGGCCTATAGCAGTTGCTTTGTTTAAATTATTGTTTGGCAAAACTAAAGCTCCCAATATAATGAACATATGTTAATTGACATGTGTCAGAGGCTTTCATGGGACATGACCATTAAGGGAAAGATGACCCAAGTAACACAGGAAGCTTGGAAAATAAGCACGGAAGTATGAAAATCCATTCTTTCTTTCTAGAAGGGCAAATTTGCAAATGCCAGCCATACCTGGAAGGAGGTAGAAGGACCCCTACTCCGGCCCTCCCAGCTGTGAAGAGGTGGTGATGGCTACCTCAGGCCACACTCAAGCTCCAGGCAAGGCAGGAGGGCTCTTTGCAGATCCTTCTCTGATAGCAACTTTCCCAAAGGTAGCTAAATCCTCCAGCTGGGTAGTTGGATGCAATCAAATTCTCTGTGGGAGAAGAAGAGGATAAATGACTCACCTCGAGCACTCAGGCCAGCAAGACTCGTTCATTTTTTGAGCGACGAGTGCAAAATCTTAATGCAGCCGACTTTGGTGTTTATAATCTCCATTTCAGAGCGGGCAGCAGGAGTGACATAAAGTCTATCAAAACAAAATTTCCATTTTAATATACATTTCAAAGTGCCGTCTACTATTTTTGACCCCTAAGAATACTCTCCTTCAAGGGACACTCTTCAGATATGCTCTGAAATTGAGACAGGCGCTTAATTTTCTTCACACGGGCAGTACTCTTTCAGAAAATTACTGCATTACAGGATAAAAATCCTCTAAAGATTTAGACTAGTACTTAATATTGGCAGCATAGTTTTTTTTTTTTTTTAAACTTGAGACTCAAAAAGTACAAGAACTGTTTGACTGCTGTCTTCAAAAATGTAGTAACAGTTTGAAAATACAGTTCTTTCTAGCCAGTGAGTTGATAGTGAGCTTTCTTATGATATGCCAAGCATGCCACCATTCTTACCGCTTTATAAAACATTTCATACATGGGATTCCCTCCTTTAAAATATGGATACACTGTCCTTTTATATTTTTGGTTGTGAACCTAGCCTTTAACGTCTGAGACATCTCTCCAGCCCTACACTGTCCTTTTAAAAGATTGATAAACACGAGTTTTAAAATGCAACTGAAAACTCGAATCTTTCATTTACTTGGTGATGAAATTGGGTTTCTACAGTCTGTTTGGAATAATTTCCTCTTTGCTTCCCCAAATGTCACTGGAAATCATGAAGGTTAAAGGTGAGTATTTTATGGAATGGCTGAAGTTCAACAGATGTCTATGGTGTGAGATGTGATACAATCACATTGTTAGAAAACTGGTGCTCATACCAGCAACTTGGGATCTGGACACCAGGTAAGTGCTCCAGGTTCCCTTCACCATGTCTGGGACCTGCTTTCACCCTCTGCCCTATTGCCTACTTGGAATGTTCTTTCTGCTCACATGAACATACATTATTTCCTTACTGGGGATGTCTTTCTGTATGCTGTGAATATGGGGCTCTGATTGATTAATAAATAAAATGCTGATTGGCCAGTAGGCAGGTAGGAAGTGTAATATAGGCAGGATAAAGAGAGAGGAGAATTCTGGGAAGGGAAGGCTGAGTCAGGAGACACTGCCAGGCACCATTGCCATAAGAAGCAAGATGTAAAGTACCAGTAATCCACAAGTCATGTAACAACTTATAAATTAATAGAAATGGGTTAATTAAAGATATAAGAACTAGATAGAAAGAAACCTGCCATGGCCATACAGTTTATAAGTAATATAAGTCTCTGTGTGCTTACTTGGGTCTGAACGGCTGCAGGAGCTAGGTGGACTGGAGAAAACTCCAGCTACAGATGATAGCTACTTCTACCTCCACACATTCTTTGCCTCTCCTTCTTTCTCTTTTTCCATATCATGCATTTACTGTCTATCCTGTTCAGACAGTAAATTCCTTAAGGATGGAAGCTCTGATAATCTTATGTGCAGGCATATCTGGAGGCCTGAGAATAAAGATGTGAGCATAGCAGACATTTAGCAAATATTCTACAAATGTAGAATGAGTCCAAAATCTTATATGTATGAATTTTCATTCATGAGTAACATCTTACATTCTGGGAATAAATCTACGTCAAACAAAATAATGAAGCTACCATTTATAGATGCGATATATAGAACAAATAGTAATTTTTGTATTATTCTGGAATCTCAAAGACTATTCTGGTCTTTAAAAAATTTACACTTATTAATTGTGTGTGTGTGTGTGTGTGTGTGTGTGTGTGTGCACCTATGAAAGCCAGGGTGCACTGATGGAGGTTAGATAGCACCTTGGGAAGTCAGTTCTTTCCTTCTACCGTGTGAATTCTGGAGGCCATCAGGCTGGGCATCAGGTACCTCTACCCACTGAGCCATCTCAATGACTCAGCTATACTGTTCTTAATCATTTCCTTCCTTAGGTTCCTTCACCCATCTTTATTTCAGAAGCAGCTCAGTTAGACTCTTTGAAATTCTTTTCACGACTGCAAAGGAATCTGTCTTTGATGGGTGGCTTCCCTTTCCTTCATTGGCTTCTCTGTTACCTATGTCCATGAAAACAACACAACTCTTCCTCAAAGGGGATGAGTGATATTTTGTTCTGGGACTAAACATAAATGACTATGTCCTGGCAACACAAATTTAGGCTACCCCAAGCTCCATATTCCAGGGTAGTAACAGTTTGATAAAGTATCTATAGTAATAGAGCTCTTTGGATATATTGGTGGGGAAGTTCAGTACCTGGGTTATGAGAGAGTGGGGACATCTTAGTTTTGAGCCCCAAGTGCTAGCCGACAGCAACCTTAACCCTTCAGATGGTGGGGGAATGGGGGGTCTGTTCATAGATTGCAGGAGATTTACTCATGGTCACAAGGGAGTTAGGTTGCTTACAGAGGATAGTTAGGAACTAGTTAACAAGTGATTGTTAAGAGTGCTACAAATGCTTCAGGGTATTTTGGTTTTGCATTTACAGTATTTCAACCTCTGCACTTCAATATTCTGGTCAGTTAAGCAGCCTTGCAGAAGGTCCAGTGGATGGTTCTTTCCATGCACATCCAATCACACAGGATCCTGTGCTCTTCTTTTGGAAGACACGCTCCTAAAAGGATTTTTTTTTTTTGCATGGTGACGAAATTGAAATAGTATAATGATTTTTTGTGGAGTGTTGTAATGAACAAAATTCCATGTGTGGAGAGCAACGCTGTTCCTTTGTGCGGACAGGTGATCCTATGAGGATGTCGTTGTTCTCACTTAGCTATTCAGTTCAGCAAGCTGAAAAAGAGAGCCCAAACAACTCGGGCTTCAACAAGATAAGGATTTACTTTCTTAGGTAACAGGAAGCCTGGTTGTTGGTTGCCTTGCAGGCTGAGGCTGTCAGGGCCAAGACTCCTGTAAATCCATTCCAGTCCCTTTCTCAACGTGACAAGAAGAAACGAGGGTGGATAAAGGACAGAGCTGATTATGCCAGCTGAGCCAAATTCTCTTTTTCGGGAGCTTCATTAGGAGCCCTAGCCATAAATTCTCCTTCCATGGCATTGGCTTATTCTGTGTTTCTGGCCATTCCCATCTGCCAGGAGGTTGGGAAATAGCAAAAATATTTTCCCTTAGGAGTACGTGGATGCTGCTGAGAGAATTAGGTTTGTGCTAGCAGGGAAGTTAATATTGAGTAAGCTACCATCACTTTAGTTTTCATTTACCTTTTCTTTCTTTCAAAAGCATTTATTTTTATTTTATGTATGTGAGTGTCTTGTTTGCATATATGTCTGTGTACCACGTGCAAGCCTAGTGCCAGTGGAATTCAGAAGAGGTTGTCTGCACCCCTGGAACTGCAGTTACAGACAGTTGTGAGCTACCATGTGGGTACTGGAATTGAACCTGCATCCTTTGGAAGAGTAGCCAGTGCTTTTAACCACTGAGCCTTCTCTCTAGCCCTTATTTGCCTTTTGCATAGAAATGAAATTGACCAAGCCGTATCACCTAATGAACCAGTGTTGAGCAGCTGGAGAAATAGCTCAGTAGTTAAGAACACTCGCTGTTCTCCCGGAGGACTCAAGTTCAATGTCCAGCACCTATATGGCAGCTAACAACTCCAGCTCCAGAGAATCCGAAACTCTTTCTGGCCTTTACAGGCTAGGCGTGAATGTGATACATCCAGTCACACAAAATAAAAGTAAATAAAATTTCCCCAAAGAAAAAAAATACAAAATAGAAACAGCATTGAGAAAATTATCTGTAGAAAACTAACCAATCACAGTTGACTCCGCCCCTAGAAATCCTATATAAACCACCCTGCCCGGTCAGTTGTGAGCTGTTCTCTCCACCCTGGTAGAGGCAGCTACTTTCCTGGACTACTCCTTCCCAAATAAACCTCTTTCTCAAAAGAGTATTGGGTGAAGACCTTCATTGATTGGTGAACAGAAGAACCTTGCTGGGACGTCCCATAATGGACTGAGCAAAGGGGAGCTGAACAGAAAACCGTTGCTAAGACGTCCCATAGTGGACTGAGCAAGAGAGAGCTGGAAACACTGAGCCAGAGATTATGGCTCTCCAGGAGAGGAGAGGATTGCTGTGTCCTGCGGGGAGACCATCCCCCATCATACCAGGTATATCCTGACTTTCCTGAAGAGTCAGGATACCCTTCCTTGCTGAAGCAGTTCCAGGTCTGACTCTCCCGAGAAGTCAGAAAAATTTCCTTTCCAAGGTTGTGCTGTTTCTTTGCAGTCCCAGTCATCAGAGCTGTGCTAAACAGCTCCAGGTGTCTGGGACACCTTCAGGGCAGAGCTCTTATTCTGAGTAGCTCGAGGTGTTTGGGATACCTCATTCTCTAGGGCTGAACTGTCTCCTTGCAGTTTCAGCCATCAATTTACTAACATTTTGGTGCTGAAACCTGGGACACCAAACCTAGAGTTTTTGCAGTTTACTTACATTTTGGTGCTGAAACCCGGGACACCAAACCCAGAGTTTTTGCAGTTTACTAACACATAGAATAATGGTTGTCTTGGGTTACTATTGCTATGATGAAACACCATGACCAAAAGCAAGTTTGGGGAGGAAAGGACTTATTTGATTTAGGCTTCCACATCACAGTTCATCATCAAAGGATGATGTCATTGTCAGGACAGGAACTAAAGCAGGGCAAGAATCTGGTGGCAGGAGCTGTTGCAGAGGCCATGAAGGAGTGTTGCTTACTAGCTTGCTCAGCCTGTTTTGTTTCTTCTTTTTTTAATTAAGAACATTTTTTTTCATTTTACATACCAAAAATCCTCCTCTTCCCTCCTCCTGCCATCTCCCCCCAGGGTCCCCCTCCCAACCCACCCCTCATTCCCTCCTGCAAGATGGGGAGGTGCATTTATTTAGTAGAGGCAGGTCCAAGCCCCTCCCCCTGCCCCAAGGCTGTTTGAAGTGTCCCATCATAGAAGTTGGCTCCAAAAGGCCTGCTCATGCACGAGAGATGGACTCTGATTCCACTGCTATGGGACCCCTTAAGCAGATCAAGCTACACAACTGTCTTGCTATGCAGAGGGCCTAGTCCAGTCCCATGGAGTCTTCACAGGTGTTGGTCTAAATCATGAGATCCCACTAGTTTGGTTTGGTTGTCTCTGTAAGTTTCCCCATCATGATCTTAATGCCCCTTGCTCATAGAATCCCTCTTCTCTCTCCTTGACTGGACTCATGGAGCTTGGCCTGGCACCTAGCTGTGGATTTCTGCTTCCATCAGTTATAGGAGAAAGGCTCTATGATGACAGTTAGGGTACCCATCAATATGATTACTGGGGTAAGCCACTTCAGGCACCCTCTCCACTATTGCTAGTAGTCTAAGCTGGGGTCATCCTTGTAGATTCCTGGCAACTTCCCTAGCACCGGGTTTCTCCCTATCCCCATGATGTCTCCCTCTGTCATGGTATCTATTTCATTGCTCTCCCACTCCATCTCTGTTCCAGCTCAACCATCACATTCCCTTATGTTCTCATCCCCCATCCCTTACCCTCCATTGCCTACCCCTCATCTTCAGTTTACTCATGAAGATCTCATCTATTTTACCTTCTCAGTGCCATCTATTCATCCATCTTTGAGTCCTCCTTGTTAGCTAACTTCTCTAGAGCTGTAGGTTGTAGTCTGATTATCCTTTGCTTTACATCTAGTATCCACTTATGAGTGAGTACATACTATGTTTGTCCTTCTGAGTCTGAGTTAACTCACTCATTGATATTTTCTAGTTCCATCCATTTGCCTGCAAATTTCATGATGTCATTGTTTTTCACTACTGAGTAGTATTCCATTGTGCATATGTACCACATTTTCTTTATCCATTCTTACGTTGAGGGACATCTAGGTTGTTTCCAGATTCTGTCAGACTGCTTTCTTATAGAAACCTGGACCACCAGCTCAGAGATGGTCCGGTCCTACCCACAATGGGCTTTGTCCTTCTACATCAACCACTAATTAAGAAAATGCCCTTCAGACTTGGCTACAGTTCAAATTTATGGAAGCATTTTCTCAGTTGAGGCTTCCCCCTCTCTGATAACTTGTAGTTGGAAGTTTTTCTGTGTTCTGCCCAGTCACACGGTCCCACAGCTGCTTATGAAACAATCATTCAGAAACTTATATTAATTATAACTGCTCAGCCATTTGCTCAGGCTTATTACTGACTCTCTCTTATACTTAAATTAACCTATAATTTTTATCTATATTTAGCCATGTGGCTTGGTACCTTTTCTGCTTTGTCATCTTGCTTCCTCTGTGTCTGGCTGGTGACTCCTGACTCAGCCCTTCCTTTTCCCAGAATTGTCCTCATCTGCTTACCCTGCCTGTACTTCTTGCCTGGCTATCCAATCAGCATTTTATTTATCAACCAATCAGAACAACACATATTCACAGCATACAGAATGATATCCCATAGCAGTACAGTATAGTTTTGTCCCGATGGATCATTATTTTATAGTGCAGTATAGTGATGTCAGAGTGTATCATTATGGTATTACCATGTGGTACAGTGACATCCTAATGCATATTATGAGGTTACAATACAGTATAGTGGGCAATTATGATATATTGTTCTTAGGAAAGCCTTTAAGGTATTTAACTTCCATTTCTTTTATTCTTATGGTTTAGGAAATGTCTCTAGAAGCCTTATCATGCATGTTATAAATCAGTGACTGGAATAAGAGAAATTGAATTCCCAAAGAAGTGACACATTTTAATTTTTAAAGTGATTTCTACAATCAGACAACGAGGAGTCCTGGTCCCAGTACAGAGGTAGGGACTCCAGTCTTCCTTAATTCTGAGGGAAAAGGAATCTTAGCAAGTTTGAGGTGACATTGTTCATGTAAATGTCATTGTCAAAATTCTTTATTTTAAATGATAAAGAGAACTGTTTATTTATTTATTTATTTTACATTTTGTTCTTTAGAAAACAAATTGTAAGTGCAGTGATATTTCTGATTAAGCAAGGCTCAGGGACACACGTATGGTAACTCGCGTACAGTTCATAGTCAAGGAACTTCGAATCCTGTGGGGACATGGACACAGAGACATCCACTTTCTTTGGGGTGAAGGTGGCATCTGAGCATCAAGCTGTGATAAGCCAAGTGGCTTATAAACAACATTTACTGCTTGCTGTCTCTAGAGGCTGAGAAGTCTAAGATTAAAGGTGTGTAGTGTCTGGTGGGCCATCTTGGTTTTAGGTTTATCATCATCTCAGTGTGTGAATACGGCAGGAAGCAAGGGAGTTCTCTGGGATTCTACAAGGACATTAAGTTTATTTACAGGGCTCTGCCCTTATGACATAATCACTCCACAAGAGCTCCATCTTCTAATACCAATACTATATGAATTAGTATTTCAACCTATGAATTTTAGAAAGTATAAACATTCAGATCACAGCAAAGGCTCTGTTGAGTATTTGAAGTATGTGCTGTAGGAGTCTGGAAGAAGACAATGTTGTGCCAAAGAAATTCATGGACATTCAACTTAGATGTGCAGATACTTAGCAAGGTGCAAAAAAGGACTCGATGGTGCAGAGGGAAAGCTGTGATTCGGTGGGGGAGTGTTTAGAAGCACTGTTGGGTAAGAAGTGGGAGGTAACTTGCTAGGCTTTGTGTGCCTGGCTAAGGACTTTGGATTTACTGGTAGGCAGTGAAGATCTCACAGAGATTTTAAGCAGCGTGGTAAAATGTGCAGATTGAATTGCAATGGTTGTGACACTGATGACCATTAGGGGCATATGGCAGTTGTTGGTAGGAGACTACCAGGAAGCTTTCATAGCAGCCCAAGTGAGATGATTGGCCATCACAAAGGAGGAGGTAATCAGGATATAATTAAGAGGGTGGCTTTGAGCACCATCTTAGTTCTTTTTCTTGTTTCTGTGATAAAATACTCCAGAGAAAGTGACTTAGGAGAGAAAGTTTATTCTGGCTCACAATTTGAGTTACAATCGGTCATGGCGGGGGGTGGGGTGGGGGTGGGTGGGTGGGGATAAAGAAATAGGAGGTTGAGGCAACTTGTCACATTGCATCAACAGTCAAGATGCAGAGAGTGATGGATGCTCATGCTGAGGTCACTTTCTTATATAAAGTTCAAGATCCCAGGCCAGGGAGTGGTGCCTCCCACAGTGGGCAGGTCTTCCCATCTCAATTGACAACACGACTGAGATAATCTCTGATAGGTACATCCAGAAGCTAAACTATTTTGGATAGGCCCTCACAGATGTCCCTGGGGACTTGTCTGCTGTATGATTATAGGTTCCATGATGCTGATAATAACATTAACCATCACAGGAAATGTTGTTCTTGGGCTTACATCTTTGTTTAATTAAGTATGTGTGTTTGTACATGGGAGTCATGAGCTTGGAGTTGAGTATAATTGATGTGCCTAGCTTGGAAACTGATACAGTAATCATTAAATGATATTAAAACTATAAGGAGGGACTGTGAAGAGAGCTCAGCTGGTAAAGTGCCTGCTGTACAAGCATGAAAGCATGAGTTTGGATTTCTAATACCCATAGGTGGGAGCTTCAACTTTTTTTGTGGAGGAGGTATTAGAAAAAAAGTAGGAAGCAGAGCTTTGCTAGAGAAAGTGGGTCACTGAAGGCAAGCTGTCGGGGTTAAAGTCTGGCCCCACTTCCTACAAGAGTAGCCAGTGATCTTAACTGCTAAGCCAGCCCCTAAACTAATCTATTAGTAGACATTTAGGCTGTTTCCAATCACACACCCACAGTTGCCCACTGTTTTTCTCATGCCTGCTCTGCCCCCAAAAGCCTGTGAAAATCAAAGGTTCAAAGCAACTCTTTCTTCATAAAGAGACTTTGGAGAAACACTTCTCTACCAGCCCCTGCAGGATTTCAATGGATAGTATTTTTCTCTATTCTGTCGTGGGTATTTTAGATCAAAGAGATATTGGTTGTTTATCCCTTACTATATCCTCAAGTGTAGAATGGTATTCAGGATATCAAGTATGATTCCAGTTCAACAAACACAGCATCCCCAGTGGAGAAAAAGACAAAAAAACATACAAAAGATAGACAGCAAATACAAATCATTAGGTAGATACTGATACTATTTTTAATTAATGAATTGATAAATATTTTAAAAGATCATAATACTGACTGACAAAGAGGCAAGTAAAGCAGTCACTCACCCACATTCCTTCAAGACCATTTACCTAGGGCCTTCTATATCTCATACTTAAAAGCGCAGTGTAGAATTTTCCCTGTGCTAGCTGTCATTGTGGAATCATTGCCACTATATTCAAGACATCAGAAAATATGTCAGTGAAGTGAGAACAGTTTATCAACAAAGGCCACACCATGGCCACTTTATGGGCTCAGATCCTGACAAAACGATTCTCAAGTTGCCAAGCAGGTTAAAGGCGGTCAAAACAATGGTGACAGTCATAACAGAAACAGATTTCATTGCTCGCCACCAGGATGTGGGTGCTGTGAAGCGGAACCACTGAGACACGCTTCGGACAACACAGAGTGCACTGCATAATGTAACAAACAGTTTCCATTATATGAGGAAAGTAGTTTTTGCAAAATTTTCCATTGTGGAACCTTACATCTTCTCTCCATATCATACTTGGATATAAGGCAGGACTGTAGAAACTTGAAATTCTTTAATGGGAAGTTCTATTGGGTTTTTAGTCCTTATGTTAGTAGGCAATATAATTAAATGGGTTGAAACTCATTGCTTTCCAGGTCACCGAAGGAAATACCATGCTAATAAATGACCATTTCACTTAAACGGTATATTATTCTTTACTAATCTATTTGCAAACAGGCTATGCATACTGTATGACTGTTCTCTCCTTTTCCTATCTGTCTCATGTTCAGGGTGTAATTGTCAGAATTTACCGAATACAGCAATTAAGTTATTTACATTCCTGTGCCTCAGAATCGTAAGATCAATGTGGTGATGTGCTGGTTGGTTTTTGTCAGCTTGACACAAGCCTAGAGTTTTCCAGGAAGGGGACCCTCAATCTAGAAAATGCCTCCAATGGATTGCCTATAGGCAAGTCTGCAGGGTGTTTTCTCCATCAATGACTGATAGAGGAGGATCTGGCCCACTGTGGGTGATGTTGCTGCTGGACAGGTTGTCTGTCCTTGAGGGGCTCCCTAACAGGCCCACGCATGGCAAGCATGACACCAGCAGATCTGGCCATCTCCCCTTTCCTTTTCCTTGCTAATAGATTACATCCATAAAGCTAGTCACTAAGGTGAGTCCCTTATTTGGCCATTTCCTTATGCCTGACTAAAACTCCAACTATCAAAACACCAAGGTCTAGCAATCAAAATTCATTATTTGGCTATGCTGGCTTAACTGTCTAATCAGGAACTGCCAACTCAGCTTATCACAGACTTCCCTTTTTCTTCTTAAAAACCACTCCTGCAGAAACATGTGATGCTGTCTTTGAAAGATCCAGAGGCAGACTCCCCTCAACCCTGCTTGGCCCTCTGGGCTGATAAATCTCCTTTGTGTGGAGAATTTGGTGTCTGGGTATGCTCTGTGCTGATTCTGAGGCCCCTTTAATCCTAGGCTGTGTAAGAAAGCAGGCTGAGCAAGCCATAAGGAACAAGCCTGTAAGCTATGTTCTTCCATTCCTGCTCCTACTTCCCTTTAGGTAAAACTAGTATAAACTGTAAGCTGAAATAAACCCCTCCCTCCCCAAGCTGCTGTTGGTCAAGGTGTATTTATCACAGCAAAATCCTAAACCATGACAAATCATTAATAATGGAGAGGCAGAGCCAAAGGCAGGTTGATTTCTGTGAATTCGAGGCCAGCCAGGTGTGCGTAGGTAGTTCCAGGCAGCAGAACTACACAGTAAGATCTTTTCACCGCTGCCACTGCCACCACCACCACCACCACCGCCACCGCCACCGCCGCCACCACCACCATCACCAAACAGACAAAAAAATACACAAACAAACAAACACCCCAAAGCCAAAACAAACAAAAAGAACAAGGAGACTGATGTAAGGCCACTGTGACTTTATAGAGGGATTGTTCTTCCCCAGTTGAAGGTATGTACTTAGCCTTCTTGCCTTAGTCTATCAATACAATACAGGAATTTTGGTTGTAAATGTGTAATGCTTCAGGTTTACTAAATATTTGTATTTTGGTTCCAAAGAAGTTTGATACATCTGAGAACTTCAAAAAAATATTTCCTGTTTGCCTAATACACTTTTTTACATGCATGGTTATAAGTAGTCCAATTCAACGAATTTAGTGATATCTCAGAAAATACATTATTTAACAATTTATAAAATAGGCATATTTTTGTCACCTGCCAGTTTATCCATGCTTTACTGTTTCACAATTAAAAAGAAATGTTTACTCACATGTGTTAATTATACATAATAATGGGTTTCATTATGATATCTTCATATATGTACATAGTGTAGGCCAATCATATTCACCCTTATTACCTTCTCTGGTCTTCCTTTCACTCCCATTAATCCACTTTCTCTTCCCAAGTAGACTAGACCTCCTTCTACATACTATGTCTTTTTTTTTTTTATTTTAACAAGAACATGTACACTTTGGCTTACAAATTTTTCAGTTAGTATAAGATGTAAGAAACAAAAAAATGTGTCTCTGTGAATTAAGTTCACCCTATTTGTCTTTATAACGAAAAAAAAAGTCTAGTTAATAGAATAGTTGTTTACATCCAAGGGGATTTGGATCTAGGACACCCATGGTTCACAAAATGCTCAAGTGCTTTATGTAAACAGTCTAGGCTTTGTTGAGAGCTGATGCCAGTTTCCTCTATGCTTCAAACAATCCCGTCAAACAATCCAATGCCTGCATGTCCATTTACATGAATTTAGTACTAACTAGCACTCAGCAAATTCAAAATGTACTTTTATGGAGCTTTCTGGAGTTTAAAGGAAAATATTTTCAGTCTGAGATTGGCTGAATCTATGGGCACTGAACCGGAATATATGGAGGACCAACTGAACTTAGTTATAATTTTTTCCCTCTACCTTGTAGAAAACTCACAAACTCTTACCAGGCTATCTATTAATGATTTATTGATTGCACTCTATTTATAAATGTACTTATTTGAGTGTGTCATCAGGAACCTTTCTCTAGGTGACTTTGCCTGACATGTACCCTTCTCCTGTCCCCCTCCCTTGTCTATGTGAATAACGCATCAGGTTGTGCTCAGCACTTCTTCAGCTTTGATCTCCCTTTAATTTGGGTTTTAAGACTGCAGAGGCCTGTGAACTTGGAGATCCCAGAATGTGAGTTACCTAGACAGGGCAGACTGCAAGGCCCCAAGTACAGCAAGTGACTTGGTAATGGTGAGCTAATTAATATCCTAAATAGTCACTTGAGTAAAGTTGTATCTGCTGAGGGGTATTTGATGTGGAAATAATGGCTCTGCAAACTCTATAAATACTGAGATTATCCATGTTTTACATAAAGTGGTGAAGGACTGCATCAGAATACTGTGAATATTTTATTTATTGAATTTATTTTTTAATTTGAAATATATGTACTGTATTCATACATTTCTCCATTCTGTCTCTTCCCTCCAGCTCTGTCATGCTCTCAACTCCCTCTCAAATGTGTGACCTATGTGTGTGTGTGTGTGTGTGTGTAAATACAACCTGTTGAGTCCATTTAGTGTAACCAATTAGAGGGCTCATCTCTGGAGAAGACTAATTCTCCCTCTTTCGGCAGTAATTAATTGCCTGTAGCTCTTCATCTAAGGATGTGGCCCATGAGACTTCCCTCATCCAAACTGGCACGTCACCTGGTGTTAAAATTGCTCAGGTCTTGTTTAGGCAGCCATATGGTTGAGATTTTATGGGTGCAGCTCCCTGTACAGAAGATGCAATCTTACAGCAGATATCCTGGTCCTCGGGCTTTTACCATCTCTTTGCCCGTTTGTCCTCAGTGTTCTGTGAGCCTTAACCACAGGGACTGTGTTGTATGTAGATGTATCATCTGGGGCCAGGAACCCCACGATCAGTTCTTCTCTGCATTTGGACCAATCGTAGCTTTCTATGGTGGGCCCCATTTCCTGAAAAGTCAAGCTTTTTGATGAGGAGTGAGAGCAACAGTCAGCAGGCTGCTCTGTAGCACAGGCTGTGTGACCTGGCTGGGCGTGGAGGTTGGATGTGATGCTGGCAGGATAAGGTGGGTGGGACACAGGAGCGATAGTGTGGCATTTTGAAATGCAGCATGCTGGTCCATCCCATCTCAGTTCTTCTGGTATGTTACTATTTTAAAACTTCCATAGGTGCCCGAGGGCAAGGAGTGACCTTGTCCATACCCAATCACAACACAGGGTAAGTGCTACGACCAAACAATGCTGTCAGATAATGCACACTTGCGCCCTGACGAAGAAAGTGAGATTTAACAAATACAAGTTGACCAGGATTAGAAGGAGAGGTGAAGACTGGCATATATGTGAACACTTTCCCCAAGGAAAGTTTTACCCTCTGACTGGACTCAGAATCTTAAATGCTACTGGGTGAAAATATGGGAACTGTCAATTTGTGGTTTCTGCAGTTCTCCTTTATGTGGTCAAAATGTCTGAAAATTAATTGTGGCACAATTTTTGTGAACAGCAACAAAGGCCAGTGAGTTATACAGTTGATATGGGTGAATTGTAAAACACGTAATTACATCTCAGTAAAGCTGTATTGTTGTAAAAACCTTCCTTCCATAGGGTGTAGAAGACTCCGTATTATTGCTTCTGCTCAAAAACATATGCAAAAATGTGTAAGGCCATTGTGACTTGATCACATAGAATATAGCAATTATAAAATGTTTTAAGTCAGGTATGGTATAACTCTATATGTTTATATAGCATTCCAGAGGCTGACACAGGAGGGCTGCAAGTTTGAGTCCAGCCTGGACTACATAGTGAGACCGTGTCTCAAATAACAGCAGCAGCAGCAGCAGCAGCAGCAGCAGCAGCAGCAGCAGCAGCAGCAACAAAAGCCCAGGATGTCTCATGCATTCTAATTTTTAAATGCTTTGGATTTTTCTTCTACTTGGTCTCAGGTTATAGTCTGTGACTGTAGCTTTTAAGTTCTGCTGTGATTTTTGAGTGAGGCTGTTATGCAGTTCAGGGCTCTTCATCTGTATGCTGAACAACCTCTAGAGTAACATTTGACTTGGAATCCTCAGGTCAACTGTTGTATAACGCTATAATCCTCTGATTTCTGATTATTTGAAAATAGTACCCAATTGGATTTAAAACACAAAATAAACATTTAAAATATTTCTGTGTTCTTTGTTATCATCTTAATTGTGAAGCCCATTTCTTATTTATGCCTTAGTCTTTGAGAAACTCAAGACTGGCTGTAAAATAGCTCTTCTAATTAGTATGAACTGTTGTAGCATTTAAAATCCTTGTCCTGCCTTTGATAAGATCAAAATTAGAGTGAATAATATGCCTTGGTTGAGCATTAGCATGCAAACCATGCCACTGGAAAGATGCGTTTAGGCGCCGAGAATAAAGCAGAAGCCAGCACGTTCTGACAGCTGTGAGAAACACAAAAAATATTAATGGTGGCAGTTAGAGAGCCAGCCAGAGAATAGCAATGCACAGGTGCATTTTTCCCTGGTGCACAGAGTCCTTCTTTAGCATTCACGATAAGTTTCCAATAACTTCATCTTTACACACAAATTAGAAAACAGTTCAGATTTATTAGGTTGGCTGAGCAATTGCCCAGGACAGCTAAAAGAACAATGCCCACAGGGGTGTATATATATATATATATATATATATATATATATATATATATATATATTTGTAATAAAGTAGTCCTCTATGATAATGCCTTAAATATCACAACAGTGCCACCTTTATTTCCCGATAAAGTCATCATCACATGAGGCTTAAGATTCTTTTAATTTTATTCTTAAGATCTTATCTATGTCAAGTGAAAAATTACATTGTAATTTAGCTCTTCTTCTTGCTTCACTTATACTATCCTTTAGTGGAAGCTTCCACTGTTTGTCCCTCAACATTTTGACTTTAAAGGTTAAAGTGTCACTTTGGTCTAGAGTAACGAGGTGAAAAACTTTTATACCAATATAGAAACCCACCACTTCAGAGCACAAAATTGAGGAAGCAAGAGTTTTCTCTTCAGTGCGTTTGATCCCACAATCACATCGCATCTCTTTGCACATGCTCCAGAAACTCAAGCAAGCCAGAAGCCCCACACACTCTGCTCTCAGTGTCACAAGAACACACAATGCTGTGTACAAGCGAGGTTTTAGTGATGCCAGCTATCTCTCAAGTTCACTGCCAATGAACAGTGTGAGGTATTTGGTTCTTGGATGTCTGTACAGAAGTCATCCTTATCTTCAAACTTTCAATCAACTCAAGCCCTGGAAGAAAATCATGCAAGTAGTATCACCATGTCATTGAAGCATGAATAACAGAATTCAGTAAAATCACTAAAGACGCTTTCTTTCCATAAACCAGAATGAAAGCTTATATAGTGGTTTCCCTAAAATTATACTTCAGAGGAAAGTCAGCCTCTAATCACTTCTTACAATTTATACATGTACCTCAGACTATGCATTATTTTATCTATCTATCTATCTATCTATCTATCTATCTATCTATCTATCATCTATCTATCTAACTATATCTATCATCTCTCTCTATCATCTATCCATATCTCTCTATTTCTCCATCCATCCATCCATCCATCCATTCATCCACCCATTATCTGTCTATGAGTATGTATATGTACATGTACATGTGTGGAGGTCAGAGAACAACTTTTGGAAGTCAGCTCTCTTTCTACCATGTGAGTCCTGGGAATCAAACTCAGGTCTTCAGGCTTGGTAGCACATCTTTTACCTGCCAAGCCATTTTTCTGGCTCCAGAGCATGTATTCATACAATTATATATTTTTTTAACTTTCTTTTTATTTATTCTTTGTGTCTTTCACATCATGCCTCTTCCTCCCCATTTCCCCTTCCCTAGAATAAAACAAAATAAACTTTAAGAGAAAAAAGAGGAAAAAATGGGAGAAAGGGAAAATCTTGTCATGGAAGCTGCAATGTAACCCCCTTTATCTGTGGTGATATTTATCTGTGTCCCCCGATAAAGTTTATCTGAGGATCAGAGAAAAAAGCCAGCCACTATATTAGGCGTAGATGTCAGGCAATGGTAGCACAAGCCTTTAATGCTATCACTGGGGAGGCAGGGATCTGTCTGGATCTCTGTGAGTTCAAGGCCACACTGGGAACAGAGCCAGGCATGGTAGCACAAGCCTTAAATTCCAACACTATTTAACCATAAAGGTCGGAGGTCAGTACATACAGATAGGAAGTGACAGAGCTGGGCTGGAAGAGGAAGTGAGTTGGCAGATCAGAAAGGCATATAGGCGTGGGTATACAGGAAGCAAATCTCTGGAAACTGCGGAGTCGGTGAGGTGAGGTTAGCTGTGGCTTTTCCTATTCCTCTGATCGCTCAGGTTTTAACCCCAATATCTGGCTTAGGGATTTTTATTAATAAGACTTTTAGCAATTCATCTACATTTATTCATACATTTTTTTACGTGCAGGCATTCATCGCAAAGAATCTTCGGTCTGGTTCGGGGCCCCTGTTCTCTGCTGCACCATCGACGCTGGGCCCTTACTGGGACTCTTTCTGTACATCCTATTGCCGCACTGGGTCACGGAGATCCTGCAGCCCTGGGTCTTTAGGAACCACATTGCTCCTCCTCAGCGTCCCTACTACCTCCAGTGCTGCCCCTGATGAGGGGCAGGGACAACTGTCCTGCTTTAATAACCTCAAGGCCAGCTAGCTCTTCTGCATGCCTCAGATGTTGATGGGCAGGAGTGTGTGTGTGTGCGTGGGGGGGGGGGGCATCTCTCCCGCCCATGCTGCCACAGGACAGACGAATAATGGGGACAAGTCTCCCATGTTCACAACTTTGTGGCTGGCTCAACCACACCTCCTCCACCAACAGGGTCAGCTCTACTGTGCTGCCTGGGTGAGGTGCAGGGTCCACTTTCCCCGAGTGCTGCAGCTGGTAAGGGGGAGGGTCAGCTCCCTCGCCCATCACAGGTGGCAGAGTCCAGGGCGGCATCTTCCCTTTGCCCTCACTGCTATGTGGCAGATGAGGGGTGTGTGGCCAGCTATCCCACGCTCACAGCCTCAGGGCTGTCTTTACCTGCCTCTCTGCCAACAGGGTCAGCTCCATTGTGCTGCCTAGGCGAGGACCAGGGCCTGTTTTCCCCGAGTGTTACAGCTGGTAAGGGGGGAGGGTCAGCTGCCTGGTGTGTTACAAGCAGTAAGGGGCGAGGGGGAAAGGGGATATCTCTCCCCCACCACCACCTCCGCAGTATTCATATAATTGTAACTAAATACCATAGACTATATACCAAAAGTGTATTTTTTTATAATTTATATTAAAATGCAAATGAACTCTGATTTTTTAATTTTAGTGCTACGTCTGCTGAGATTTTAATGTTATCTGAATGATCCTGCTTGAGGGAGCTGGAGAGATGCCCAGTGGTTGAGAGCACCTGCTGCTCTTGCAGAGGACCGAAGTTCAGTTCCCAGAACCCACCTTGTGGCTCCCATCCACCTGTAGTTCCAGTCTAGGGGATCTGACACCCTCTTCTAACCTCTGTGGGTACTATGTACACATGTGATACACATAAACACACACACACACACACACACACACACACACACACACACACACTAAAGTAAAAAAAAGAAGATCCAGTTATGCCTAGTGGCATTCTGATAATAGCTTGGTGGCATCCATAGGGTGACTTTGGAGTTTATCGTTTCTTCTCCGAAGCTCTCACTCACCCGCTCATTCCCCATGTTTCTCTATCTTTAACCATTATGTTCCTGATGATTTCTTCTGGAATCTTTCCTTTCTCGTTTATGATGTAGTGATGTTGGGCGGTGCACCTTCTTCAAATTCCTAAATGCCAATTGTGGTGTGCTAAGTGAGAGTTGAGATGGGCTATGAATAAGTATATATGAGCATTCATATAATTTTAAAAATAACAAAATCATTCATAATCTATTAGAGATTAGTTTTAATATCAAGTTTTGAATGAGATTACATTATTTTTCAGCAAACTTTATGTTGCAAATCCCTACTACCAATTTTAACCTCAGTCTTAGAAAACTTAAAGAAATTTCATAGATCCAAGTGTGTTCAAGCTTGTGACCTATGAGCTGCATATGTCCTAGGATAATGATGAATGTAAACCAGCACATTTGTAGATCATAGTGTCATGTCTCAAAGTCAAAGGGTTTGACACCTTGGGCACTATAAACATTTGGATCCAGTTACATTCTCTCAGATGAGAGGTTCATATTTGATTTCTCCATGACATACTTACATAGGATACAAGGTTAAAGACCTATTTGTACAGCAGAGTCAGGGCCTTTTGGGTGGTTCAGTCACAGACATAAGACTTCCAGCTGGCTCACAGTAGAAACTTGGGTCAAATTTCCTTGGATCAAATTTTGTAGTTTTCCCAGTTTGAGCTGGTCAATAACTTCTCTGAATCCTTAGATGTCAGCTCCTAAAATTATTTTTTGGCCACAATCATACATCCTGGTTTCACATACTAGATAAAAATATGTTAATACCAAATGCTTATGGTGAAACAGAGAAAACTCATTTCACATATCATCAAGTAAGAGTCTAAGATGGGATGGCCACTCTGCCAAAAAATGACAGTTTCTTATAAGACTCAACATGATCATATCATACGAACTAGAATTTGCAAATCTGCCAAAGAGATGAATGTTTATAGCCATTTTATTTGTAGTAGCAAACATTAGAAGTAACCCAAATATCCATCCATGGTTGACTAGGTAAATTCTAGACATCCACATAATGAAATGTTACTCGACATCGAAGGAAAGAAAATGCTGGTAGGAGCAGTAACCTGTGTTCTGTAAAAAGGTGTCATTTGCAGAGAAGAAGGCTAATCTGGAAAGGTTGCTCCTTGTGTAATCAGAACTTTACATCACCTCCTTGAAACAGCTATAGCAAAGCATGAGAAGGAGAACAAATCAGTGCCGTCCACGGAAAGCTCGACAGAGGTGGGTTGGTGCTTTGGGTAGCAGTGTAGATACAAACAGGTTGGTATGAAGGTGTCCTTTGTGACAACCACGTAGATCAGTGTCTTGACAGTAGTGATAGCTTCATGAGTGCACACACTCGACAACACTGTACGGAATGACATACACTCATGCACATACAGATAAAAAAATTTACATAGGAAATTGTGAAAAGGAATAAACTTTGATCTAGTAAGTATAGCTGAGAACATTTGTAACAGCAATATAATTTTATGGTTTTACATTATACTGCAGTTTATAAGATGCTACTATTTGAGGATGTTAGGCTAAATGTGCAAAGGACAAATTTCTGTGAGTTTATAGTTAAGGAAAAAAACAACCCTGTGTATCAAAGGTATCCCTGCAAGTCACACAATTTTATTTCTTTCTCTCATTTGAATAGAATTCTGTTTTGTATGTGTACCACATTTTAATTATCCACTAATCAGTTGGAGGACACTTAGGTAGCCTTTACAGGGCCCTCTTTCTTAAAGTTTCTGGAACGGGCAACTTTCTGAGAAAAGTTTTTCTGTCAAGGTAGTTGACAAGCTTGTTTGGATTAACTCTGTATGCAAGTGAGTGCATATACGGAAGAGCATGTGCATATACACATATGTGTGTGAGCACATGTATGCATACATCTGTGTATATACATGTTCATATGTATGCATACATGTGTATGTATATACATGTTCATATGTGTACACATATGCATGTGTAACAGGTGTGCGTGTGTAGAGGCCACAGGAATGCCATGTACTTCTTCTTTTTTTTTTTTTTTTTTAAGACTGGGTCTCTCACTGTCCTGGAAATTATTGAGTGGGTTAAGCTGGCAGGCCAGAAAGCCCCAGGAACCATGTGTCTCTACCTTTTTGGTGCTGAGATTATGAGTCTGGACTGTCAAGCCTGGCTTTTTTTTTTAAAGAACTTGGGTTTTGAAGACCACATTGTGATCTTCTAGACAGGTTAGAATGTCATATCTCCACCAGTGATCAGAGCCAGGACTCGTCTCAGTTCTGCGCGTCCAGCTCTTAGTTTCCCAAGCTGCCGATTGCAGTGGAGGGAACTATCCTTGATGGCCTCCTATCCTGCTAATATCTGATGAGCAACCTACCTGTGCCTCGCTGGAGAGAGAAAAGGTGAAATTTTTCACAGAACCCATTCTGTTGCATCTCACATGAGTGTGTCATTTGATCAATTGATAAAGGACTAGATATATGTACTCTTTTTTTTTTTTAAATCTATGAGTAGATCATGAGATATGGAATTTGAGTTATCTAGGTATAGAATATTAGTGCTCTATGCATAAAAATACCTTAGCACTTGTAGGAGAAAGGAACATGCCAAGGAAATACTGTGGTATTAAAGTTATTAAAGAGGGACGCTGACAGGATGTCTCACTGGAGAAAGCCCTCTCCATGGAAAGGCTGATGGCCGGAGTTCAGTCCTGGAAATCACATAAAGATGGAAGGGGTGAACCAAATCCACACAGTTGTCCTCTGACCTCCATGTGTGTGCCACAGCAAGGGTCCACTACACACACACACACACACACACACACACACACACACACACACACACACAATAACAACAATAAAGCAGGTTATCTGAGAGAAACACACAGGCCTTTAATGACCGCCATCCATGGAGCTTATTTTTAGGAGAGGGAAAGGTAATTATCCTGAGAACAGAAGGATTAAAGAGAGATAGAAGCTTCTGTCCATTCTAATGGATATGCAAAGTAAATAGAAGCCAAATGAGAAAATTACCAGGAGTCACAGTTTTCATTCCACTTGTGTGGCAACCACCTTAACAAACTGGGAACTCCATAAGACAAGTGATTGGAGTCATCCATTAATGGTGTCCTAATTATTTTGGCTTTCAATATGTCTCTGGGGGTTTTAAATGGCTAAAAATCCAATATTCCTCTCCAGTGGCTACACACCCAAATACCTCCACCCCACTTTTCCTTGAGCAGTCGTGTTCAATCAGCTCCGACAGGTATTGGTGATGTATGATGAACTATGGCTAATTTCTATTTTACAAGCAAATAAATAATTTTGCGGCTCATTAGGCTGATCATTTCTCCGATCTGTTCGACCTTTGCTGTACTTTTTGATCAGCCGGTTTTCTCAGATTCATTTTTTTTCCCTGCAAAGCTTGAGCAATCAAATGAATTGCTGGACCTGTCAATCCGATGTCATGACCTGTTAAAATAGAATTCATCAGAAGAATTTCATTATGCTTTTGTTAGAACAGTTGTCAGAAATCTTTCACCCCTGCTCACTGCTCCCACTGACTGACAGATGACTGATACAAACACGAAGGGAGTGAGGCATTTATTAAGAGTTCCAAGTTGAGATTTCAGCAGAGTCAAAAGCTTCCTGCACATAATATCCTTTGGAGAAAGAAATTTCCAGTAGTCAGCGGTAGATGATTAAACCTGGGGATCTTCTCCTTTAAAAAGATTAGCAGTAATGGGAGAGTACTCTCTGTTTGACACCAAATGTGTGTTTGGGAAGTTGCAAGAATCCAGGGAAGACTTAAGTTGAAAAAAGAAAACGGCACTTGCAAAGGGTATTTTAGTATAATCTCTTTTCATGAGGAGTTGTTCACTGAAACAATTAACCTGCAGGAGTCATCATGGGCTGAACTAGGGGAAGGGAGAGGAGAACTAGATACAAAAACCTTGAACATGACCTTTCTGAGGTTGGAAATTCAACCAAGATGGCCTTCAGCTTGACTAAACATTCCTGTCCTGATTTCTCTGGATAATGCACTACAACTGTAAGATGAAATAAATATTTGCCCATTCAAGGTACTTTTGGTCAGAGGCTTTATCCCAGCAGTTGAAAAGTAAGTAAGACAGGCTGCTTGTTGAGATGGCTCTTCTTGGTTGTCTGCCTGACTACATCTGGAATTAACTAAAACCCAAACATCTGGGTACCTTTATGAGGCATTATTTCTTAATGAAATCAAATGAAGTGAGAAGACCCACCTTTAATCTGGACCACACTTTCTGCTGGCAGTCTATATAAAGGACACAGAAGAAGGAAGAGTGCTCTCTCTCTTTGCCTGCTTGCTCTGACTCTCACTGGCAAGTCCATTCCTCCACTGGCATTAATGTCTACTTCTTCAGGATTGTGGTGTATACTGACTACCAGCTGAGATATCCAGCCTTGTGGACTGAGCAACTATGGGATTCTTGGATCTTCTGCTGGTAGACTGCCATTGTTGAACTAGCTGGACCACAGCCTGTAAGACTATCTAATAAACACCCTTCATATATATATATATATATATATATATATATATATATATATATATATATATACTCATTTTGTAAGTTATATTCCTCCAAAGAACCCTGATTAATACAGATTTTGGTACCAGAAGTGGTTCTAGAACAAGAGAAGTATAAGGATGAATCTTTTAATTATCTGGAACAGGCTTTCTAATTCTCCAACACCTGCCAGTACTGAATCCTTTCCTGGTAGCTTGGAGAGTGCTGAAATGATTTTACAAATTTAAGAAAAAATTACATTTAAAGATCTTGATTCACTAATTAAGAGAGGCAATGGATTTGGTGACTCTGTATATAAAACTGCTGACAATTTGTGGAAAAAGAAGGTTGCTCTTAGCATCTCTGGATACATTGACAAAGGAAAAAATGAGCTCCATGTTAAAATTAACCAACTTTTAGCATCTCAGAGTACAGTGAAAGACAACAATGAATTTTGTGATAAAATTGACTAGCTCCAGAAGCTCATGAATAGTCTAAAGGTGTCTAAGTGTGCCCTGGAAGAGAATTGCTGTAGAGCTCAAGTCACAGAAAATCAAACCAAAGCCCTCTTTATAAGGTTGGCTGAATTAGCTTGGGACTGGGATGTGTGGGAGGACCCTATTGAATCTGAGAACTTTGAACCCTCAGATTTTCAAGGGTTTATCACACTAGAGGAAGTGGTATCTCTACCTCAGCCAAAGATGCACTACCATCTCATTCCCTCAGATACTGTCCTTTTCTGCCTCTGACTGAGGAAATTAATCCTTCATTGTCTGCTAAACAAGCAATGACTTTCTCTGAAGGAGATGCCAGGCAAAGCAATACTGATGCCCCTCAGTTGCCTCTAGACTTATAACCAGACCTAAGACTAAGCAGGTTCCCAGAGGAGAGATAGAAAGTGTAGTCAATGAGGAGGTGTACTCCACTACTAAAGAGCTTAATGAGTTTGCTAATTCATTCAAGCAGAAGTCTGGGGAACATGTGTGGGAATAGATTTTAAGGGTGTGGGATAATGGTGGAATGAACATAAAACGATCAGGCTGAGTTTATTGATCTGGGCCCACCAAGTGGAGGTTCTAAGTTTAATATGTAAGCTCATACAGTTAAAAAAAAGTGTAAAACGTTTGTTTGAATGGTTGGCTGAAGCATTTGTCAAAAGCTGGCCCACTGAAAAGGGTTGGAGATGCCTGATATCCCTTGGCTTAGTGTTGATGAAGGGGTTTCAAGGCCCAGGGAAATTGCAAATGCTAGAGCAGATATACTGTGTAAAACCTTATCCTCCACAGTGGGAAGGCCCAGAAGACATACTCTTCACAAATCCTATAAGATTTGAAATGGTGAGAGGGGCCCCAGCCCATGTGAAGAGCTTTGTTGTTGTCTGTTTTCTTCTGCTAGACCTTAGGGTCAGAGATGCTGCTGCTCAGTTGGGCGAATTAATTGCAATGGGTTTAATTGGGCCCCGAAGTAGCAGAGGTCATGTGGAAGCCTTGAATCACCAAAGGCAAGGTGATAGCATTATCATAATGGGCAGCATAGATGAAGCAATGTCCATAATGGTCCGACCCATAATGGTTAGCCGAGGCAAAGTGAATTTTATGGTGGCGTGACTCGTGTGGACCTTTGGTATGGGCTAATCAATCATCATGTTTCCAGGCATGAAGTAGATAAAAAGCCTACTGAATATTTGTTTAATCTGTATAAGCAGAAAAATTATCAAACAAATTAAAGTAATGATTCATTGGATTGTGGCAAAAAGGAATCTTGGCCTGTGAACCAATTTCCAGACTTGAGTCAGTTTGCAGACCCCCAAGCCCCTTGAATGAAGGGGTAGCCAGGTTCCCTCAAGGAAGAACTTTGCTAAAATACCTAAAAGTATTACTGTTAGCCTTTCCCCAGTCCTTCTTCAGAGAGACCTTTTACAAGGGTAAGTGTACATTGGGGCAAAATAAAAAAAATTAGACTTTCAAAACAAACAACAAACAAACAAATGAATAAAAAGCAAAAAGCAAAAAACAAAAACTGTGACCCTCCAGTTAAAGTAGGGGCTTATGGATGTCAGGTGGTAAATAGAGTTTTGAGTGATGTCCAACTCACAGTAGGCCTTGTGTTTCCCCAAACTCATCTTACGGCATTTTGTCAGTAGAATGTATAATTGGGACAGGTATACTTAGAAGTTGGCAGAATTCACACAGTGGTTCCCTGACTTATGGAGTGAGGACTATTATGGTTTGAAAGGCTAAATGGAAGCCTTTAGAGTTGTCTCTACCAGAGAAAATAGTGAATCAAAACCAATATCACATCCCCAGAGGAATTGCAGAAATTGCCACCATCAAGGACTTGAAAGATGCAGGGGTGGGGATTCCCACAACATCTCCCTTTATCTCTTGAATCTGGCCAGCACGCAGACCTTCAGGCATTACACATGGTCATACATTTTTGTTTGGAAGGAGAAATGGTGAGATAGGCCATTGTTCAATGATTCATGGGCTGTAGCCAACTGATTGGCTGGATGGTCAGGAACTGGAAAGAGCATGATTGGAAAACTGGTGAGAAAGATATATGGGAAGAAGTACATGGATAGATCTCTCGAAATGGGAAAAGGATGTGAAGATACTTGTGTTCCATATAAATGCTCATAAAAGGTGGCTTCAGCAGAGGAGGTGTTCAAAAATCGAGTAGATAGGATGACCCATTCTGTGGACAGTCAGCCTCTTTCCCCAGCCATCCTTGCCATTGCCCAGTGGGTCCATAAACAAAGTGGCTATGGTGACACAGATATGGGGGTTATGCACGAGTTCAACAGCATGGACTTCCACTTACCAAGGCTGACTTGGCTATACTTTCTGAGTGCCGTATCTGCCAACAGCAGAGACCAACACTGAGTCCCAGATATGGAACCATTCCCTGAGCTGACCAGCCAGTGATCTGGTGGCAGGTTGATTACATTGGACCACTTCTTCCATGGAAAGAGTAATGCTTTATCCTTGCTGTAGTAGATACTTATTCTGGCTATGGGTTTGCATTTCCTGCATGTAATGCTTCTGCAAAAGCCATCAAATTGAACTGTCATGGTATTCTATACAGCATTGCTTCTGACCAAGGAACTCACTTCACAGCCAGAGAAATGTGACAGTGGGCCCACAATCACAGAACCCACTGGTCTTACCATATTCCCCATCATCCTGAAGTAGCTGGTCTGATAGAAAGATGGAATGGCCTTTTGAAGACACAGTTACAGCACCAATTAGGTGGCAGTAGCCTGGAGAGCTGTGTAACATTAGTACGCACCCAGACCTTAGCACAATTCACTCCATGATGGAAATACATTCAGGTCATAAAACTCAGCACGTAGACCTTTCAAAACTAAAATGAAGATCTAGTCCATCAAGTCTAAAGTTCTAGGGAAGGCTCTAAGCGTGCTAACCTTGCCTTTTGGCTTCTGTAGCTCTGCTTCTGGCTAACTGGTCTTGGTAACTGAAGTATGTCAACCCAAGATATCATTTTTGTGTTTAAAAGCTCACCCTGAGAAAGGGTCAGGGCTACAATGGGATCCTGAATACCCAGTATAGTCACTGGTCAGCTAATAAAGACATTATATTGGTTTGAATCCATGTCCGAGTAGTCTGTGGTGGATACCCCACAGTAAGATGTGTCAGTGTCCACTAGAAGGTGGTATATGTTTTGCATCAGCACCCAATATACAGTACAGTTTCTTCCATAGCCAGTATCCCCAGGTTCAGGAATCAAAAGCATGGAAAATCTAATAGTTTCACTCATTATCACTGTTAGTAACCCACTAGGGAAAATTTTTCTTCCTGTTCTTGTGACCTTAAGTTCTCTGGCCCCAGAGTGGGGAGTGTGCCTGCCAGGAGCCACAATGAACATTACATTGAACTGGAAGCTCAGACTTCCCCCCCTGGTCACTTTGGACTGCTGATGCCCTTAAATCAACAGGTTAGGAAAGGAATAACAGTGTCAGGAGGTGTGATTGATCTATATTACCACGGGGAAATTGGATTACCTCTCCACAATGGAGGTTAGAAGGATTATGTCTGGAGTGCAGAAGATCCTTTAGGGCATCTCTTGGTGCTACCATGTCTTATGATTAAAGGTAATGGGAAACTACAACAGCCTGATCCAGGCAGGATGATAAAGGGCACAGACCCTTGAGGAATGGGGGTATGGATCACTCCTCCAGGAAAAAAACCAAGGCCTGCTGAGGTGCTTGCTGGGGGTGGAGGAAATAGAGAACAGTAGTAGAAGAAGGTAGCTATAAATACCAGCTAAAGCCATACGACCAGTTGTTGAAATAAAGATTGTAATTGATATGAGTGCTTCTGTCATATTTTGTTAATAATGTGCCTGTACAGATATTTTTGGTCTTTTCCTTTGATTTCTTTATCAATTCAAAGAATATCAGTGGTTATCATATTTAAGTTTGAGATACTAAAGGAATGTCCCTCAAGAGACATTGCTACCTATTCTAAATTTATAATGTGCTTGTGCTTGTCTGAAAGGTAGTTTTGTGTTATGCATAATTATGACCTGGTTATTGTTTTTATTTGTAAATTAAGCATGACATAAGGAAATAAGATTGTGTGTCAAGTTGATGAGAGGTAGACTTGTGATGACTGTAGCCAAATTTCTAAGCAGTCTTAGTAAATAAAGAACACACAGCCAAATACAGGGGTGAAAGTCTTAGAGATCAGGGAAATAGTGAGAGCCACCAACCACTTTACCTCACCTGCTCTGAAACTTCCAAAAATGCCCCAACTTCCTGTCTACCCAGACTTTTATTGCCTTGCTACTCTGCCCTCTTATTGGCTCTTAGCCCAGCTACCTCACTTCCTTGTTACTGCCTGTCTATACAGACCTCCAGTTCTCTATGGTTGGTACTGGAATTAAAGGCATGTGTCACCACACTTGGCTCTGTTCCCTAGTGTGTCCTTGAACACACAGAGACCCTGCCTGCCAAGCGATCACATTAAGGGCGTGTGCTACCACTGCTTGACTTTTGTGTTAATGACTTGCTATTTCCTCTGATCTCCAGGCAAACTTCATTTATTAACATACAAATAAAATATCACCACATTTCAGCACAAACAAATTATCACCACAGATGACCATTATTGATTGACTACATCCAGAATTAACTAAAACCCAAATGGCTGGGCACAAGTATAAGGGATTTTTTTTCTTAAATCATTTTAAGTGGGAAGACCCACTTCTAATATGGATCTTTGAGGTGAGAAGATCCACTTTTAATCCAGGTCTTTTGAGGTGGGAAGATCCACCTTTAATCTGGGCTAAACCTTCTGCTGGCAGCCTATATATAAAGGACTTGGAAGATGGAAGATGACGCTCTCTTTGCCTGTTTGCTCTCACTTTCAATAGTCAGTCTATTCCTTCACTGGCATTAGAGACTACTTCTTCAGAATTCTGGCACATATTGAAGACCAGCTGAGACAATCAACCTAGCAATGATATTCACGGACAAGAAGTCAGTCAGAAGTCAGGTGAGCCACCTTCTGTTACCTAGTAAGACCCTACCTAAAAAAACTCAGAAAACACATCAAGTTTTTGTGGATAAATAAATAAATTCTTAGTTTGCCCTTCTTTGGAGTAAATCAATCCTTAGAATTGAGGGAGTCAAGGATCAATGAAAAAGAAAGTAGATTTTTTTTTTTACTGGCAGAATCAACAATATTAGAACACAGGAATCCTTCCCACTGTTATATATTATATAGTTTATATATAGCTATGATGTACAACATGGAAAAGAAACAGAGAGTGAAAAACAACAGCAGTAAGATTTGGCTTGTTAAATCTTGATCACACATAGTACAATCCTTTTTCTTCAGAATGCAGGCTTAGATTGCAATGACAATGTCAATAGGAGTTCCTTGGTAACTACCTACAATGTCTAAAAAATAGGAAATCAGAACTGTCTGGAAGTTTCCCTTGAAGAGAAATGGCTTGCACTGCTCAGCATTACTCATTTTGCCTTGTAGTCACTTCGTAGTGAAATTTCATATCTGTCCTGATTTCATCGCCATCACTCCTTACGAGGAGAAAACAACTCCTGGGAAATGAAAAATTTCAAGTTCTCCTTAAGCAGACTCCTGTTGACCTAGATACCATTGGTTTCAGTCAACTACGAAAGCATATCATCTGATACTTAACCATATAGATCATTACAAACACGGTTGGTAGTGGATGACATCAGAATAAATTATACTAAACCCTATTATTCATTGAGATTCATTAAGAGTGTTGCATTTAGGGAATTAGCAATACAAATTCCTCTCCATGCTAGTTGCAGTTTGTGTCCCCTGCAGGAACAACACTGAATGAAATCTTCCAAGACATTTCAAAATAAAAGAACTCTCGGTGAGAAATAAATGTGTACTGAGCCAGTCCCAGAAATGCTCGAAAATCTCTTGCAAAGCTCTCTTGTTTACACATGTTGGACTTGGAGTAGCTTTTCTCTAATTATAAGTTTTAACTCAACCTGGAAAGTGGGAGAACTAGCCTATAAAGATGTGTGTAGAACATTGTTTTCTCCAGCTCTGAATGACCTTGGTGAGGATTGCTTCCTTGAACTCCTCCCAGCGTTCCTCATCTTTTCAATCTGGCTATGTGTCTTAATATGCCTTATTTGATCTCGTTCATGCTTGTTGCTTCAGTATAATTGTTAACAATGCCCTCTTCTACCTTGCAAAAGTGCTCCTGGTTGAATGAGAAATTATACGGTCTTCCTAACTGTAGTAAATCTTGAGGATAAAGTCATTTGTCTTTTTTTTTTTTTTTTTTTTTTTTTTTTGGTTTTTTTTGAGACAGGGTTTCTCTGTGTAGCTTTGTGCCTTTCCTGGAGCTCACTTGGTAGCCCAGGCTGGCCTCGAACTCACAGAGATCCGCCTGGCTCTGCCTCCCGAGTGCTGGGATTAAAGGCGTGCGCCACCACCGCCCGGCCCATTTGTCTTTTTTAAAAAGGACAAGTTCTTAGATAATTTCAGCAATGACTGGGCATAAAAATAGTGGCTTAGCACTTGACTAAGGCCATGTTTTGAGCCATGGGAAATATCACTTCCTTCCTCCAAATCCTAAGAGCCTATTCAAACCTATTTTCATGAACTTTTGGTTTCCACACTTGACATTTGAAGACACATGGCATGTCAGAATTTACAGTTTTGGTGAGACACACATGTGAATCTGACTGCTTTGAATTGTTGTATCTCAGCCACATCTCAATGTTGTTATTATTCAAGTCTCCTAAAGAAATGAAAAAAAAAATATTGATTGTGTTCAAAGAAACTGTCCATACTTCTATTTAACTACTAAACTGACAACAGAATTTGAGACTTGAGAGTTGAGGCAGGATTTTTTTGTATGTTTTAGATTTTCAATGAATATTTGCTTCCTGGAAAGACATCCTTTCACAGTGTGCTTACGGGTCACAAAGTATCTAACTTTTAAGTTGTGCTGAATCAAGAACTGTGGAGAGTTTAAATAACATTACTTACATGTTAACAAGACATCTTTTCTCTTCTTTCTTTCTTTCTTTCTTTCTTTCTTTCTTTCTTTCTTTCTTTCTTTCTTTCTTTCTTTCTTTTTTTCGAGACAGGTTTCTCTGTGTAGCTTTGCACCTTTCCTGGGACTCACTTGGTAGCCCAGGCTGGCCTCGAACTCTCAGAGATCCGCCTGCCTCTGCCTCCCGAGTGCTGGGATTAAAGGCATGCGCCACCACCGCCTGGCAAGATATCTTTTCTTGAAGTTGTAGGTTCTAGTAAAAAAAAAAATAAGACTTCTGATTCAGAAGAAGGAAGTGTCAGCTATGGTACAACAGGAACCACTAAGACATCTAGACAAAAATTTTATTATAAATGATTAGCTCATGGGATGATGGAGGTTGAGAAGTTCCACATTCTGTCATCTGCAGGCTGCTAGCCAGGAATCTGATGGCTTAATTTCAGTCCAACCCTCAAAAGTCTGGGCCTCTAGGAACCCACAGTGTAAGTCTCAGCCAAGACTGAAGACTGAGAGCCAAGAGCACTAGTGTCCACAGTCAAGGCATGATGTGTGTCCTAGATCAAGGAAAAAGAATTACTTTTCCCTTATTCTATCCCTTTGTTCTATTCAGGCCCTCAATGGATTGCAAGATGCCTGTACACATTGACATGGAACAGCTTTATTCAGACTACTGGATTAAATGTGAATCTCTTCCAAAAATGCCCTCACTGAAGCACCCCGAAATAATGTTTTACCAGCTACATGGCTTCTCTTGGTCCAATCACAGGGGCAAGTAAAATGAACCATCACAAGATGTACCATAGCTAAGAAACTCTGAGCTCAGGGCGTTCCAGTTTTATATTGTGAATTTTAAACAAAACTGTCCAGTATTTACTTTGAGGGGGAGGCATTGTTTTTATTATTCTCGGCAGCAAATTAACCTTCTTTATATTGCAAGCAAGAGTCTTTAGCCAGTTTTCAAGGCCATATAGCAACCACCCTTGAAAATATAGCACAGAATTCAAACTCTGTATCCTCTAATCAACATCTCCCCATTTCCCCTTCTCTCCAACCACTGGTAAGAATCATTCT
Organism: Peromyscus leucopus; assembly: GCF_004664715.2. Lineage (NCBI taxonomy): Eukaryota > Metazoa > Chordata > Mammalia > Rodentia > Cricetidae > Peromyscus > Peromyscus leucopus. Next base: position 32,376,205 of record NC_051075.1, on the reverse strand, counting down.
TCTCTCCACTTTTATGACTTTGACATTTTAAGATTCTATGTATATGTGAAATCACGTGGTATTTGGCTTTCTATGCCTGGCTTATTTCACTTAGTATAGTAGCGTTCATGTTCATTCATGTTGTCACATATGTCTAGATTTCCTTATGTTTTTATACTAATTAGCATTCCATTAAATCTTCTCTTGTACATTTCACTCTTTACCCACTGATTCTATCAATGAGCATTTAATTGTTTCTGTATCTTGGCTATGGCAGAGTATTGCTGTGAACAGGGGTATGCATGATTTAATTTCCTTTGACCACTGTCTTAATCACTGTTCTGTTTGACCAAGGCAACTCTTACTAAAAAAAAGCATTCAACTGAGGGCTTGCTTACAGTTTCAGAAGGTTAGTCCTTTGTCCTCACAGTGCAGAGCATGGCTGTTTATAGGCAGGCACTGAAGCAGTAGCTGAGAGCTTTACACCCTGATCTGCAGGCAAAGAGAGAAGAGAAGAGAAGAGGGGAGAGAGAGAGAGAGAGAGAGAGAGAGAGAGAGAGAGAGAGAGAGAGAGAGAGAGAGAGAGAGAGAGAGAGAGAGATGGTTCGGTGTGTGGGCATTTGAAATCTCATAGTTCACCCCCAGAGACAAACTTTCTCCAACAAGGACACGCCTCCTAATCTTTCCCTGACAGCTCATCAGCTGGGGATCAAGCATGAAAATATATGAGTCTCTTGGCTCAATCTCATTCAAACCACCATAGATACATATCCTGGAATAGGATTTTTATGGGAGAGGAATAAATTCTGGAGACTTATTGCACAACATGAACATAGTTGACAACAGTATACTGTATACTTGAAAATTATTAAAAGACATTAACATCCTATTTATTTATTTTTATTTTTTAGAAACCACATATACATGAAGAAAAAAATGCTAACTATAAAAGCAATGGATTTTTCTTTTTGAGACAGGGTCTCACTCTGTAGGTTAATCTGCATAGAACTCACTACATAGACCAGGCTTGCCTCAAATTCAAAGTACTCTGCCTCAGCCTCCTGAGCACTGGGATTAAAAACATGAGGAAGCATGCCTATCACAAAAATATGTTAATTTCTTTGAATGCAGTGATTATTTCACAATATATGCCTATATCAAAATATAAATTTGTTCATTTTAATTACACATAATTTTATTTGTAAAATATACCTGAGTGAAAATGTAAAAAAGTACTGAGAAAAGTACTGCACCCTTATTAGGAGAAAGGCAGTTTGTAATAAAATCTGTTGCTGCTTGTAAAACATGCAGAAATGTGAGACTCCTGGAGGAGATTTCCCCCTCATGTCTATGAAAGGCATGCATTTTGAAGTGTATAAGTAATTTTGTGTGTAATACTAACTGTAATGGTTAAAATTTCTCTTTCTGGTCATCTATAGTCATAAGCCAAAGAAAAGTTATTTTTATTTCTTGACTGTGTTTTCATTTAATTTAACCAAAAATGGTACAATGTAAGATCTTGTAAGAGGGTATTGTATCTATTCTTAAGTCAGTATATTACCCGCTGTTTAAATGTTGCATAGAGATAAAGGAAACACAGACACTAGATCTGATCACTTATGTGCCATAAGGTAAAATAACACGGTTGCAGGTATTTCTTCAGGTGTGGGGGAACTTGCTTTGCTTGTGTTGTGGGGGTGTGATGCTAAAGATGATATGCTTTAAGCCTGGAAGGAGCCTCCAGTCATCCTTCGATGACTAAAGTTACCAGATGTCTTTATAGTCTTCATTTCCGTACATGTTTTGTACTCTATCATATTTCTGCTTCAATTTCTTTCCTTTCCAGAAAAACCTATAAACTCCTATTGATTCTGTATCCAAATAACCCCAAAAGCCCAGATGTTGAATTTCTGGGGTTGGGAATGGGCACTGTGTAAAGCTTATTTTATACTTTTACAAAGAGAAAGCAAAAACTGCTATGTGTATGTAACAAAGTCCTCCCAGGGGCTCACATGGTGATGATGCACAGTGTGATTTATGGCTGGTGAAGGTTTCCTTCAGTTCAATTATTTAAATGATAGTAAATACAACAACTACAGCCACAAACCCCACAACATATTGAAGTAAATTACTTGCAAGGTAGGTACCGGGTACCTTTTATTTCATTTCTAACTCTAAGAACGGGCTGGCAAAGGAGGCCTTATCTCCATACCAAGGTCAAGAATTGAGATTCAGAGGTCAAGGCCATTTTCTGTGGGTCATTAACTTAAGATATTTTATAACTGTGAATTTTTTGATCTTTGGATTATTAAAGATAGAGGTCACCTTCTTTAGGGTGGTTTTTGAAATTAATAAACCTCAGTATGTCATATCTTACTATTTCTGTTCCCAAATTTTATAATGCATTAGAATAGTTTTGATAAATGAAGACATAAATTGTGAATTTAGAACAGCTATAATCTATGTACACATATCACACATGTGTATGCATGTGCTGATTTCTCTCATTATACACTTGTAAATGTACATGTATGCATGTGTGTACTTTTAATTTTAGCAACTATTTATGGCATCCATTTTTTTCGTTGACATATGCCATTTGTTATTGCTTCTCCATCTGTGACCTCTTAGGACTTCATCTGTCTTCTTGTACAGCGTATTATGCATGTTCTGTAGTGAATGATTTGGTGATCTCTATTCCCTTAAGGCCCTTGAGGATAAGAATTATTTCCTGTTCATATGTGTCTCTGTTGAGTCTGGTCTAGCGTTTGGAATTCAGTTAAATGATTAACATACTTTTGAATGAATGAAGAAGTAATTCGTTTAATCTGCCTGTGTTCATTTTCAGCAGTCCCATGACCCTTCATTTCTTTTTTTTTTTTCAAGTCATTTGGGTGAAGGGTAGTTACAAGGCACCAGCACTACTTCAATAGCACTGCAAGTTGCTGAGACTCTTAAAATAACTTACATCGTCTATAAAAACTGCTGACTAACCTAGAATAGGAATCCTGTTTTTTTTTTCCGGTAACCTATTTCTTTTCATTCACGGCATTATAGTAAAGAGTGTGAAGCCATGAGGCTTGGAGGAAATCTGAGTGGCTGCAGAAGACGTAGCCTTATCACCAGGCAAGCTCAAAGCCAACATCAGATTAGACACCATTCTTTTCCCAGAAGCTGCAGGAAAAACAATTCTATAGATTTCTTAGCACCACATTCTGTGCGTCTGTGTCACTGAGAAAATGTTTCTGAATACAGAATCTGTATCTTCTACTTTGAAGTCCAAACACTGCATGTTAGGTAGAAGTACAGAAACTCTTTAGTGCTTTGTATTTATCAGGATAGGCTAGCACATGTTCAACAACTACAACAACAACAACAACAACAACAACAACAACAACAAAACACCTCCAAGTCTCTGCGGCTTCAGATCATTCAATATACCCTTTTCTTACTATAAATATCTCTCTGAGGGCAGCAAGGAGTGTCTGACATTGACTTGTTTGACTCCCCAGGCTGAGGGGCAGCACCTGTGCTCCAAGAACATTGCCATGGCCGAGGAAAAAGAAAGGAAGCTGTAAAGGTGTCTGGGCTCAAGAACTCTTCACTTGGAAATGATACATGTACCCAAATTCCAGTGACAGGAAGGGGCAGTCTTAACAAATGCCCAAATGAGAGAACAATGGTTTAATATTTTTTAATTTTTTTTTTTTGTGGCAACCCTTATGACTATCACCGATTACCATAGCATCTTCTCCAGGCTAGTATGATAATAATTTAGAGCAAATATTTTGATTGTCCAGGAGCAAAGACAAGCAATAGAGTCGAAGATACTTTTTTGTTTGTTTGTTTGTTTTTTCAAGACAGAGTTTCTCTGTGTAGTTTTGGAACCTGTCCTAGAACTCGCTCTCTAGACCAGGCTGGCCTCGAACTCATAGAGATCCACCTGTCTCTGTCTCCCAAGTGCTGGGATTAAAGGTGTGCGCCACCACTGCCCTGCAAATCAAAGATATTTTTATAGTAAATTTGATTTTAGATTTTTTTTTTAAGATTTATTTATTTATTATGTATACAGAAGAGGGCGCCAGATCTCATTACAGATGGTTGTGAGCCACCATGTGGTTGCTGGGAATTGAACTCAGGACCTCTGGAAGAGTAGTCCGTGCTCTTAACCTCTGAGCCATCTCTCCAGCCCTGATTTTGGATTTTTGATGCTATAGTATTTGAGTGTTCTAAGGCATTTTAAACAACGTTGAGCAATGTGATCACAGTTTTTCCATTCTTTCAACTGTAGTGATTTCCAAGTGTACTCCATTTCAGAGTGCAGCCTCTCAGTAAACCTGTTGTTATTCAGGACAATATCAACATCATGACTCAAACACACACCTTTCCCACAGACGCTGCTCTTTTGCTCTTTAATCATCCAGTATGCATGGAGGCTCTAACACTAGTTTGTCCAGTGATGCACAAGGCATGCTGCCTTCATGGAAATGCTGGTGTTCTGGAGTTTCACCATGGTGGGTGAAGTGTAGATCCCTTATTCTATTAGGACTCATTGGACTTCTGAATGTGTGGATTTGTGTCTTTTTTTTTTTTTGAATCATTAATTTCTTTTACAAAATGGACTTTGGTGATTAGAGGTGTGAGTTTATTACACCTGAAAAAAGGCACTTCCTCACTGGCAATGAATGGTTGAAAACAAAGATGAGTACTCCGGGAGCTGGTATTAGAGATCTTTTTTGCAGATCACTGTTTCCTTTTTCTTATAAGTTCACACCTGTGTGTGTGTGTGTGTGTGTGTGTGTGTGTGTGTGTGTGTACTTTTGTCTTTAACACTGCACAAAAATCTATTAAGCAATAATAAGGCAGACCAACAATAGCATCCAATAAGTGAGTGCTCTCTCTTTGAGATATACTTTTTCTCTTGTGCATGAAGCATTCAATAACAACTTAAGAAAACCGGGAAAGGGAAGAAAAATAATTGTCTCTTTTATGTACTCCCTGAATACACACTGAAATAGAAAGTGTGACCTGAGCTTTCACGGTCAGAGTCAGTGTTTTGAGTTTTTATACCCCGCTTTTGAAGTGTCATGCAAGGAGAGGACAAGGGAGAGTCTCAGCTTTCATCTATGCATTGTTTCTAAAGCATTTTTTTCCTTAACTGGATATCTCAATATGCAACTCTCTATGCACATCCGTATCATTTTCTGATTATTCTTTTTACCCATTGCTCTCAAGAAAGCTCTTGAGACAGGAAAACTGCCTCCCTACACATTCTTCACTACAATGAAAGCAAGACCAACCCATTCCTCCACCAACTCTTATTTCCCTGCCTTCTCTTTGGTTTTAATATCATTTATACATTTCATTTCTCTGCTACTGGAGATTGAACCCAGGACCTTGAAATGACTTAGATGCGGCCCAACTTCATTTTTAATGGTATAATAGTAAATATTGGTTGTGAGCTTGACAGCGCCCAGAATCACACAGGAGATTAGTTAACAGAAGGGGAAAGACCCCTTAACTGTGGGTGACACTGTTTGATGGGCTGGGATTCCCAGACTGAGTAAAAAGGGGAAAATAAGCTGAACAACAGGTGTCATTCTGTGCTCCCTGACTTCATGTGCGATGTGACTAGTTGCCTCATGATCCTGCATCCATGGTTTTCCTCCCATGGTGGGCTGCACCCCTTTGAGCTGTAATCTAAAATAAAACTTGTTGCTCTCTGGTGTGTTTTTGTCAGGTCACAATAAGGAAAGTAATCTACTCTGAAGTAAAAAAGTAAATAAAGTAATATATCTTTAAAATATTCTGTTGCTGGAGGGCTTCTCTCCAGCTTCCACCAAGCCCTGCAGTCCCACAATCCACGTATAAAATAATCACTCAGACGCTTATAATACTTATAAACTGTATGGCCATGGCTATAAATCCATACCTTGCCATGTGGTTGGTGGCCTACCGGCGTCTTTACATGCTGCTTGTCCTGGTGGTGGCTGCAGTGTCTCTCCTTCCTTCTTCCTGTTTCCCCAATTCTCCTCTCTCTTTGTCCCGCCTATACTTCCTGTCTGGTCACTGGCCATCAGTGTTTTATTTATATAGAACGGTATCCACAGCAATATACAAAAGAAAATAATACACTTTGCTCAAAATCTACTGATTTAAATTGTTAATAAATTTAAAAACATATATTTTGGAGCAACATGAAATTGATATTTGGCCAAATAACTAATAACCACACCTAGCAAAGTCAGCACATAAAATTATCCATTAGTGATTAAAATTTTGGAAGGTTGTTTGGGACTAGATAGATTTTCTACACGCTAAAAGGAATATCAATAGGTATGCTTAGCTGATTCTGTTTACTTCAAGCTGCAGCTTTCCTAGTGTGGCCTTCCTTCTGATTTCTGCATGTGGCTTCTCCGTTGGGAGGGGCACATAGCCATATTCGTGGTGCAGTGTCCCTGTGTGAACTCTATCATGTTGACTTGTGAAACCATGAGCCTGGAAAGGGCCATGCCATACAAAGTTTTTCCCCTTTGCATGTGACCACCACAAACAGTGGAGTTCTCAGAGTCAGGTTAAAGCACAGAGAGCTAGAGATGAACGTGCTATCATTGGATCTAGCTTCTTATTAAAATTAGCTGTCCATATTTCCACCCCCCGTGTAGATTGCAGATGACACTGTTCTAACTTAGGTGTGGAGAAATAAGTAGCAATAAAATGATGCTAAACTATTTGGCTTCCTTTTTCTGCAAGAGGAGAAATCCAGGTTCACATGTTTAGAACACAACCTTTATGGCCATGATCTTTGTGTTACTTGAGTTACCCAGATCAATCTTCCACGATGTTTTTTGTTTTTTTTTTTTTTTTTTTTTTTTTTTTTTTTTTGTAGCTGAGTTTCTGATATGGCAAAGCTTCAGAAGTCAGTCTCCTTAAGAACACTTGAGAGTTTTCTCAGTTGTTTACTTTAAATTATCATTCCCAATACTTGTCTAGTAGGGAAAAATAGAAATGATATGGAGAGATGGCTCAGCCGTTAAAGGCTAGGCTCACAACCAAAAATGATATTTAGAATATATATTCAGAAGAGAGGACATTTGTCTATAGACATCTGTATCACATTCAATTTCCTTCCTTGTTGGATGGTCCTATGATGTTTAATTAGACAATATTTGGAAGCTTGATAGATGAGTAGAAACTTGAAATAATAAGATGAGAGGTAGGAAGACAACTCTACTCATGTTTGGGAACTTGGTGTTCTTAATAGACTAGACCAGAAACTTAATTCAAATGCCATATTAAAAAAACATTCTGTTGCAAAACTCCTATGGCCAAGCCTTTTTAGTATCTCATTATTTCAAATCAAAAGCTGTTATATATAGTGCTTATGTCCATACAGAGGCTTATTAAAAAACTAAGGATATTTAGGAAAGTGGTGATAGTCACAATCCATAGGTAATGGGCTAAGTTTACAGCACCAGGCATGAATTCCCTTCTACTGAGCAGATGGTAAATCCAATTAGGCAGCTGCTGGTTGCCTCCAAGATGTGAGTGCCACTACTGCACCCTTGGATCTATCTTGTCATGTTGGTCATTCTATATTTTCCAGTTGCATTTTAAATATCTAACAAGACCTGGACAGTGGCAACACCAGATGACATGCTTGGCTTCTTACATGGGTCTGGCTATTGACATCAGTTCCTTATGCTGTGGAGCTTCTTATGCTGTGGAGTACTTCACCCACTCAGCCACCTCTTGGGCCCCTAAACATAACTTTTAGAAGGGTCTTTGATTGGTATTTGGGAGTGGTACGAATTTATCTGAAGATATTAAAATGAAAACATTTACTTATGAATTTGACATATGGCATTTGTCTCAAAAATATCACACTTTTAAAATAAAAGTTTTCTCAGGCATTAAATTTATTCTTTGTTAACATACATTAAACATCTAAACATACATTTATTTGTGGTAAAATTTAGTTTATGTTAAGAGGGAGATGCCAACTAAAATTGCTAATGAAGTCAATTACACATTTTAAATTGGAATTTTAAGTCTCTGATACTATTTGAGTAGGACCAATATTCTTAAAGATACACACATATAAAGCCAACTATATGCAAATACTAATACACATGATTTGATTTCTTTAAAACATTTGTCTGCTTATTTTTAAACCTTCCTGTGGTTAAAAAATGTTTAGTCCTTTAGGAAACAGCTATGCTCTCCCAAGCAATTTTGAGAGATTACCTCCCAGCTGGGGGAGATTGCCTAGCAACAGGGATGGTTGGCTAAAATACTAACTGGATTTCCATCATTGATACTGATGGGATATTTATGGCCGTCATTTAGAGTCAATAAATAGAGTTGTTAAAAAAAGAAGAATTCTGTCCTACACTTAGACTTGTGATTCTGAAGATCAATTTTCACTTCTTTCCCCCATATTGACACATCCTGTGTTTTTATCATGTGATTATATGGTATTTCACAAACTATATATCTTATGAAAACTCACTACAATAATTATTCCATTTTAAGCACTCTGGGTAATTAACTCTCTCTCCCTCCCCCGCTCCTCCTCTCCCTCTCCTCTTTGCTCATAATAGTAGAGTGAAAGCTCTTAAATATCACTCTGGAGATGTTTGTTTATCTTGGTTTAACCTAGTACTTCCCAAATGAAACAAATACACTTTACTGACACCCTGGACTGTGGGCATGAGAAGCATCCTCCAGTGACTCTGCTGTTACTCCTTCTTTCCTATTACTCTCGCTTTAGCTCGGGGCCTTATTATAGCCTACCTAGATTAGTCTATTAGCTTTCCTAAATAGAATCTGTGCTTCTTTTCTTTCTCATTTCAGTAGTTTGGGTTTTTTTATTTTTTATTTTTTTAGATGTGGCTAGGGCGAGCTTTGCATTATGCAGTTCTGAATGTGTCTCAGAGTGAAAGGAACCGTGGACTGAGAACTTGCAGACCTTGATTCCCTGGTTTTGCCACCAATCTTGGGAAATACATATTTGTCTGGGTTTTTGCTTTTACAATAAAAAGATGAGCAGATTTTTCTAGCTGGCTCTGTGCCTCCTTCCTTTCCTCACCTCCTCTCTTCCTTCCTTTTTGGTTGTTTGAGATAGGTATTTGTTGCATAGTCTGGATTGGCCTCAAACTGAAGGGAATCCTCCTGATTCTACCTTCTTGATGCTGAGATTACAGATATTTGTTATCACACTGAGTGTCCTATTGTTCTTTTAGGCTAAAATCATACGCTATTATGAAAATACAAATTCTCTCTTTTTGCACCTCATGATATTATCTACTTTAGATCTTTCTAACTTACTTTTCTATTTTCTTTTTCTTCTGAACTGTGTATTTCAACCAAATTAGACTGCTACTTACTGTTCTCTGTATATATCAAGCTGTTACAGTGTGTTTCCTTTTTGTCCATCTGTCTGATATTTTATATTCTTTCTGTCTGCCTCTGTGAATCAAAGTTAACTTTGAAGACATCCCAATTATTCTTTGCTTCAGGAAGATTTTATTTTCTTTAATCAGTTGGGCTTTCATCCATACCTGACTCTTATAATTTTTGAACTTTGAGCTCTTAAATCTGCTTTGAAATATATTGCTGTGTATGTACTGTTCATCTATTAACCTATAACTGAAATTAGTTACCATTGCTCATAGGCTCTAAAAAACCAGACACACACACAGAGGAATATGTATATATATATATATATGTACATGTATATGAATATATATATACACACATATGAATACATATATGGAAATATATATCTTAGTGCTAAGTTTAAAATGCTTAACTGAAGAATAAATTTTGTTCCATTAGAGAAATGCCAGGGTAAAATCTGAACCCCTAATGAAACTAGTGGTTTTCATTTGGATATGAATGTATAATGTGAATAGGAGAATAGAAAAAATTTTGAAACTCTAATAACTAAGCTGTGAATCCATTGTCAGCTGTACTAAAATGTAAAATACTACTGCAACAATGAGGGATTTGGTACTCATACAATCCCTTTTGTAAAACTTTCTATGATTTTTCTTCTGTAGTTCTCCATTGAAAATAGCAAATTAAGTAAATAAAGGTCCTCTGTTGGTAGAAAGAAAAAAAAACTGTGGCAATTTTGACAACGAGCCTATTAATTACCTCTCAATTCTCTTTGTCTGAGATCTGAGCCCTTCATTTGAACTTCAGTTTTAGGAGTTCCTTAGACATTGTATTCTAAGTCTCACAGTGCTCAAATTAAGCCAGAATAATTATAATTCAGGGCAGGCACTACATACTTCTTTTGTAATGAAAAAAAAAAAAAAAGGAAAAAACAGACGCAAGCAGCAGTTTCTTACATTTTATGCACAGGTATATACATTAGAGAAATAAAATCCTGCCACTTTAAATTTCTCCTCATAGATTAAACACGAATTTTCTTTTTTACCAAGAGCCTTGGAATAGCTTCTGTTAGAGGATGCTGCTGTGATTAGACAGGGAACAGTGTCGTGCCTGCCATTTGAATAAGGATTTAGTGAGGTCTATAATGCTGAGCTAGTCATAGAAGATGCTTGAAATATACATCAAAGGGAATTTAATCTAGGCAAAGCTAAAAATAAAAAGGCCCATTTCATAGGGACATGATAGTAAAAAATTGCAGAGTATGAAAAGGAGACTTATCTAAAATCCATCTGAAAAGGGAAGACATAGTGTCCACGGGTGACTGGTACCACCCAAGATTTCATGTGCATCAAAGGACTGATGTTCATACCGAGGAAGCCTGGGCTAATTTAATATTTTGTTTACCTCTCTTAGAAACTGTGAGCATTCTTCAATGACTAGGATTTTGGCATTTAACATTTAAGTGAAAACAAGTGAGATCATGATTGATATTCTTTGGACATCCACTTAATTACTGGGAGAATCAGTGACTGTGACCCTGCTATCTATTACTGTGGTATGGAGCACAGGTGGAGTTGCTTATTTTGACTGCAAAATTTGACTTTTTAAGCTTTATGAGTGGGACCTTTGGGTGATAGTGAAGTCATGAAGGTGAATTTCTCGTGTGTGAGATTAGTGCTATTGTTCAGGGGCCCTAGAGAGCTCTCTTATACTGTTAACAGTGTGATGCTGCCACACATCATCACAGTGAAAGATTGCTAGCTAGGATCCAGGAATCCAGCTTCTAAAAAGGGACACCAGTTTGTCCGGACCTTGGAATGTCTAGCCTCCAGAACTCTGTTGTTTGAGCTGTCAGAACTACCTAGCACAGGCATTTTCTTCTTGTTCTTGTTACTATAAGCTGGATGGACCAAGACTGTATCTTTGGCTAGTACCTGTGTGCACTAGTTCTGTATTATGGCTGTAGATGATGGCAGGATTTTAGTTAGGTCACTTGTCACTGATGAAAATGTGGGTGGTTAAGAGACTCTATCTGTATTTTTTCATTGGAAAAGCTGCTCACAATGCAACTCACACTACTGGCAGCTGAGTAGTTTCATTTTCATATACAATACATCACATGTCTTAATATGGAGAGCATTTAAAATCATAGAGTCAGCTAGTTGTGCATAGGATATATACAATTCACTCACATAATGGTTTTATTATGGTTATATTTATCAGATGTCTTTCTATCACAATGTTTAGGAAAAGCCCTCAGCAATTATTTAGAAAAAAATGTATCCATTATTTCTGAAAATAGGATATTCTTAGCAAGATAAAGAAGGACTTTGTCCCTTGGATGTAGATATGCCTACCAATTTCATTTAAACAACTGACCACTAGCAACTTGGACAAGTGGTCCTTAGAAAGTAGTTATGTTGTACCCAGGCAGGCATTTAATGAAAGCTTTATGTTTTGCCAACACATTTTAAAACTAAATTACAATTGGACAAAAGAGAAGTTTCATTTCAGTTCCTGATAGGTTTGGGATGGGAGTCTAAAATATTGCTATATTTTTGTTTTAAAATATAGTGTTTGCTCTGCTATTAGTTACAGCTGAGATCATTCCATGTGAGATGAGCATCTTAACACTATTCCGGCAATAATAGTGTTAGTACACCAAACGTTCTGTATCAAGGCCAAATATCTTCATCATTATGGAAACATCTCTCCAATAATATAACATGCATTGACATTCCTGGTTATGCCCGGGAGACATTGCAAGCTATGAAGAAGGCACAGAATTAGTAAAAGCTAAGTTTAACTTTGTGATTTTGGAGTTGGTGTATTTGATTGCATTCTGTTTCACAACTGGTATCCACATGTGGTACACAAAGTGACTTTCAATTTCCCAGAAGAGAATCCATAAAACAAATGAACAGATTGAGTTCACAAAATATATTTGTATATCAATTTGTTTGGAGCTAGAAAAATATGTTTCTATGAAAACAATGTTATATTGTTTATGCAGAAAATTTTTTTTTCCTGTTTGCATTATATGCCAGGCAGTTAAGATATAAAAGACAGATGACTAGTATTTCCTCAGAGACTTTACAGTCTCATAGTGGTGAGTGATATACAACAGTGGGCAAGTATGGTGGAGGCCTTTGGACTCAGACAATGGCCATAGAAATAATTGTAGGGACCAGGAAAGGATCCCCCCAGAGGGCAATACCTAGGTAATTTTAAAGAATGAATGAATGTTACCATATTTGTTGTGTAAGAAAGAGATTAACTCTAGGCAGAGGGATTCATGTTAGCATGCAACACTAGGGTTCATTCAGATAACTACCAGTGGTTTGATACAGACAAAGGATTTGTACTGTAGGAAAAGTAGGATAGAAAATTGGATATATAATTTGAAAGCTACAGACAGATTTCAACCCACCATTAACAGGAGAATGAAATAATTATGTTGCTATGTTTGAAAGACTACTTCCAGTTGCTGCAAGGAAGGTCAAATGAAGTAATGTTATTGGACAGGGAAAAGTCTTAGTAGACAAACATACATGTCCTGGGGCAAAATGATGAGACCAGACTGTGAAAAATCTCATAATCAGGAACCAGTGAAATGGCTCAGTGGGTAAAGGCATATGCTGACAAGCCTGATGACCTGAGTTTGATCACCTGGAACCACGTGATGAAAGGAGAGAGCCAACTGCCTCAAAGTTGTCCTCTGACTTCCATATGTGTGACATGGCATGTGCTATTGTGCATGAGCACACACACAAGTAAATGTAAAAAAAAGGAAGCAATATACTAAAATGTAATTTTATAATCACTCTCATTGAGACTGCCCCTGCATCTTCATTTTACATTGAGGATTAGAGCTTGTGCTTTGAATTGGTTGAGAAAGAAATACCACACCCCTCTCCATTTCCACACTGAGTCCTGTGACCCATCTCTTCTCTTTTTTATTCAGCCAAAACAAAATGTATCTCCCTAAGCTTAAGAAGAATATATTCCTAGCTGTGTAAGGGGTGAGAATGTAGGAGGAGAATGAGGACATTAGCGTTCATTGTACTACATTTCTGCCGGCTTTTCTTATGTCCATTCTGTTCTAACAAACCTACATGATTCATTGCCTGATTATATATTATGTGAAATGGAGGAGAAGGGGAGTTCAAGATAATTCTACTTTCTAAATCACATGAGGAAAGTGTCATTTACTGATGGAACATAGAAGGAGTATACAATATGAGGGCAAGAAGACAAGTTCAGTTATAGATCTATGGGATATTCAAGGAGGCATCCCAATAGGTAGTTTTATAGTGCTACAGTTCAGAAAAGATGTTTCCAGTGGGGTAGACAGGGAGGTCATCTACATAGAGGATATTATTGGAAGCATATGTCAGATCAACTCTTGAAAGTGAGAGTAGGCAAATAAGGAAGGAGATGAGAGCAGCTATGGAATTAAGTGGCCTTGATCTGGAGGTGGTGGGAGGGGGGTTGGGCTGGGGGAAAGGGGAGGGGGGCAGGAGGGGGGAGAACGGGGAAATCTGTGACTGTTATGTGGAACTGAATAGTATTGTAAAATAAAAAAAATAAAATAAAATAAAAAGAGGGCAAGCAGAGGAAGAGGCTTTGTGGATATGGGGGCCCCTCACTGAGAACAAAAGGTGTTATAGTCAGAAACTTAAAAAGTGTTACCTCCAAATGAAACTACTTCCAACAATACAAACAGTCTTATCTCTGTGATTGAAGAGATTATTTATATAATATGTTTTTCTCATTGTGGCTTCCACTATGAACCATAAGTTGAAAAGTAAAATTAAGACATAAAAACATTCTGAATGGGATGCAGTAAATTTGTGCTCATGAAGAACCATGTTTTTTTTTTTTTTTTTTTTTTTTTTGAGTGCATTTTTACCCATTAAAGTCAGAACAATCTCAGCAACCCTGTAGATAAATATGGCAAAGAGAAATGGCTAAAGTTCAGGAAATAAATCCACTCCTTGTTAAAATGTTTTGTTCTATCACTCACAGGACAGCATGAAGTATTCTGAAGTCAGCGGTTCTGAAGAAGCCTTGCTGTTATGAAGGGGAGATTTCATCCTGTCAGCGGTAGCAGAACAAAGTGATAGATACTGAAAAGAAACCACAGATAGCAAAGATTTCCTGGAGAGAACTGCTGTGGGAATTCGTTTTAGTCTTCTGTTCCTTGATACAATTCTTTCCCCTGGGTAAACAGATTTGCATAGTTGTATTTACCAAAGAAACCCAACCCTTTACAGTCTAGAAATTGCCATCCCTACCCAGGAGAGCCACAGCTCTGCTTCTGTCAATTCGACCTTACTAAAATGTCTCAGTTTAGAGGCACCTGACTCTAAAGGCTAATTTTAACTGGGAATTTTTTTTTAACCCAACCTAATATAGTAAGGATTATACTCATTTTTGCATTTTTTAATGCTTGTGCTTAAAGTTCTTGGATTTGTTGGATGGTCAAAACACGTTAAACTACCTGCAGAAAGCCAATTATTCATGATTAGCAGATAATCTTTGTTAAATGATAAGGTTGGTTGCTCCTTTCATTTTACTCTCTTGCAAAATTGAGGTTGCATGTGACTGAATCTTGTGCTGTACTGTTTGTTGAATGGTAGGATTTAGAGTGTTGCACTGTATTGTTTGGCACAGAATATTCTCTTTGTCAAGATGACATTCTCTCTTTCTAGGATACAACCAGTTCAGAAAAACATTGCTGACTTTAAGTTCTGTTCTGCTGATGTACACAAAACCGCAGAATTTAAAATGGGGCATTGCTCCAGAAACAAAGGCTATTTTTCACAGATGGCACAAAGTAACACAACAAAAAAGTCACATCTGTGGTTAGTTGTCATCTTATTTATCAGATTATGCCTTCTTCATCAATGTGCCATAAACGGTTCAGATGCTCTTGTATGCCTTTAATTCCATCAGCTCAATGAGTCAGAGATTTAAATTGCCCATTCCCTCAAGTGTAGGTTTTTGTTTTACTTGTTTGACAGGCAGGGCACATGTCCTCATTAAAAACCTTTAAATGGTAACCACATCGCCTCATTTATTTAACCCACAATATAGTTGAAACCTGATTGTGTTCACTTTTCATAGAGAGACATGGACAAACATCTGCTCCCCTTAGAATTCACCAAAGTCCAATTTGATAAATAAGTTTATCGAAGTGACTTAAAGGAGTATGGATAACTCAAAGGTACCTGCATCACTGAAATGTCTGTCTGGTGACAATGAACAAAGGCTACATCCCTAGGACTTCCTGCCTGGCTTGCAGCCACTTTGATGTATTGGATAGTCTCATTTCCCAGTAGTTCTTATTGCTTGTATGACCTTAGACAGGGAGGGGCTTAGCTAGTTCTGTAAATCTCAGGAATGTTCTGAGACTTGTGAGTTGCTTACTTCCTGAATCTTAAGAATAGTCTTTTCCCATTGTAGACTGTTTAAGAGGAAATGGCCAAACAAAGCTCCACGTCCAGAGCCCTCAGCTGCTGTGGAAGGACAACGAGCTTCTGTCACGTTTGTCACTCATTTTGATTTTCCCCACACTTGAACTCAATATGACTGTGATGATTAATATTTGTCAACTTGACAGAATCTAGGATCACTCAGGGGCTGTCTTCTGGGCATGCCTGTAGAGAGGTGTTGATTACATGAACTGAAGTGGGAAGGCCTGCCCACTGTGAGGGACATCCTTTCCTTTCACCCTGAACTGTATAAACAAAAAGGGGACTGAGCAGCACCATGCATTCATGACTCTTGGCTTCCTGATTGTGGGTGTGATGTGACTAGCCGCTTCATATCCCGCTGCCTTGATTTCCCTACCATGATTTGACTGTAATGTGAGAGAAAGTAAGTCCTTTACCCCTTAAATTGCTTTCATTGGGTATTTTATCACAATAAAAGGAAAAAAAGAAACTTAAGAAAATGACCTAACAATATTGGTTTCTTTCCTTGCTTGCTTTACAGATTCTAAAATGTTCCTCAAGCTGGGCTTGAATGCTCTCTGTAGCAGGTGGCTTTAGCCTGCTGATTCTCCTGCTGAGATTACAGGTGTGAATCACCATGCCCAGTTTTATGAGGTACTTCAGACTATACCCAGGGCTTTGTACATGCTAGGCAAACACTTTACTGACTTGTATTTTCTGTGTTTTATTTCTAACAAAACAAACTTTTTAATGATTGTTCTAAGAAGCTGAGAGCTATTAGTAGCATTTCGGTAGTTACAATAGGATAAATTGTGCTCTTCACCAAGTCAAGAAGTTCTACTTTTGGGAGCATGTGTTTCTGCAAAATTAGCCTGTATTCCTGTCTAGTGTTATTCACAATTTCTCCGTGACCTCACTGGCTTTTTCAGTGCCCTTTTCTTCCATCCCCCCGCCCCCCCAGACCTGTCTCTACCTGCAGAGCCTTGTGCTTCCTTACATTCTAATTTTGGACTTGATGTTTTCTATCCTGGCTGGGCAGTAGTTATGTTGACACTTCCATTTAGTGCTTTCAGAAGCCTATCAAAGCTCCAAATGTGACAACACAAATATGTCATTTATCATCTAATGATTGTGGAGGAGAGGAGAAGCTGATGGATTGGAATCCCTTTCTATGCATAAAAATGAACAATGGCTGCATTGTTTTCCTGTGTATCTTGTGAACCATTCTTGATTCTTGGGTCATTCCTAATTCCTAGTTCAGTGTTAGTATCAGGCTGCGACTCCTGATAATTTTTATTCTGGTATTCTGGAGAGGTTTATTTTTGTTGTTGTTGTTTTTGTAGGTTTCTCTTTTCCCCTATTTCTGAGAGCCAATACAATGAAGTCATCAAATGAAAAGTCTTTAGAATCTGATGACCTCAGTGCTTTTCCAACCCCCTCACTAACTGGTTATGTAATTTTAGCAACTAACAATTACCATACCCATGAGATTTAATTTACTCACCTCTAAGATGAAGATAATAATAGATAACATCAACCTCATAGTTTACTGTAGAATTCAGGAGGCTAATTCATGCTTATTGTTTAGCCCAGTTCTTGCAACATTGAAAACAGTGTTATTGGTGACCCTTCTATTAGAGTGAGTTGGACAGGATCACACATGTAGAGACCAAGTGAGCCTACCTTGACTCCAAAACCTGGGATCTTGAATAACTACACTGTTCAGTTGCATGTGAAATGCATGTTTTGAGTGATTCTGTTGTGAAATATAGTGCTGTCTGGAATGGTGTTTTGTGGAGGTGCATGTGTATGGGGTGTGGGAGGTGGGATCTCCACATGAGGTGGAAATCAGAATACTCCATTCACTTAAGGAGCATTTTCAGAGTGCCCAAATTTGGTATCCCTTCTAAGTGAGCTTGGTATACCGAGGGTACTGTGGCAGGGATGTATCTTGATCACACTTGTCTGGCGACCTGACACGCCTGTGACTGAGAAACTGGTCGGGAAGACGCTGTTAGTTTGTGCTGAAGTAGAATGATTTTACAGAAATCTTAGGAAATCAGCCAAGAAGGAAGTCAAATCAAAGCGAAGAGAAATGTTCTTAAACTCAGTGTGTGCCCCACGGAAATATTCAGAGCAATCAACATCTTTTTCACACTGTCACTGAGGTGACTCATATTTTATACGCATGGCATTGCAGTAGTCACATCAATAGTTTCTATTCAGCTCGCTCCTACTGCTGGTGTCTGCCTTTGATAAGGACTTCAGTTAACTCTTAAAGTACCAATTCAGTAGATGAACCCCTAAATCCATGCTACTTTAAATAAAGATAATTAAAGATCATCTGGTACTTCAGTAAGACACATGCTATTTTTATTCTATGTCAAAATCTCTGTGTCAAAATCTTATTACTCTTCTCTGAAGGAAATGGAGGAGCTGTGGATCCAAGGGAGAGGGGCGGTGGAGGGTAGGGCTGGGCCGAGAGGACAGAGGGGAGGCAGCAGTCAGGATGTGAGAAGAATTAATTAAAAAAATAATAAATATATATTTTCAACAAAATTCTTATTGTAATTCAAGAGGGTGAGATGCAAATAACTTAAAGCATGGTTGAAGTAAAAAAATGAATGTACATTAAAAAATAATCTTTACACGAGTCTTGCTGTGTGTTGGGGATTAAGTGCTTGCAATATAAATTATATTGGTAAATTGTCACACCTTGCTGAGAGCTGACTCAGGACAGGAAAGCTTGTTTATTTTAACTGTCCTACAGGATTCCCTGTCCTGGGGCAGGCTGGACCCTTGACCCTGTAACACGGAAAAAAGAAGAACAGTAAACAGCCAAAGGTTTTAAAATGGTATGCCCTTGAGAAAAGCTAAATGCTAAACCATTTCCAACAGAGGTTACTATGGGCTAGTCAATGACATAAAAATGCCACAGTGGGAATGAGAAGCTAGAAGCTCACCGTGAATAGACAACTCTAATGTACATGGAAATCTAGATGTATCTGTGTCTCTCTGAACCAAAGTTGAAAGAAGTTGAGAAAAAGAAGCATAATAAATAACTAGAAGATACCACATGATACATTGAATATTTTTCTTTCATTTTGGAAGATCTGCCCTTCTTTAGAGAGGGTCACTATAATCTACATTTTAGTTTTTGAAATTAAATATTCTCCTATAGACAGTACAGCTCTCTACTCTGGACTATACTACTATCCTGGGGTATCTCTTTTAACTGACCCTTCTGTTTCCTGAGAGCTACAATTCCATGCAATTGTGCATATAATTTATACAGATGCCCAGATTCTGGTAGGCTAGCCTAGTGATTCTAAATTTTAGCTTATATCAGAGTCTCCTGGTGGAACTGTCACAACTCAGCACCAGAGATTCTTTGCAGTGGTCTGGAGTGGGAGCAGAGGCTTTGTGCTTTTGATAAGTTCCTAGACAATTCTGATACAGCTCAGAATGGCACATGAGAACCATTAATTAACCTAAGCCCCAGGGATGATAAGAAGGGGAAACAGAGCACCAGCACTTAAATGCTGGTTAGGAGGACTTTGTAAACAAGTAGAAATAGTCACTGTTTTCTGTATTTATGCTTTATCTATAAAGCGGTTTCTCTGGATACTTGTCTCCCCTTTCCTCTTCCTCCACTTCCACCTCCCCCAATGTTTCCTTCTTACTTGTCTTTTCTTCACTCATTCTCCAGCTTGGCTTTCCTTCCCTAAAGCAGAATCCATTAAGTTTGGATAGGTGCTTGATGGACCTGGGCTGACATGTCCAGTCACCAGAGCTCAGAGACTGGGGGTCTGAGAGATACTGTGTGGCTAGGCCGTCACCCCAGTTCAGGCTATGAGGTTCTAGAGATGTAAGGAAAAAGCCTCTTGGGCACCTTTGCCCTTTCCAGAAACTATTAAAGTAACAAGGTAGGGATAAGAAAAACGCAAGGTGCACACAAAGAGAGAGGAGAAGAACAATTATCATACTGCCTGGTGAGCAGAGATGAGGAAGCCCCAGAAGGATGTGAAAATAAAAGGTTTCTAGCCCTGGAGGGAACAGATTTGATCATGAACTGGAAAGACCTAGAACCCAGAATCATCAGCATAACAGAGGGTAAAATTCTGGTGTTGTGATTTAAAATAAAGGGCTGTGCTGAAACAAAAATCTACATACAGTAAATGCCTTGTTCCATTTCAGAGATCCACCTGTGTAGTCAGATTTTCTTTGGACTGTCACCTTTCAAATAATGACACAGATACTTATTACTAATTATGAAAGCTTGGTCTTAGCTTAAGCTTGTTCCCAACTAGCTCTTATAACTTAAATTAACCAGTTTATATGAATCTATATTCTGCCATTTAGCTCATTACTTCTTCTCCATATTCCACAACTGACTTCCTCTGTTTCTTGCTGGTGAATCTCCACCTCTCAGATCCTGCCTTGAGTTTCTATCTCTGCCCGGAAGTCCCACCTATCCTCTCCTGCCTAGTTATTGGCCACTCAGTTCTTTGTTAAACCAATCAAAAGGTGCCTTGGCAGAGATACTTCTTCACAGTGTGCAAAAAGATTATCTCACAACATGCCTGCCTTTGCCTACTGAGTGCTGGGATTAAAGGCATGCACCATCACACTTGGCTCTTTTTTTTTTTATCCTGTTTATTTTTTTCTTTTATTTTACAATAGTATTCAGTTCTACATAAGAGCCACAGATTCCCTTGTTCTCCCACTTCCTGCACCCCTCCCCTTCCCCCCAGCCCACCCTCCCATTCCCACCACCTCCAGATCAAGGCCACCCCCGAGGACTGAGATCCACCTGATAGACTCAGTCTGGGCAGGTCCAGTCCCCTCCTCCCAGATTGAGCCAAGTGTCCCTGTATAAGTCCCAGGTTTCAAACAGCTATCTCATGCAGCGAGCCAAGGACCTGGTACCACTGCCTAGATGCCTCCCAAACAGATCAAGCCAATCAACTGTCTCACCTATTCAGAGGGCCTGATCCAGTTGGGGGCCCCTCAGCTTTTGGTTCATAGTTCATGTGTTTCCATTCCTTTGGCTATTTGTCCCTGTGCTTTATCCAACCTTGGTTTCAATAATTCTCGCTCATATAAACCCTCCTCTTTCTCGCTAATTAGACTCCCAGCGCTCCACCAGGGGCCTAGCCGTAGATGTCTGCATCCAGATTCCCCAGGCCTTGGATGGGGTTTCTGGCACAACTATTAGGGTGTTTGGCCATCCCATCACCAGAGTAGGTCAGTCCCAGCTGTCTCTCGGCCATTGCCAGCAGTCTTTTGTGGGGGTATCTTTGTGGATTTCTGTGGGCCTCTCTAGCACTTTGTTTCTTCCTTTTCTCATGTGGTCTTCATTTACCATGGTCTCCTATTCCTTGTTCTCCCTCTCTGTTCTTGATCCAGCTGGGATCTCCTGCTCTCTTTCCCTTGACCCTCGCCGTTCATTGCTCCCACTCATGTCCAGGCTGTTCATGTGGATCTCAGCCATTTCTCCCTCATTGGGTGATCCTCGTGTCTTTGTTGGGGTCCTGTTTTCCAGGTAGCCTCACTGGTGATGTGATTAGCAGTCCAGTCATCCTTATTCCACATCTAGTATCTTCCTATGAGTGAGTATATACCATATTTGTCTTTCTGAGTCTGGGTTACCTCACTCAGGATGATTTTTTCTAGATCCATCCATTTGCCTGCAAACCTCATGATGTCATTGTATTTCTCTGTTGAGTAGTATTCCATTGTGTATATGTGCCACAATTTATTTATCCATTCTTCAGTTGAAGGGCATCTAGGTTGTCTCCAGGTTTTGGCTATTACAAACAATGCTGATATAAACATAGCTGAGCAAGTGCTCTTGTGGTATGATTGAGCATTTCTTGGGTATATGCCCAAGAGTGGTATAGCTGGATCTTGGGGGAGATTGATTCCCAATTTTCTAAGAAAGCGCCATATTGATTTCCAAAGTGGTTGTACAAGCTTGCATTCCCACCAGCAGTGGAGGAGAGTTCCCCGAGTTCCACATCCTCTCCAGCATAAAGTGTCCTCAGTGTTTTTGATCTTAGCCATTCTGACAGGCGTAAGGTGGTATCTCAGAGTTGTTTTGATTTGCATTTCCCTGATGATTAGGGATGTTGAGCAATTCCTTAAGTGTCTTTCAGCCATTTGAGTTTCCTCTGTTGAGAATTCTCTGTTTAGTTCTATAGCCCATTTCTTAATTGGACTGTTGGTCTTTTTGATGTCTAATTTCTTGAGTTCCTTATATATTCTGGATATCAGTCCTCTGTCAGATGTGGGGTTGGTGAAGATCTTTTCCCATTCTGTAGGCTGTCGCTTTGCCTTGTTGACTGTATCCTTTGCTCTACAAAATCTTCTCAGTTTCAAGAGGTCCCATTGATTGATTGTTTCTCTCAGTGCCTGTGCTACTGGGGTTATATTTAGGAAGTGATCTCCTATGCCAATGCGTTCAAGACTACTTCCTACTTTCTCTTCTAGCAGGTTCAGAGTAGCTGGATTTATGTTGAGGTCCTTGATCCACTTGGACAGATATGGATCTATTTGCAGCCTTCTACACATTGATATCCAGTTATGCCAGCACCATTTGTTGAAGATGCTTTCTTTTTTCCATTGTACACTTTTGGCTTCTTTGTCAAAAATTATATGTTCATAGGTGTGTGGGTTAATGTCAGCATCTTCAATTCGATTCCATTGGTCCACATGTCGGTTTTTATGCCAATACCAAGCTGTTTTTATTACTGTAGCTCTATAGTAGAGCTTGAAGTCAGAGATTGTGATGCCTCCAGAGGTTGTTTTATTGTACAGGATTCTTTCGGCTATCCTGGGTTTTTTGTTTTTCCATATGAAGTTGAGTATTATTCTTTCCAGGTCTGTGAAGAATTGTGTTGGTATTTTGATGGGGATTGCATTGAATCTGTAGATTGCTTTTGGTAAAATTGCCATTTTTACTATGTTGGTCCTGCCTATTCATGAGCATGGGAGATCTTTCCATTTTCTGACATCTTCTTCAATTTCTTTTTTCAGGGACTTAAAGTTCTTGTCATATAGGTCCTTCACTTGCTTGGTTAGTGTTACTCCAAGGTATTTTATGTCATTTGTGGCTATTGTAAAGGGTGATGTATCTCTGATTTCCTTCTCAGCTTCTTTGTCCATTGTATATAGGAGGGCTACTGATTTTTTTGATTTGATCTTGTATCCTGCTATGTTGCTGAAGGTGTTTATAAGCTTTATCAATTCCTGGGTGGAATCTTTGGGGGTCACTCAAGTATACTATCATGTCATCTGCAAATAGGGAAAGCTTGACTTCTTCCTTTCCAATTTGTATCCCCTTAATTTCCTTATGTTGTCTTATTACTCTGGCTAGAACTTCAAGTACTATATTGAATATGTACGGGGAGAGTGGACAGCCTTGCCTTGTTCCTGATTTTAGTGGAATTGCTTTGAGTTTCTCTCCATTTAATTTGATGTTGGCTGTTGGCTTGCTGTAAATTGCCTTTATTATGTTTAGGTATGTTCCCTGTATTCCTGATCGCTCCAAGACTTTTATATGAAGGGGTGTTGGATTTTGTCAAATGCCTTTTCTGCATCTAGTGAGATGATCATGTGATTTTTTTCTTTGAGTTTGTTTATATGGTGTATTACATTGATGGACTTTTGTATGTTGAACCACCCTTGCATCCCTGGGATGAAGCCTACTTGATCATGGTGGATAATTGTTCTGATGTGTTCTTGGAGTCTGTTTGCCAGTATATTATTGAGTATTTTTGCATCAATGTTCATGAGGGAGATCGGTCTGTAGTTCTCTTTCTTTGTTGTATCCTTGTTTGGTTTGGGAATCAGGGTTATTGTAGCCTCATAGAAGGAGTTTGGTAATGTCCCTTCTGTTTCTATTATGTGGAACAATTTAGAGAGTATTGGTATTAACTCTTCTTTGAAGATCTGGTAGAATTCTGCGCTGAAACCATCTGGTCCTGGGCTTTTTTTGGTTGGGAGACTTTTAATGACTGTTTCTATTTCCTTAGGGGTTATTGGACTATTTAAATAGTTCATCTGGTCTTGATTTAACTTAGGCATGTGGTACCTATCCAGAAAATTGTCCATTTCTTTTAGGTTTTCCAGTTTTGTGGAGTAGAGGTTTTTGAAATATGACCTGATAATTCTCTGGATTTCTTCAATGTCTGTTGTTATAGCCCCCTTTTCATTTCTGATTTTGTTGATTTGGATTCTCTTTCTCTGTCTTTTGGTTAGTTTGGATAAGGGCTTGTCTATCTTGTTGATTTTCTCAAAGAACCAACTCTTTGTTTCATTAATTTTTTTGTATTATTATCTTAGTTTCTATTTTATTAATTTCACCTCTCACTTTGATAATTTCCTGGCAGCTATTCTTCCTGGGAGACTTTGCTTCTTCTTGTTCTAGAGCTTTCAGGTGTGTTGTTAAGTCACTAGTGTGAGATTTATCCAACTTCTTTATATGGGCATTTAGTGCTATGAATTTCCCTTTTAGCACTGCTTTCATAGTGTCCCATAAGTTTGGGTATGTGGTGTCTTCATTTTCGCTGATCTCTAGGAAGTCTTTAATTTCTTTCTTTATCTCTTCCTTAACCCATTGGTGATTCAGTTGAGCATTATTCAGTTTCCATGAGATTGTAGGTTTTCTGTAGTTTTTGTTGTTGTTGAAATCTAACTTTAAACCATGGTGGTCTGATAGAACACAGGAGGTTATTCCAATTGTTTTGTATCTGTTGAGATTTGCTTCGTGGCCAAGTATGTGGTTGATTTTAGAGAAAGTTCCATGGGGTGCTGAGAAGAAGGTATATTCTTTTTTGTTAGGATAGAATGTTCTGTAGATATCTATTAGGTCCATTTGGGTCATGACATCAGTTAAGTCCTTTATTTCTCTGTTAAGTTTCGATTTGGGAGATCTGTCCAGTGGTGAAAGTGGGGTGTTGAGATCTCCCACTATTAATGTGTGGGGTTTTATATGTGGTTTAAGCTTTAGTAATGTTTCTTTTACATATGTGGGTGCCCCTGTGTTTGGGACATAAATGTTCAGAATTGAAACTTCATCTTGGTGGATCTTTCCTGTGATGAGTATGTAATGCCCTTCTTGATCTCTTTTGATTGATTTTAATTTGAAGTCTATTTTGTTGGATATCAGGATGGCTACCCCCGCTTGTTTCTTAAGACCATTTGATTGGAAAGTCTTTTCCCAGCCTTTTATTCTTAGGTAGTGTCTGTTTTCGAGTTTGAGATGTATTTCTTGTATGCAGCAGAAAGATGGGTCCTGCTTTCGTATCCATTCTGTAAGCCTATGTCTTTTTATAGGTGAATTAAGTCCGTTGATATTAAGGGATATTAATGACCAGTAATTGTTCATCCCTGTTATTTTTTGTGGTAGCGTGTGTGTACTTCTCTTCTTAGGGGTTTACTGCTGTGGCTTTATCTATTGCCTGTGTTTTCGAGTATGTATCTGATTTCCTTCAGTTGGAATTTTCTGTCTAGTGCTTTTTGTAGGGCTGGGTTTGTGGATAGGTATTGTTCAAATCTGGCTTTGTCTTGGAATGTCTTGTTCCTTCCAACTATGATGATTGAAAGTTTTACTGGGTATATTAGTCTGGGCTGACATCCTTGGTCTCTTAGTGTCTGCATTACATTTGTCAGGTCCTTCTGGCTTTCAAAGTCTCCATTGAGAAATCGGGTGTTATTCTGATGGGTTTGCCTTTATAGGTCACTTGGCCTTTTTCCTTGGCTGCTCTTAATATTCTTTCTTTATTCTGTACATTTAGTTGTTTAATTATTATGTGGCGAGGGGACTTTTTTTGGGGGTCTAGTCTGTTTGGTGTTCTATAGGCTTCTTGTATCTTCATAGGCATTTCCTTTTTTAAATTGGGAAAGTTTTCTTCTATGATTTTGTTGAATATATTTTCTGTGCCTTTGAGTTGGTATTCTTACCTTCTTCTATCCCTATAATTTGTAGGTTTGGTCTTTTCATGGTGTCCCAAATTTCTTGGACATTTTGGTTCATGACTTTGTTGGCTTTAGTGTTTTCTTTGACTGATGAATCTATTTCTTCTACTGTATCTTCAATGCCAGAGATCCTCTCTTCCATCTCTTGCATTCTGTTGGTTATACTTGCATCTGAAGTTCCCGATCTTTTACTCAGGTTTTCTATTTCCAGCATTCCCTCTGTTTGTGTCTTCTTTATTTTTTCCATTTCCCCTTTCAGGTCTTGGACTGTTTCCTTTATTTGTTTCATTGCTTTTTCATGATTTTCTTTCAGTACTTTATTGTTTTCTTCCAGGACTTTATTGTTTGCTTCAAATTTGTTTGCCCTTTCCTCTAGTTGTTTACAGCGTTCTTCCCATTTTTTTGTCTTTTCCTCTACATAGGCCTCTAACTTCTTCATGATGTTATTTATAAGGCTGTTTTCTTCTGCTTCTTCCAATTTTTGATGTTCAGATCTAGATGTTGGAGGCGGGCTAGGTTCTGGTGATGCTGTATTGTTCTTCATTTTGTCATATGTACTTCTGCCTTGACGTCTGCCCATCTCCTTTTGGTTCGTTCTTGGTCTTATCAGTGCACTTTCAGACAGAGCTGACAGATTCAGGAATTCTCTCTCTCTTGTCCAGATGGGAGCTCCCTTGTCCAAATGGGAACTCTGGGGCAGGATGGAAGGTCTTATCTGGATGGGAAACTCTTGTCCAGAAGGGAAGTCGGGGGCAGGATGGGAGCTGGGGGCCGGTCTCTAAGTCCCACTTGGCTCTTTTTTTAAAAAAAATTAAAAATAATAAAAATTAAAAATTTTAAAACAAGGTTAAGAACAGATCTTTCTTCTTTTTTATTTATAGGAATCATTCACTGGGCAGAATTAAAGTAGCTATCAAAGCTTCCTACAGCCACACCCTCTGTTTACTTAAAATATACAGTCAGGTTGTTTTTTTTTTTTTCCATGTAAGGTTTTTTTTTCTTTCTTTCTTTCTTTCTTTTTTTTTGGTTTTTCGAGACAGGGTTTCTCTGTAGTTTTGCGCCTTTCCTGGAACTCACCTTGTAGACCAGGCTGGCCTCGAACTCACAGAGATCTGCCTGGCTCTGCCTCCCGAGTGCTGGGATTAAAGGCGTGCGCCACCACTGCCCGGCTTACAGTCAGGTTTTAACAGTCCTATTTGAAAATAACTATGGCTTTCCAAGGACCAACACAAATTTGTGAGAAATGTATATGTAGAGAGATACATTGTGCCAGTTAGAGTTTCTAAGGCTGGGATGAAACACCAAGACCAAAAGCAACTTGGGGGAGGAAAGAGCTGGTTTTACTTATACTTCCAGGTAACTGGCTATCATTGAGGGAAACCAGCGAGGCAGGAACCTGGAGGCGGGAGCTGATGCAAAGGCCACGGAGGAGTGCTGCTTACTGGCTTTTCCTGGCTTGCTCCTCATGGCTTTCTCCACCTGCTTTTTCTCTCTCTCCCTTTTAGTTAAGATTTTTTTTATTCATTTTACATACCAATCACAGATCTCCCTCTCTTCTCTCCTCCCTCCCTTCTAGCTCCCCCCCCCCACCAACTCCCCATTCCCTCTTACAACAAGGTAAGGCCTCCCATGGGGAGTCAGCAAAGCCTGGTGCATTCATTAGAGGCAGGTCCAAGCCCGTCCTCCTGCATCAAGGCTGTGCAACGTGTCCCGTCATAAGTAATGGGCTCCAAAAAGTCAGCTCATGCACCAGGGATGGGTCCTGATCCCACTGCCTGGGGCCCCTTAAGCAGATCAAGATACACATCTGTCTCACTTATGCAGAGGGCCTAGTCCAGTCGCATGCACATAGAATCCCTTTTTTCCCTCTTTGACTGGACTCCTGAGCTTCAGCCTGCTCTCTTATTGCACCCAGCACCACCCACAATGGCCTTGGATCTCCCATTTCACTGAGAAAATGCCCTATAGGTTTTCCTACAGTCCAGTGTTATGGAGGGAATTCTCAGTTGGGATTTCCTCTACTCAAATGTGTCAAGGTAGTATAAAACGAGCCAATACAATTGACCTCTTATCAATTTAACATACAAACATATCACTCTTAAGCCATAACCTTTCCTTTCTTGTTCACCATCAAGATCACACATTAACGAATATCACAATATAACCCATATTACAAATTAAAAAGTTTCACAGTCTTTACAAATTAAACTACTTTAAAATTAGCCTCTTTAAAAATCCAGTTTCCTTAAAACTCCAAAATCTCTTTAAAAGTTCAATGCCTCTCAACTAGGGGCTCCTTAAAAGTAAAAATAAAGCCGGGCGGTGGTGGCGCACGCCTTTAATCCCAGCACTCGGGAGGCAGAGGCAGGTGGATCTCTGTGAGTTCGAGGCCAGCCTGGGCTACCAAGCGAGTCCCAGGAAAGGCGCAAAGCTACACAGAGAAACCCTGTCTCGAAAAACCAAAAAAAAAAAAAAAAAAAGTAAAAATAAAGTACTTTCCTACTTCAAGAAGGAAGAACCTGGGCAAAGCCACAATCTGAACAAAGGAAAACCACACTCAAAACAGTATAAATAATTTAGTGTCCAAGGGCTGGGAGTCACTCAGGACCTTCTGGGTGCCAGCCAAGGGTCTGGGTCACTTCTTTGGTTCCATCCTCTGCTGTCTACATAGCAGTCTCTTAGGCTCAGGCCAGCTCTACTCCACGGCTGCTGCTGTTCTTGGCAGATGTCCTATGGTACTGGCATCCCCCAAATACTGGGATCTTCTACTGCAACTGGGCTGAACTTTCCCCAACAGCCTCATCACCAAAGACCTTTCACCAATGGCCCTCTTCAGGGACTCCTGTACAGTGCCAAGCCTCAGCTACTCTCCACGACCGCTTCATGCCTTCAAAATCAGTACCCTCTGGGTACAAAGTTCAGCTGCCAGTACAAGATACAACCTTGGCCACCTCTGGAACACACATTCTGTGTGCTGATTCTGAGCTTTGGTGATTCAGTGCTGGCCCCTGGGCCCTGCTACTTCAGGGCTCATTTAAATCTACCATATGTAATTCATCCAACTGAGCAGCAGTGTCTACAGCCCTAAGGTCTGGCGAACGGTTGACAACACAGGTCTTCAAAGGCACTGGTGCGCCTCTCACCATTTTACATCTTATGGGATTAGTGAAGGGCATGTCTCTGGGCCCTCTCACTGTGGAGAATTAGGTTTTACACAGTGTATCCACTCTAGCACTGCAGTTTTCCCGAGCCTTAAAATCTCTTCATCAACACAAAGTCAAGGTTTCTCTGGCATCTCTAGCTCCTTTACAGTAGGCCACCCTTTGATAAATGTTTCAGCCAACCATTCAAGCAAACTTTTGACACTTTTTAAAAACTTGGCAATCTTCTATATTAAGCCTGCAATCTCCACTCAAGGGTGCAAATCCATAAATTCAGTCTGATGCAGTTTTATGTTTCTCCCACTATTTATTATTTCACACCTTTAAAAATCAATTCTGATACACTCCCCCAACTATCTATCTATCTATCTATCTATCTATCTATCTATCTATCTTCTATAAATAATTAAATATTTATGTAAATATATAGCTCTCTATCTACCTATCTATCTGTACATCTCTCTCTCTCTCTATATATATGTATATATATATATATATATATATATATATATATATATATTACAATGTATTCTATTAGAAATAGCACAGGGTACAATACAGAAGAAAATTAGAAAAAATGCATGTCAACACTAGTTTTTCTGAAGATTTGGTGTTAAAATCAGGAAGAGGGTGCTAGATAAGAATCAAAGAATAATAGGCCATTTGAAGATTAAAATGATACTTGAAGAATAATTGAAGTTTCAAACGAATGTATAATTTTAAAAAAGGAGACAAAGTAGAAGAAACCTAGAAAAATGAAATCTAGAAAATGTATCAAAAGGCAAAAAGCAACAAGGCCTAATTCAGAATCTCATGGTATGTAGCAGGATCGGTGTGGTCTTCTCATCCACTGCCTCAGTTTCCCTTCCATGTCAGCCTCCTATATGCAGTCCACCCCCTTTGAGACAGGCTTTCTTGTTGTCTTGAAGTTTCCAGCTAGGCTTGACTGGCTGCCTAGCAAACCTCAGGGATCTGAAGGTCTCTGCCTTCCCAGTACTGGGATTTCATTTGCACCATCACACCCAACTTTTTTTTTTTTTTTTTTTACAGGGGTTCTGGAGATTAAACTCAGGTCCTCATGCTTGCGAGTTAAGCACTTTACCAAGTTATCCGTCGTCTTCCCCAGTCCTTGAATCTGGTGCCTAATTCATTTCCCAGCTTTGCTGTGGATCTGGAAGGTTTTGCTGCAGGCAGAAGAGGAAGGTGCTTCTTCCACAAGAGCCCTGACAGCCTACACTTACCTCATGCTGCATCAGAGAGTTTGTGGATACAGAGAACTCAGTGGAAGGACTTTATTACTCTAGAGGATGTGCAGCTACTAGAAGGAAGGAACCCAGGTCCCTGAGCTACAGAACCTTGTCACTCCAGGGTTACTAGTTACCCATCATTCTTCATTATATTGCCACCACATGGAGAAGTAAATCGTCATTGGTAATTACTAGAACTCTGTTCATTACAGCATTCAATGCATTCTGCTAATAAAACTATTAACAAATAAGACAGCACAAAGAACATGATAAAATCCATGATTTTGTACAATCAATGTACACTAATAAAAACAGGAAAAGGGAGGCAGGGAAAAAGGGAAAGATATCAGAAGAGTAGTGATTGAGAAAAGAGTAGAAATAAGTAAGTCTATATTGAGTGATTCCATTGAGACACCAATAAAATTATATCTATCTATCTATCTATCTATCTATCTATCTATCTATCTATCTATCTATCTATCTGTATATATATATAGCCAGTGCCAAGAAATGTTACCATGAAATATTCTAAAACTGCCTTGGGCAGAACTCCCTCATCTGAAATGTTATTGACTTAAGCCTTTACTGCTAGTGTCTCAAAATATGACTGCACTGGAGAAAAGGCCCAAGCTGGAAATGTAGTTCAGTGGTTTAGAACTTGCCTAGCATGAGCAAGACCTTGGGTTCCATGCCTGGCACCACAGAAACAAACTAAACTAAATAAAAAAGAAAGAAAGACAGAGGAAGGAAATAAAGAAGGGCATTTAAAGGGGGGAAATTAGGGTCCAGATGACAGAGACAGAAACAGGTGAGGGCACAGTGGGAAGACAGCCCTCTGCAAATTGAGGGGTGCATTTCAGAGGAAACCCCAAACCTGAAAAGTTGGTCTCTTTTCACCTAGAATTATGAGGAAACAAATGTGTACTGTTTAAACACCCAATATATGGTGTTTTTTTTGTTTTTGTTTTTTGTTTTGTTTTAAGGAAGCCCAAACAATGTAAAGCAACCAAGAAGGATGAGACACACACAGATGTTTTCAGAAAAGAACAACAATCTCTCTCACACACATGAGGATGAGACTGACCTGAGAGTTTTCACGTAGATCAGTGGCCATTAGGAGACAAGGAGGCGATGTTTGCAAAGTCCAGAGCACAGAATTCTCTGCTCAGACCGACTATCACCTTAATAGCTCAGAATGCTCTTTTATCCATTCATTACCTATGGAAGTTATTTGAAAACATATTTCACCAAAGAGGTGTCATTCCAAAAACAGAGGAAGAGAGAGACGTCAGAAAAATGACACAAACAAACAAACAAACAAACCCAACACTAGACCAACAAAGAAGGGAGAAGTTAGGATGTCCGCAGGGGCAGGCAAGGTTAGCACTCAGCTCAGGGTATGCAGGCACTCTGGTCCTAATTCTGCGGAGTGTGAACAAACTTCCTATTTCCCTTGTCTAGGGTGGCCAGTTTGGACAGATTAACATATATCCTGTGAACCATTTGAGAATGGTTCCATACTAAAACTTTATTCATGGTTGTGCTCTCTAGTGTCTTGTCAATTTGATACTTCTAGAGTCTTTTGGGAAGATGGGACATTAATTGAGAAAATTCCCCCACCAGATTGTGGGCAAGCTGGTGGGCAAGCCCGTGGAACATTTTCCTGATGAAAGATTGAAGTGGGAGGGCCCAGCTCACTGTGGTCAGTGCCACCCCTGAGCTGGATAGCAAAACCTCTAAAAATGCCTGGCCCAAAAGAGGGACTAATTAAGTAAGTAATGAAATGTTACCTAGAAAACTTCTGGACTGCAAGTTGAGCATCCTCCGCACGAAAAACCCCAAACTCAAAATGTTACAAGAATTCTGAAAATTTTGAAGTGTTAACAGTACGTTACAAATAGAAAATAATATGTTTGCCCTCATGTGACAGGTCACAGCCAAAAAGCAGGTTCGATTAAAACTCTTGTTTAACACTACCTTCAGGAAATGAGTATATAAAATATACATGGATTTTGTGTTTAAAGTTGGTTCCTATTCCCATACTATATATAATACTATATATAATACACACATATAATGCGTGTGTATATTTATATGCAAATATTCAAATATGAAAAAGAAAATGATTGGAAGCATTTCTGATTTTGAGCATTGGGTATGGTCAGGATGTAAGAGGATGATGTACAATTACGAACAAACAAAGAAATCCCATTGAGGGCTCTGATCCGTGGTCTGGTTCCTACATGACTTTAGTTACCTCTTTAGAAGTGGGACTGTCACAGTGGCACCAAAGGTCAATTAAGGGAAAGATGTCACCTCCTAGTCCAAGAATTGAAATCTACTTCTGGGTAGAGACAAGGCATTGTCAGCTCCTTTTAAAGTTAATCCAGTGGGGTCAGTCAACCTCCTTGCCAAGGGACTGTCTCTGAAGAGACTGGTTCAACTTAAGTCATACTAAGGAGATAGGGGGAGTCAATAGTCCCTTGATGAGATAACGTTCTTTTCCTGCCAGAATTCTTCTCCCTTAACAGTGCCAGCAAACCACCATGAAGCTCTGTTGGTTTGCCCACCTTTCTGAGTTCCGACATAGAAAGGCATAACTACCCCCTTTCTTTTCTGTCTTTCAGATACTGGCCAGAGTCTAAGTATGCTTTTTCTGAATCTTTGGGCTATTTCATCCTTTTTCTCTATAGCACCCCCCTTGCTTTGTGACTGTTAAATTTTGTTTTTGCAATATCTGTTGAAACTTAGTATCTTAGTCACTGTTCTATTGCTGTGAACAGACACCATGACAAGGCAACTCTTATGAAAGAAAATATTTAACTGGGAAAGCATTGAATTGTAAAGCATTTACAATTTCAGAGGTTAAGTCTATTATCGTCATGGCAGGGAGAGTGATAGCCTGCAGGCAGGTGCTGGAGTTCCACATATTGATTCTAAGGTAGAGAGAAATTCTGGGCTTGGCGTGGGCTTTTGAAATCTCAATGCCCACCCCAGTGACACACTGCATTTCATAAAGCCACACCTCCTAAATCCTTCTAATCCTTTTAAACAGTGTCACTTCTTGGTGGCCAAGCATTCAAATATATGAGCTTATGGGATCATTTTTATTCAAACCACCATACTCAAATTGTATTGATTAGCTCTTTCAAAGTAATTTAAAGACTTTTTTTTCCCGCTCTGGTGTGTGGATTTGGAAGTTCTGCATAAAATTCTTTGCTACTGAAAAAGGCCAAGAAGTAACAATTTATTAGCTGTTAGGGACTAATTTTGGTGCGCCATGTGAAATCAGAACAATTCTGCATTTTGGCAGTGTGTATCACAACAGGAGTCTTACTGTGTTTATCCTTCAGAAATAAATTCCTTGGCTTTTTCTTGTTTTGAAGATGTGGTAAAATGACAAATTAAAATTCACAGCTTATCAATGTGACAGAAGATTAAAAGTAGAGGGATTTATAAACAAACCTTTACATTTCAAAAAAAAAAAAAAAACCCGTAAGAAGTGCTTTATGAATTTTTCAGTTTGCGTTTTTCTGGGGAAAAACACATTTGATCTGCATTTGATTGACTGCGAGATGGAAGTCAAGCTGGTCTAACTTAAAGTGACTTGCTCTCATCATCCAATGTCATCTCTTATTTTCAGTACAGATAGAAGAAATTGAGTGAGAAAATTGAAAAATCATTTTAATGCTCCCTAAAGAAATTGTAACAGGAGCTGGAACATATGGGTAATTCGTGTGGCAAAGTTAGCTGTGGAGTCTAATCATTTTCAATAGAATTTTTGTGACTGAAATGTTATAAACCAAGAACACCTTTTTTTTTTTTTTTAAAGTAACAACAATAACAAAAACTCTGATCAAGCTTTTTAATCTCTTTGTTCCATTTGTAAATGGGGCATTAAACAAGTGTGACTCCTAAGGATAAAAATACAACTTTTCTTTTTCCACATATTGCTCCTTTGCAAATTTATTTACTGCCATAATATTCATTTCCCTCTGGATGAATGGCTGTTTCCATTCCTTTTTTTGGGTGGGGGTGGGGTGTGTGGGAGGGCTCACATTTAGGTGGTAGACAGTACCATAGTCTTGTTGGATGAAAAGCAGAATCTATCCAGTATTAGATTTTCTACATCCCAATATTGATCAAAAATTAATGCCACTGTTTGAAGTTAGTTGTATCAGTATTTGTAATCATGCTTGTTTCCCGTACCATTTTCTTAGAATACTTTTTGCCCTTCCTTTCAATTGAAGGTAGTGTCTCTCTTTGAAGATAACATGTGTTTCTTGTAAACAACAAAAACAATGGGTCTTGTTTCTTAATCTAGTCAACTGGCCTGTGCTTTTTAATTGAGGAGTTGAAGCCATTAATATCTAAATTTGTTATTAAAAGGCGTGTTTTGATTGATTTGTGTCTTACTCGTATTTCAGTCCTACATCCAAGGTATCACAAATAGATATCACAAATTGGACTCAGTAACTTTATATATATTATGCAAATATACCAATATATTTGTATATATTGTATATAAATGTACTAATAATAATTATGGAGGAAGAAGACATGAATTTGAGAGGGGGATGGTGAGGGCATGGGAGGAGTTGGAGGGGAAGGGAGAGATGGATATTATGAAAACATATTATTTTCATGTCTGAAATTCTAAAAAAAGTTGACATTAAAATTTCTCTTGAAAAAGATAATAGAAAGTAGAAAAATATCCCATGTTCATGGGTTGGTAGAATTAATATTGTGAAAATGACCATCCTACCAAAAAACTTTACAGATTCAGTGCAATCCCAATCAAAATTCCTTACAGAAATTGGAAAAAATATTCCTTACAGAAATTGGAAAAAACATCCTAAAATTGTTATCCTGAGCAAGAAAATAATAAACACTGGAAAGATTGTCATTCCAGACTTTAAGATATGTCATAGAGCTGCTACAGTAATAAAAAACAATACAATACTGGCCCCCAAACAGACGTGTAGATAAATGGAATGAAATAGAAGACCTAAACATGACTACTCATATCTACAGCAATCTGGCCCAGAAGTTCTGGTTCCAGAGTGGTGAACACTCCCATCGGGAGTCACAACAAACATTCCATTGAACTGGAAGCTCAGACTTGCCCTGGTTACTTGGGCTTTTGATGCCCTTAAGCCAACCAGCTAAAAAAGGATTAACAATGTTAGGAGGGGTGATTGATTCATATTACCAAGGGAAAATTGGATTGCTTCCCCATGATGGAGGTAAAATAAATTACCATATAACCCAACTATACAATTTCTGGGCATTTACACAAAAAATCCTGCTCTATAGATACATGCTTAGCAAAGCTCATTGCTACTCTGTTCACAAGAGTCAGGCAAAGGAAACAACCTAAGTGACCTTTGACAGATCAATGAATAATGAGAAAGTGCTACATATACACAATGGAATACTACTCAACTATAAAAAAATAAAATAATGAAAATTTCAAGTAAATGATGGACCTAGAAAAGATTATACTGAGTGAGGTAATACAGACCCAGAAGACAAGTACTACATGTTCTCTCCTGTCTGTGGGTTGCTAGTTCCAAATCCAAACCCTCAAATATGAGTATAAATGAGTAACTGCAGAAATCAGGGACAAATAATGGGAATGTGTGTGTGTGTGTGTGTGTGTGTGTGTGTGCATGTGTGTGTGTGTGTGTAGTGTCTTGAGAAGGGAATAGCAAGCACAGGTGATGTGAAGAGAGAATTGGAAAAACAGGGAGGGGGAGACTTCAGCTGGGGAGGGGAGAGGAAGGCCAGTTCAGAAGAAGGAGGGACAAAGTACCAGTAACATCAAGGTTGTTAGATAATGCCTCAGGAAATCATATTATTATATTTTACTTCAAATTATACACAACCTATATAAAAGTATATATATGTACACATATGTATACGTGTGTGTAATGTGTATATATGTACATATATATGTGTGTATAATATGTATATACATACACACACACATATATATATGTATGTGTGTGTGTGTGTATGTGTCAAATAAAAGATGCTATGCCACTTGGGCTGACAGTGCTTCCCACAAGAACCACAGACCCATAGACTGACAAAACCTCATTCCCAGGCATGAGAAACAACCTTTTGAATGGTTTTCAGGGTAGTCTAAGTGACTCCCCAAACACCATAGACCATTGTTGATAACCTTTTGTTTCCTATCAGAGGTTGAAAGTAAGCCCTCTTTGCTGAAGGTGCTACACACTTAGGAGACAGAACTTGGATGATTCAAGCTGCATCTAACCCCAAAACCTCCTTCCTGTGGTCTAGTTTTCATAGTACCAGAAAGTACTATGCAAGCTGCCAAGGGAGGGAAGCAATTAATAGTCCTATCCAGGTGTGACATCCATGACCAGCATGACAAGGTATCTGTAAAGGTGCAATTATCACTAACACGATGGTAATAGCTACCAACTTTCTAATTGGACTTAAGGCTCTTTCACTAGGAGGGAGATCATGCCTGGTAGTAGAAACCTAGCCAGTTTCTCAGGGGGTAGTGAGGTTATGGTTGTTAGAAAAGGACCAACTACTGCCACTTTGCTAGACTGGTATAATTCCTTACCACATTCTAAATCTTATCCTTATCTCCACATATAAGTGTAGCTACCATATCTCATCAAAGAAGCATCTCTTTACAGCAAATGGAGACAATCACAAAAACCATAACCGGACACAAATGGAGAGATCAACTGATCTTGGAGACCCCATCCCAAGGGATAGAGCTCCTACTATGATCTTTGCTTTGGGGAATATCTCAGAAGAGGTGCTGCAAAGACTGTAAAACTTCTTATGGGGTCCCACCTGAAGACAAAGAACCGTGGGCAACCAGTGACCACTGAGAGAGGGAGAATTAGCCTCTCTCAGGAATGAGCCCCCAAACTAGTTATCTAGTACAAAGTGGCCAGCCTTGAAAGCATATACACACAAACAACAAAAACTGACTCCATAGGTTGTATTTATATATTTATGCACATTTCTACATGCATACATGCACATGCATTTGTAATAATAATAATTAAAGAGAAAGGTTATAAATTTGAAAGGGGGAATTGAAAGAAGTTGGAGGGAGGGAACTAGGGAGAGGCTGGAGGGAGAAAAGGAAAAGGAAGAAGTGGTGTAATTATATTTGAATGAAAATATATAAAAATAAAATATATGGAAAAACGTTTTATCTTTTTTCTCTTCACAGGTCCTATAGTACAGGGATGGGAAGAGCCTTTCCCCCCTTACTATGATTTTTTCCTCTTCTTCTTCTTCTTCTTCTTCTTCTTCTTCTTCTTCTTCTTCTTCTTCTTCTTCTTCTTCTATAGCTTGCTATGTTTCAACTGTTCTGCTCTTATCTTGACCCTTTGTCTTAGAGTGGGGGATGTAGTCATAACTAGGAGCATAATCTTCAAAAATAGCACAAAATCAGATACTGGGTTGCTTGTTTGAGAAGCAAGAGAAATATCCTTGAAAGAGCTAAAACATAAAGCTTTACAAAACATATTCACAGTCTGTCTCTTGTCTCTGTTTTTATTTTCTACTTAATGTCACATTAAGAGAAATAATTAGCATGATTTTATTAACTGGCCAGTTTTTCAAAACAAATGTAAGGGCATGCATGATTGCCGAAATTGTGTACCTTGTATGTTGATGGTAAGGAACACACATGCAGAGCAGCGGAAACAGGCACAGACAACTGTTTTCTTTCCGTTCCTCATACGTGTGATTCCATGAACACTTCCCACCTGGGGCATCATAATGAGTAGGGGCTGCCCTACCTTTCCCATCACTTGCATTTTTATCATTCTTAGTGGACACAGTTAGCTAATTCATAGATGAAAAATGAATAAGAAGGGCCATGATGGTGTTCTTTCTTTTTTAAAGCAGACCAAGAAGCATGCGTTCAGGATGGTCTCTGGGGTCTTAATGGTTACAGCCAGACTGTACTTTGTAGTGATCTTGATCTCCCTAACTCTCACACATTGTGGATCCCTTGGAAGTATGTGTCACAGTTCATCACAAACTCTATATGCCAATGGGGCATCAAGGAATGAAAGACACTGGGGTCTTTAACTTTCAAGTTCAAGGACATCATTATGCTGTAGTTTGGGACTGGAATATTTCTAAAAATCCTGTCAATAAGAGCTTGGGCCTAGCTTGGTGCTATTGAGAGGTAGTGGAAACTGTAAGTGGTGTGTCTAGTGGGAGATTTCAGGTCACCAGCCATACCCTCAAAGGGGAATTTGGGACTGTTGTCTCTTTCTCTCCATTTTCTCATGTCCTGGCCTTGAGGTGAATGACGTTGCTCTGCCCCAGGTTCCTGTCTTGCGGCATCACTTCTGCTAGAGGCCTAGAAACAACAGGACCTACTGATCATGCACTTGAGCCTCTAAATCCATGAGCTGGAATCATCTTTTCCACTGGTTATATGTTAATTTTCTCAGGTTTTGCTCTAAAAGAAAATCTGATTAATGTGAATTATTAAGAATTTTAATACAGAGAGCATTAATCCAAGCGCAGGTTCGTATGTGCAGCACCTGTGCGCCCGTGTGGTTCCATAGTCCTGGAGGGTATCCGTCCCTTTAACAGTCTTTCTTACTGAACCTCTTGGGGCGGGGGCAGTTTCAGCTGTGAGGCCCACATCTGGGCCGAAGTCAACTCTCCTATGTGGCTGAAAAATCTTCACACACAGTGACACCCCACTTTCACTTTGCCATCAAAGCCGCCCTTCTCGCCCAGTTTCCAGGCCTTGTAGGTGGTGCCATTGAAATACCCTTACTCCTAGCAGAGGATGCCTCTCAGCCTCCTTGTACTTAGGAATGGATGAGTGACAGCTCCCAACGCAGCACCTTCATCTTCACGAGCCATCTCCCTCGCCCTGCTCCCTCAAATCTGGCGTCTTCCCTGTAGGGGCAAGCTAATTTCAGACTTTGATCTGGTTTTGAAAAATCTGCATATTTTTTTTTCCCCTCAAGAATCACTTGGTACGTGATATCAACTCTATCTTAGTGCCTCAGCTGCAACTTCCAAATTATATATTCCATTTCATGTAAGTGATCATACTGAGTGCCAAGCATGCCACAGGGCGCACAGATTTCAGCTTTTTAAAATGGTAGGTCTTTCTGGATGCCTGCGTTTGCTTGCGGAGAACAATATGTTGTGAGCGTTCGGTCGTTTGGAGCACACCAGAAATAGGGCCATTGATTTAAAGCACGCTCATTATGCACTGGCTTGTGGAGCTGGAGCCTTTTCTCATGTATCATATAAGCCGACTTGTTTGTGTGGAGACAATATGCTGGTGACAGGCATGGCTCCGAGGCAAAGGAGAAGGGACATGCTTGCTACTTTTTCTTCCTGTACTACCTTGTGTAAGTTATCTGTCCTCTTCCTAAATGGTGGTTCCTCATCTTTAAATGGGATTCTAATACCACCTGTACAGGACTATTTGATGACATAACACATGGGAAAATCGTAGCGGAGGTAGTGAAAGCTGTTTTTGTCACGGACAGCGGTAACTCCGTGGAAGGTTTTAAGCTCATTCGAGAGAGGGACAAAATTGTTATTTAAATTGCAGCGGGCAGAAGTCCCTTTAAAAGCAGTATACATCTCCTCTGCTCTAATAAAAACCCTGTAACAAGGTTATTTGTTTATGGAAACACAGGCCTCAGGGGCTGGGGATCCTTTGAAGAGTTGGCAAGAGCATTGAAGTATCTGGATAATAAATTAGGAAGTCAGGGGTTTAACCTGAACATGGTAATGATGTCACACTGAGCTCATCACCCACCCAATAAGACGTAAGTCACAGGCGGCAAGCAGTACAGATTCTGCTGAAGATTTTAAAGGAAAGTGTGTGTGTGTGTGTGTGTGTGTGTGTGTGTGTGTGTGTGTGTGTGTGTGTGTGTGAATGGGATTAATATCTCAGAACAGCGTTTCTTTTCAGAAAAGCTTGCTGGGTACAACCCCATAGCCGCACCGTTCTCTCCTGGCGTTCAGGATGTCTGCTACCATTTGCAATTTTTACTTTTCCTTGTCTCCTCTTTCCTCTTTCTTCTCTTGATTGTACTAATTCACCATCTTAACCACCTTTAAGCACACAGCTTGGCAGTATTAAATATATTCCTATCGCCCTACAGCAGATGCATGGGACATCTTTATCTTGCAAACTGGAATTTCACATCCACTAGACAGTAATTCTGCCTCTCTTTTCCATCCAGCACTTGGTAACTATTATGATTTCGAAATGAAGTATCTACCCAAGAAACGCATGTTTTCAAGGCTTGGTCCCTAGCTAGTAGCACTGAGAGGTCCTGGATCACATGTCACTAACCTATCAATGCATTGATCACTATAGTGCTGAGTTTGTAGCCGACTGGGATACGTGGAGGTGGAAGCTGGCTGGAGAAATTTCATCACTGGGGGCGTGTCTTTGAGGAGATGCTCCCTAGCCTCTTCCCCTCTCTTTCTCTACTCTCTGGTGACTCTGAGGTGAGCAGCAGTACTCTACCAGGCTCTTCAGACACAATGTATTACTTTAATATAGCCCTAGAGATGCAGAGCTAAACCGTAGCTGGAAACCTCTGAAGCCCTGAACCAGGACAAGTATTAACTCTATGCCAGGCACATGGTTGGGAAACATTTCCTCCTTTTCTGTAGGTTGGTTGCACTTTCCCCTATATTGAGTGGTTTGTGTTTGGGCTTGTGTTTTCTCGCCAAATGTTTTCATTTCATGTGGTCTCATTTGGCTAGTTTTGCTTTTGTTTCCTGTGGTTTTCTTTTGTTGTCAAATGCAAGGAACAGTCACCAAATCCACTGTCCTAACCTTCTCTGGCCCATTGTGTTTCTTTGTAGTTTCACGGTTTGGGGCTTTGTGCTTAGGTGTTTAGTCTGCTTTGCATTTAGTATACAGGAAGGGTCCAATGTCTCTTTGTCTTTTTTTGTTCTTTGCTTGCCATTATCAATTTTTCCTAAGAAGTTTTCTTTGTTAAAGAGACTGTACCCTTGCTGCAATATAAGTGTGCAGGGGTTTGTTTTTGGACTTTTCCTTTGATTGTTTTACGTTTCTGTTTTTATGCCAGCACTACAGACTTAATTATTCTACTTTGTAGAAGGTTTTGAAATCAAGAAGTGTGAATTCTCTACCTTTGCTCTTTTGTAAGGTTATATAGGCTATTTCTGGGTCCTCTGAGCCTCCAATTTAACTTCAGGATAGCTTTTCCCACTTCTGTAAATAG
Source organism: Peromyscus leucopus (assembly GCF_004664715.2). Lineage (NCBI taxonomy): Eukaryota > Metazoa > Chordata > Mammalia > Rodentia > Cricetidae > Peromyscus > Peromyscus leucopus. The sequence continues at coordinate 32,334,722 of NC_051075.1, read as the reverse complement.
GGCCACTGGGATTTTAAGAAGGAGTCCATTCTATCTCTGCGTTACTTCGGGTAGTATGGATGTGTCAACAATGTTGTTTTCCAGTCCACGAACACGGAAAGTCTGATACACTCCTTCCCTAATTTTCCATGTCAGTGTTTCGGAGATCCCAGCACACAGATCTCTGGTTATCCCTGAGCATTTTTGTTGTTGTTATTTGTTTTTTTCCTCTTTGAGTCTGAAGTAAATGAGATTTTTCTCCTAAATTTCCTTTTCATATTAATTATTCCAAGGACATACACATGCAACTGAATTTTGAGATAATTCTGTGTCTTGCAATTTAGCTGAATTATTACTTGTAACATTTATGTTTCTGGGTCCAAGTTTCCGAGGTTTCTACATGTAATCTCATGTTCTTCTTAAAGAGACACTCTGATATCTTGTTTTATAACTTTGAAGCTCTTGTCACACTTTTTTTGTCTAGTTGTTCTGGTCAGGACTTTCTGAACTATGTTGCATAGTATTGGTAATTGCTATTTGACCTTGAATTAGTTGCTTAATGTTGCTGAGTTTCAGTTTCCTTGGTTTTGAAATGTAAATACTGGTGGAGGTTGCCTTTTAAACATTATGCAGACTAAAGGTAAACATTCACTTATTGCCACAAAGTAATTGACACATGCAAGTTATTTTTTCTCAGCGAAGGATCTCTTAAAAGACTGTGTGAAGAGAGATGAGTGCTCATCATCTCTAGCATGGCCATCCTGAGTTATAGAAGAGAAGATCTGTATGTGTGTACTCAAAAGATGCTGGCTATTTTTATAATTATTATTACCTGCTATGAGGCTATTAGTACTCACGCTCCTGTGGGCTCATCCTTCTTAACTGTGGTTCACAGGGATTCCATAGAGGATCTGTTGCACAATCATCTTATAGCTGAGAAGCTATCTAATGGCATCTCTTGATTAAAGCTCATTTAACATATTACAACCTCATAAAGCATCCTGGCCAGAGAGATTGCCTCATTACATGCCACAGAAATTTGAAGTGCAGCTTTTATTATCAATGCTCTGTCCTCAGTAAGATGGCTGAGAACTTTTTGCTGCTATGGTTAGCAGGATACAGACAGTGTCTGCCCTCCAGTACCTGTTGGTCAATTCAGACATCTTGTTCAGATTGCATAAGGGTGCAATGAATTCTTGTCTATTCTGTGGAGTACAGGTTTTGTAGGAAGATGGGGTTTAGTTTCATAGATAGCTTTCAAGGATTGGAAATTCAGCCAAAGTGGCTTGAGACTAGGCCCATTTCTCTTAAGTATTCTGTGAAATCGTAGACTCACAGTGCGTGACTGGAAATAGCCAGGTCCAATGGGCCTAGAACTTTAAGAGACAGTCTTTCTTTTGGTCTTACTGTGTGTTTATCCTCTCTCATCTTGGGACAAGGGTGCTAGGCAGCTCCTAAGATGTTTGCCGTGATCACCACTCCTGGTATGTGTACCCTTGCACGATCACTTCTATTGAGTCTGGGCTGGACTTATTGATCTATATCTACAGTTGGAGGTAATTGCACGCCACTTTGAAGATAGGTTTAAAAAGGTGACTTCACTCTTCTGTGTGTGTGCATTTTCTCTCTCTCTAAAGATGTTTGCGGGAGGAAACAAAGTGCATCACATACAGCACCTCTAGTGAGTGTGGTGCAGTCCACAGTGTGGTGAAGAAACGAGGCCCTCAGTCCAGTGGTTTCTGACGCAGTGAATTCTTCTCTATAAAACCCCATGAGGAGCAAAAGTATGATGATAAGTTGGGTTTGTAAGTGGCTGCCTTGTCCTTAGTTGATTTGCCAAGTCTTGACATGGTTCAATTCCCAGCTTACATCCTGTCCACATTCTGAGATGCTCTGAGCCAACATCACCTAGCCAAAGTTCTTTGGACTCTGGAACTGCAGAAACTGAGGTAGTTCCTGGTTGCTGTTTGAGATGCTGACTGTTGTAGTGTGTGATCCAGCAACATGTAGTGCCCTTATGGTACCAGAAAGTTGAGTATTGCTACAATGAAAACCCAAATACGTGTCTGGCTTTGAAAACAGACACGGATTTTTGGGCAAAGTGTTAGTGAAAAATCTAAGTAGCCTTAAGGAATCTGCCAATAGAGGCCTTCCGGTCATGGGTAAGAGCCAGTTCTGGCAACGAATGAAAGGGTGAAGAGAGCCTTTTTGTGGAGGGGTGAAAACAGCCAGAGTGTTGCCAGGGTGATGAGGAAAGAAGAAAGTGTGTTTCATGAAGTGGATGGTGTAGTGTTCGAGGACGTGCATGGGCCAGGAGGAATGAAATATAGATAAGGTTGTTGAACACAGGGATCCAAGACTTCCTGTGAAAATTTTCTTTCTAGACGGCAAATATGCCCAAATTAAAAAAAAAAAGGCTTTTGATTAATGATAAAACCCAAAACACTATCAACTAAGAGAATAGCAGTCTCAAGATGAAGTGAAGAGAATCACCTTCAAAACTTCGAATAATATTTCAGAATGATCACAGGTTATGCCCAGAGTACTACCCAGCCGTACAAAGGACATTTAAAAGAGATCAATAGCATGCCTTCCAGATTCTCTGAATGAACTAACAATGCCTCCAGACAGCTGAAGATCACTGTCCCTCAGCTGATTCAGTTAAGGCTCATGGGAGAGCAGTGTGTATGTCTATGTTAGTGTGTGCTACTTTAGAAAACTGGGGTGAACCCCAGCATGATGTATAGGAAGTCCACAAAATTCTTTAAAGAGTCGTATATGCAGAAGTATGAGCAGCTCACACTCAGCAGCATGGAAGGAGGATTTGGGTCCTGGAAGGACTGAGATGATCATAGCTCCTTGGCTTCAGACACAGCTACTTTTCACAGAAAGGAAAGAGTGCACAGACTCAGAGTGTGGCAATGACTAAGGTGGAGTTGAGCCAGGGAAATTTATTCTACGGTCTTGAGAGCTACTCAAGAGTATTGCAATGTTTGCCAGCTGGATTACACACTTCTGCTTCCTTTTGATGTCTCATTTCCTCCAAAACGCTTTGTGTATGGGCGTTATGTGGCAAAAACTTCTCCGGGGGAGATGTGGCACACAGGGCTACTCATTCAATTCACCCCAGGTGGGATCCCATGACAGAACAAAGAATGGATGCCACCAAAGCCCAGCTTGGGGAAGTAATGAGTTTTATTGGGGTTACTTACAGGGATATGGGTGAAGGGTTTCTTACAAGCAGAAATGACTCACAGACAGCTGCATCACCAAAGCCCACCCCAGCATGGGTGACAGCTCACAAAATCTGGGAACCTGGCTCACACTGCACAGCCGGCGGGCAGCTCAACAGGCCGGACAGGATCCCTTCCAGGTGCCTCAACTGGTCTAAAGCCCTTTCAGGCCAGCCCAGTCTCCTGCAGTCCAAGGGAAACTCTACTTTTATTGCTTGCTCTGGAAGGGAGGGGACTAGTGAATCTGGTCAATGTCAGCTATTTTGAGTTCTTTTCCTGGTTAAGCAGCTGCTTACAGGATGGAATGCTTCAATTTTCTGGCAGCTTTTCCACAACAACAGCTTTTGTTGTTGTTGTTGTTTTGCTAATATGTATACTATGCTATGTGTATGTATATAGTATGGTATGGAGGGAGTGGGGCTGATAATTTGTTTCATTAATTTCATGCCTGTACCATCGAGAGCACTTACA